>NC_063217.1:65767159-66113825 GCF_020740725.1 Corvus hawaiiensis
GCACTGCAAAATTCCCAGTGGGTAGGGGAATGATCACAAAGCTGGTAAAGGTGACTGTGTCAGAAGCTCTTGTATCTCAGGGATGAAAAGAGATTACAAAAGGAAAAAAACACACTGAGGAGCATGGTACTGCATGGAAGATCCAGGGCTGTACAGCAAGAGATGGCCTCAGAAAACTAAGAGTGTAAGAGTTACAGATTCAAATTCATATTTCAGTTCTTTTTCTTATTCTTGTATTAAGGAAGGCAAAATTATCTCTACAAAAAAATGTTATTGCCTATTTTGGAGGATTTCTTTTAAGCCAAAACTTTTTTAATGTTCAAAGTTGTAGAAAAAATTATATTTTGTATGTTTAAAAAAAATATAGTTAATCCCAACTGCAAACTATAAATATATATCTCTTAAAATTAAAAAGGCCACCAAGAGAGGTTATTCAGAATGGAGATACGGGCAAAATTTCTATATTCTATAGTATATGAGAAAGTGCATAGGCAGAAAATAAGCTGTTACAGAGGGAAATGAACTAAGGTTTAAAAACCTTAGGCATTAAAAAGTGTTCTTGAAGCACTTCTTTACACTAATGATGAATGTGGGGATAAAGTAAAACCTATCCTTAGATCTGCAGTGAAGTAGACATATGACATATCACAGAATTTCAGAAATACATACCATTTTTGCAGTTTAAATAAAGTGACAATTCACCAAGGAGAATGGGAAAAGAAGTTCAGCTGCTGTCTCAATAACTGTAAGAAACTGGCAGCTAAAAAGAGAGAATCTATTTAACAGTTACACCATTAACCAGTAAACCAATCGTGGTTAGTCACCATGCAAAATGCCCTTGACTTATGTAGCCACCTCAAGGTATGTGCTGCCATATATTGACCAACAGTAGGCTTACATGGGGTGGTATTACACTGGGAAATCGAAAAACGGAACCTGCATGGATAGGCTCAGACAGAAATGAGAAAACAATCCAAGGTCTAAAACTAATACCCCATGTCCCTTTGCTTAGAGACAAAGGAATCTTAAAAGGAACCTTGAACCTTAAAAACCCCACCAAACAGCAATCTACAAAGAAAGCAGAGACAAATCTAAAAAAAACAAAACAAAAAGAGGATGGATTGAAGTTACGTTTTTTGTATTCCTTTATGTTCCATGCACAAACTTCACGGGACTGCTAGTCTTGCAGTTCCTTACTGTACAACAAATTTCCATAACTATAAAGAACACCTTTGGTGTTTAAAACCAATAATAACAGTACTTCTAAGTTTAAACCTCTTTTAGTTACAAATAGACAGCAGATCATTCCTTCCAAGAAAATACAGTTATGTGGAAAAGTTATCAAAGTCAGGCTGCTATATGCTTATACTGTGTTTGCACGTGTATGCATTAATGTTTTGAAGAATTTTATTATTTTAAGAAGGACCGCCTTTTGAACAGGAACTACGTGAGCCTATTTTCTATACTGTTTAATATTTTGTGATGAAAAAAGTACAGTGATTTTTTTTTCTTCTGCTGTGTAAATGGGGCTTTTAGGGGACCATGACTCCAATCAGAGACTATGAATATCTGTGGACAGAAAATTGGACCAGCTGTTGCCCTTGCCTGATACTTTTTACATATTCTTTAAGGTGCTGGTTGGGAGGAGGGGTGGCAGAAAACGGAACACAGAAGACAAGAAACAGAAGTTGTAACTGGAAAAAGACCCAGAATTGGCTACAGCAGCTCTCCACCAGCTGCTGTTACAATGTGCATTGTGTACATTTGCACGGTGTAGAATCTAATTCAGTTTTACAGTCGGAAAAGAATATGAGGCAATCACCAAGCATCCATCACCAAACAGCATGATAAATAAGCTGTTATTTGGATCATGTATTCAACCCAGTCAAGAGATTTGGACTGGAAAAAAAGGCAAACAGAAAAGACAGGACCAAAAAAACCTTAGTAAAGTAAAGTAAAACAGAAAAACAAAGTAAAAGTAAAACAGAAAAGTAAAAACAGAAAAAATAAAGTATTTCCATAAAGTAAAACAGAAAAACAAAGAAGTATCTTCCCTGCTTCTTTTGGCCTTGAACACTGGCAACTATAAAGAAATAATATATGATTATAGTTTATGAGCTTAATCTGAGACCTGAAACTGCACTAATGTGAAGTAAAAGAGAAAAGCAACACTTTTATGAGGGTTCTTTGACAAGTTTCCAGGAAGGTTCTTAATGTTTAGAACAGTGAAGTATTTACTTATTGGCAATACTTTGAAAATCATCTTGCATTTAAGTAAAGATAGAAAGGGACAGAAATGTCTAAAGAAAATAAGTCTATATTTCAAAGTAACCTCTGATCATTACATTGATACACCGCTGGCCAATTTTTAGTGATATTTAGCTCTTGAGGGATTCAGGGAGGTTGCTGGTTAAGTGTTTCAAAACTGCTTATAAAATGAACTCCTAAAGGATATAGGGTGCTTAAGCATTTTATATTTGCTTTGTGGCATCCCTTTGTTTGCAGACACTTAAACAAAGCTTTACAAATCCAATCCTATGCATGCATAGAGTGGCCAGACTAACTTTTAAAGGGCTAAACAATCCACTCTTTTAATATACCCTTATGGAATTTTCAAATAATCTGTTTACTCCAAAAGGCTCCAATGCATTTTAATATCTTGCACTTGACAGCCTAGCTGAGGGTTCAGTCCCAAAACTGATTAAATAAAAAATCACTAGATTTGACTTTAGGCACATGACTTACGCATACTTTTAGCAGGTCACAAATTTTAAGTAAGAAACATTAACCTCTTTCACTCTTATTTAAATTAACACATGAAATAGTCATGTGCTCTGAGCTTCTTAAAAAAGCATATGATTAATCACAATTAATCTGTTGCAGAATAATGTCAGAGCCCTGAGGATGCTAATGGGATTTACTGTCCCTGACTAGCCTCACCTGGGATGCTTGGATTATGAGCTGAGGAGCCCCATTTAAGCTCAGCCTATGATCTCTACCCCTGCATCTTAGAGGGTCTCTGGGCTGTTCTATGCCTAGCTTTTCTCCTGTGTGAGTCTCTCAGGCAGAAAATATATCTTGTCTCTGGCTTCATCTCCTTCCCTTCCTGGATGCTGTGAATGGCCTTGCTCCATTCCTTGCTGTCCTGTTCCTGCTGTGTCCTCACAGATGGTTTGTTAGAAGTCACTTACTATCTCTGCAACCAAATATACAAGTTATTTTTGGAGCAGACATGGGGATCTTAGATAATTTCAGAACTTGTAACAGCTTGTTTGTTTTTTCTTTGTTTTGGTGTTGATATAAGGATGAGAAGGCTGGTGGGCAGGGGTGGAAGATGGAGAGATGCTTTAAACTATTCCCAGAGCATGTGGGTTTGCTACCAACTGTCTTCTCTTTCTATATATTTGCAAATACTGGTATTTTTACTTCAGTAGCCAGAACAAAAAAGTCAGAAGCCTTTTTGAAGGGTGGTGGGAAGCTTTCTGACCCAAAATAATTTCTTTATCTTGAAGTGTTCAATAACTGCTTTAGAAAAAGTTCTATTTTTAAAAAATAGTGCAGATAAAAATTAAAAGGATCACTCTGAGGAAAAAAATACTTTAGCTGTCAAAATATAAATATTCTTGGGTTTGCATGGAAGCATTTTTTGAACTGAAATAGTGCACCAATTTGAATTTAACAGAGATTTTCTTCTTCTGAGGCTGCACTCTTCAGCAAACTTGCAATATTTACTGTTGCTTTCAGTGCTTTGTTGGGCATTATTAGAATGCACTCTGTTCACTTTTAAAAGAAGCCACAAAATACTGAGAGTTCTCCATTATTGCGAGTCTGAGACAAAGTAAATATATCAGGTGCTTCAAGGATTGTGTTTTTTTATAAGATGTTTATAAGATCATGCCGATGGTGAATGTGGCTCTGAGGTTTACAATGGAGGTTGTATATCCTTATCCACACTTCACATTAAGTTATTTGGGTATAATATCTCAGGGCTTTGCCTGTATGAACTTATGTCCAGCTACCCCATTGCAGACTCTGAAGCCTTTTATACAGAGGCTTTATATAAAGCTAAAATAATTATTTAAATTCTTATATTAAAAAAGAAGGCACTGAGGTAGTGAATATACAAATCCATCTCTTGGTCTCATACCATTTGGGCCCCAAATCCCAATCCTTTCCTTGTTCTATTGAACCGGGTCTTAAGTACCCCAGCATTTCCTGTCCTACCTGTCCTCTATTATGCCCTTTTTTTCATCCTCATTCCAGCACCTCCCCACACAAACTTTCCCACCTCAGACTTCCTTCTCACCAGCCCTCTTGTGAGCTCATAAATCTCCCCTCACTCTTCAGCACTTCCTTCCCATATTTTTGTCCCGTATTTCCTCCCATGCTAATCAAATCAGTTTACAGTTTCCAAGCCTGCTCAAGTTACATGCTTCCCTCTGCTCTTGGGGGCTGTATGCAGATGTTATTCCTTCAGATTTTGCTAGCAACACTTCTTCCCATGGCCTTTGTAGCCAGCCAAATTCTCCGTTTCCAGGATCTCAGAAAGCATAACCATTTTCTCTCCTGGGTTTTCAGAAATCCAGGTGTGTTTCATATACAAAATTCAAGACAGAACTCCGAGGGTAGTGATGGGTAAAATTTTAGTCAGAAGTGGATCTACAAAACTTTAAAGCCAGTGAATCTTTTAATTATTTATTGTATAAAATTTGCGAATGAGTTGGGGTTTATGTTTTAACAATAATTTGGAAACAAGATAAAACAAGTTTGTTAATAAATTACTTTTAATTAAAACCCCATTTTTTTTGTAGCTAGTTTGCCATTCTAATGAATATTGCTGCTGTCAAACCTGTTCAATAGAATAGATTCATTAAATAAAAAAATAAGCTTTATGGAAATGTGAAAGCCCCATCCTGGTCTGTCACATTACTAACTCTTCCAATAGTAAGAACTACATTGAGAAATACTACAGAATATTTACTACTAAAGGCTATCTCAGCCATGCTGGTTGAGGCTTTTTCTAGGGCATAACTACTGTAGTACATACTCAGCAAAAAGCTATGAAAAAGCTATTTCCCCAAAATTTCTGCTATGGTGTTTTGAAAAGACTCGGGAAAACTTGAATTGTATGAAATTACATTTTATTTATCTGTATTTCTAGCCTTACAGAAATGAAGCTCACGGTGTATGTGCCCCTTCTGCACTCCCCACACGACAATCCCTATCGACGTGGATATGTACGTGCATCTCGGACCATGGAATCGCAGTCCGCGTATAGGGGAGACACCTGCTGGTGCCCGGCTGGATGGCACCTCACTGCCTGCTACAGGGATTGCTGGAAAGCGAGGAGAAGGAAAGGGAGAACAAATTAACCTGTAAAATGGGCTTTACCACCTTTTTACCACGAAAAATGGAGGGGTTTTTTTAGTAGGCTGGGTGCTGAGAAAAATTTTGCTTTTTTTTTTTTTTTTTGGGATGACAACCTCTCTGGCACTTGATATAATCAAATCACAAAATTAACTTAATTATATGATGGAAGAAGAAGTAATTAGACTGAAATTAGACGTGCATTCAGTGAAATCCAAGGCACATATATTTTAGAGGCAAGTGCTTGTTGTGGTTTCAGCCCAGGCAGCCACTCACTCACTCCCCACAAGAAGGATCAGGGAGAAAATCCAGAAGGGTAAAAGCAAGAAAACTCATGGGTTGTGATAAAGAGAGTTTAATAGGGAAAGCAAAAGCAATGCGCACAAGAAAAGAAAAACAAGGCATTAATTCACTGCTTCCCCTGGGCAGACAGGTATTCAGCCATCTCCAGGAGAGCAAGGCCTCATCATGCCCAACGGTGACATGGGAAGACAAACTCCATCACTCCAAATTTCCCCTGCTTCCTCCTTCCCCCCTCTTTATATACTGAGCATGATGTCACATGGTCTGGAATATCCCTTTGGTCATTTGGGGTCACCTGTCCTGGCTGTGTCTCCTCCCACCCTCCCAGGCCCCCTCAGCTTCATCACCAGCATGGCCGACACAAAAAGCAGAAAAGGCCTTGGCTCTGTGTAAGCCCTGCTCAGCAATAACAAAAACATCTCTGTATTATCAACCCTGTGTTCAGCACAAATCCAAAATACAGCCTCATAGCAGGCCCTGGGAAGGAAATTAACTCTACTCCAGCCAAAACCAGCAAACAGGGTTAGGAAAGAATGTAATGCAGAGATTAACACTTGAGGCATCCTAAACTTGTATGCTAGGAGCAGCTAATAAGAGAATTCAGAAGTGGCAAAACATTTCTTGCTTAAACTCTGCATGAAGATATGCTAATGAAAAACCTAAGAGTGATTGTACAATATTCAAATTAAATATTTTTGCCAAAGCAATAATGTCCATCTAGTAATGATTCCAAGTAAATGTGTGAACTACATCAAAATTAAGGGTATTTTTACAGAACATTAGAGGATCAGCTAAAGCAGGTAATTTTTTCAGGCGTCATGCAGACATGACATGTCCAGGGGAACATAGCAAGAGAATTACTGCAGAGACATTCTGTACAAACAAAAAGGAGGTAACTAAACTGTCTTTGGCAAAGAATGATACAGTCACCAAAAATATAAATGGATCCAAACAGTACCTATTTAAAATTCATGGAAAAACATGCTAATCAAGGGCTATTAAACAGTCATCTATGTAACAAAAAAATAAATATTCAGAATCATTATTTCTCGGCAGTATCAGTAGAACAGGAGAAACTAATAAGATTCATTATCAATTGCTAGACCTGAATGGTGTTCACACAGAAGTTCTACAGCTGATGATATATCCCAAAGAAAGTACTCTTCTTCCTCTATAGCACAAGGTCCTCTTTCATGACCAAGCTGTTTGTCTAGCAGTGTGCATGGTTAAAGGGTGTTTAGGTCAAAGCCTGCCCTCTGTAGACCTCCTGAATATGCCTACATTCAGTTGTTCGTTTCTGCCTTAGCATCTGGCAGCAAGATGCTTATTCTGTTGTCCCCACCATCACATCTGCACTCACTCATTCAGTAAAAGGATCCCTTTGTGGAATAAGCAACAAAAATGAGCACCTCTTATATTAGACTGGACTGAAAGTTTTGGAACAGGCCTTCAATATTCTCTATCTGTTCTTTCATTCAGTCCTAAGAATAAGATTTAGAGGTAAATGAAGCTTCATTTATGAAACTTTGCACATTAGCATTTCTCAAAATCTCTAACTTTGTTATACATCTACAAAGGATTCTAAGCATTCTAAGCCTCTTTCAGCAATACTTAAATATTTTTGTTACTGAATATTTGGTTTAATGTGTCATGAAAATTACACAGTGAATGTTTATGATTGATAATAGAGCCTTTATACTTTATTAAAACACATTCTGACCTGCAAATAAGATGAAGAAAATCCAAGCTTATAACAGGAGAGCTCTCCTTTCCCCCAGCCTGGATCTTATGTAGTGCTCAGTTAATTAACACATGCTCTTTCTTTTTATCTTGAGGTTCTAGTTAGTAACTACCAATATCTTATGAAAAAAAAGGCATACAGCAGTAGCTAAGGAAGCCCAGGAGAGTCAAGGCTTCTGGAAGCCCAAATAAAGTTGACAATGAAATGAAAAAACATCTCTTTACTTCTCCAGGTGGTGGCAGAAGCTTAAGAAGTAATTTTGCTTTGCAGAACAACTCCGTCCCCTCACGTTATATTTATTCACAGGAAAGGTTGTTTCTCAGACTTGAAAATATCTCTACCATTCCCTTCCTAAAAGCCCACTAAGAATACAACATAGAGCACTCATGATAAAAGCTGTGTTAAGTCCCCTGACTTACTATTCATTTTCAATCATGCTATTTTTGAAGAATTGTAACAATTTAGATTAATTAAAGGAAGTAGACTGTGAATAACTTGAAATGGAGGAGGGAAAGAATAGGGAAAAAGAGGGAAATTCCTTTAGGTGTTAAGGGATTCATTTATCAAGAAATGTTTTGTCTTTTATGTTAGTACATGTAATAACTTCATGGCAAAATTGCTTCAAAGGCGCATGCATAAAGCAGTTTCAAGATAAACCTTGTCTCATTAAAATTTTTCAAGTTTTAAAGGCAAGAGTTAATAAATTATGCAATGTATGCATAACATACAAACAAGATTTTGCTGATAAAAGATATTTGAAAAGACTTTAAAAGGCACACAGGTCTGCACCAGCTCCTATTGACTTCTCATATGATTTAACATGCATTAAATCTCTAAAAGAGGGAAGAATTTTTAAGATTATTAATACAGATACTTCATAAATCTGTTCACATTTGTGAACTTTGCTATGTTTTGAGACAGCTGGCATAATTTCCAGAACTCTTCATCTTAGCAGTGCTGAATGGAACTTAATATGAATACTGAAAATTCCTCTTCTCTAAGGAAAACCCATTATTTTTTTAGGCAAAAAAACCCCAAACCAATATTATCTATATTATTCTTCTCTGCATGAAAAACCTTTTTTTTTTTTTTTCTTACTATAAACTCTTTATTGTTGATGCATATTTCCTGCTGTGTAAGTGTAAATTCCAGTTTGGGGGCAAATAGTTCAAGAAGCAGGAGATGAACTCTTAATCACCTCTGCATTTTCTGTCTGCTACAGTATGTGAATATTAGCTAATTCAGCATTATTTAAGATAATGTAGCAGGAAGTTTATGCTTGATGTTTGAACTAGTTTCAAATTACCCTGATAAAAGGAATTCATCAGACTTAGCCAACAAAAATCCAATGCTTTATATTTGTTTTCCCCAGGAATAAATTTAAAAAAGAAAACTACCCAAAACAAAACAAACCAAAACGATCAAAAAAAGTCCCCAAACCCAAACAAGCTCTCCCTTCCAAACAAAAAACCAAACAAAGAAACACCCTAATTTCCTTCCCCTTCTTCTTAGATTTTCACTGTAACTCTTACATTATGTAAAGAGTGTTCTTCAATCACAACCTTTATTGCACTACCAGAAATGATGCTGACAGCTGGCTAGGTTTGCACCAGTATCACAAATAAGTAACAGGGTATGAAAATAAATTGCTATTCATCTTGCAAAAAGATCAGCCACCAGTGAAGATTTCAATCTATGTACTGTAGAAATTTTACTTATTTATTTTCGACATTATACCATAGAAGAACAAGAAGTAATATAAAAGGGGTAGCTGTGTGGGTATTTAGGAGTACTTCACAGGAACAAGACAGAATATAACATCCAATCATTCTCAATAGGTATAAGCTGATTTTTATCTAAGTCAGGGAAGAAGAAATTTAATTAATAGAAATTCAAAACTAAGCAGATCTGAAAGTCTGTTAACTAAATCAATAAGGAGAAAAGGGATATTTAAGTATAGAAATTACTTTTTCCCATTTTTCTAATACATCCAGCTGCAAAAGATATTTTTCACAGGGCATTTTCTGCATATTGATTTGAAGTTAATCTGTATTCTGTTCTGTAGCAATACAGAGATTGTGGTAAAAGTGAAAAATTTTTATAACATCATTTCTACCCTGACAGTTATTTTGTGATCATTAATTACATGCCTTTGAAGTAAATTCCAGCCTGATAGGCACATTTTAAAAGTTACCTGAACAATTGCAGGAAGTAAATTTTGTTGTCCTTGATTGCAAAAATGACAGAACTGGCTAAGAGGGAACCAATTAGTGTGAATAGGAACAGGATATGAGAAAGGTTTATTGTTGTAGAAATGTTAACTTTTTTTGTAGCTCCTTTTTCTGTAAAAATCAAACAAACACTTTTTTGTTCTGAAATCAGAGAAATTCTAGTCTGAGTACATAAAAAGTATATCCCTTCTTTGCTACTCGTTTGTGCAGAAAGTTTCTAGTTACAGAAAATATAAACTTTAAACCCATTTTGTTCTAATCAGAAAGTTTATACTCATTTTAACCTTATATTTTTATGCCACCCAATAAGAGAAGTTTTTCATATGATATACTAAGAATTAGGTCGCTTTATTAGAAACATCAGTAAGTTCAAGATCTGAAGTCTTGAATCAGTCTGAAAGCCCTTTATAATATTCTGCTCAGATTCAGAAATAAAATATCAATGGCATTTGTATTCCTGCCTGGGACAGTTTTTACAAAAAACCCAAATGTTCAGATGCTACAACATAACCACTTTTTGTGTATAGTGGAACCAAAGGTACCACCACTGTTACGTACCTTGAATAAGGGCATCTGTATAGCACTGTAATAAGACTGGAAAGAGCATGTTACCTTTTACAATATCTATTATTTCTATAAATGGTCATTTTTCCTTATGTAAAAAACTGCAGAAATATGACATTTTGTTGCTTTTGCATGAAATGAAGAATGTGATAGACGTATTAATAGCATTTCTTTTTTTTGTCTGAAAAGGAAAGAAAAAAGTCAGCATCTGGATTCAACAATATAATCAAGGAACTCTATTCTCAGCATGTATAAACTGGTATCATACTGAGTCCTAGACGAACCTATTGCTTAAGATCACCTTTCCAAGAAAGTGACTATGAATCTTTCCATACTAAAAGAGGAGAGAAAGGCAAGGAATGTATCGACTACAAAAGATATCTTACAATCTTTCAGTAATAATCAGCATGTTTTTCTTTGCTATACATCTGTTACTATTTGTGTACACTTTTTCTGGAATGCTTGTTTTTTTCACTTCTCCTCACTGTTTAATGTGCAGACTTCTCAGAAAATTCCATGTTCACTGAAAGATCTTTTAGTACAACCTGCATATTATGTTCAGTAAACTTACGAAGCTTTGAAAATGAGAAATTTCAATTATGCAATTGATAAGCAAAATTACAGAAGGCAAACTTCTAGAGAAGTTTCACCAAAACATAAAAAAGAGAATACCTTAAGTAAAATTGCATAAATAATAAGGGGGTTAAAAAACCCCCAAAACACCCTGGAAAGCCTATCAAAATGTCAAAAAATGGGAACCACATCAAAATTTCATTTTAAAAAAACATAATTTAAGAAGAAAACCA
Source organism: Corvus hawaiiensis (assembly GCF_020740725.1). Classification (NCBI taxonomy): domain Eukaryota; kingdom Metazoa; phylum Chordata; class Aves; order Passeriformes; family Corvidae; genus Corvus; species Corvus hawaiiensis. The sequence continues at coordinate 65,778,172 of NC_063217.1, forward strand.
AAAAGAATTTGATTAGTAAAATTCTTAAGGGAATTATTCTGATTTTTCAACATTTCAGAAGCGCAAATTTCTTTATATCTATTAATCTGTGTCATAGTAATAATAAAGCATATTTTAAATTGCAGAAAATATCCAGGTTTTTCTTTTGTTCAAGGAGGATAAACAAAAATTACTATATAAGAAAGATTATCTCAATAATAGACACTTACGATTTTTATTTCTACTTTCATTACTATATCCCACACCAAAAACATACAATCTCTTGCATATTAAGTAGCTCTTCAATGTTTACATATCAGAATTACCTTTTTTGTATTTACTTAAATAAAGAGAAAAATATTTTGGAAGGTGCAAGCTGCCATTCCTAGTTTCAAAACAAAATGTTGTTCACAGAATAAAATATTTTGGCTATGACTATGAAATAAAAACATACAAAACAATACAGCATTTTCAAGAAGAATGTCCCTCAAGCCCATATGTGAGACTGAGATAACTCCAGCATTTCTAGCACTTGAAGGTACAAATTAGCTTTGCTTTCTGCTCACCATTTTACCCAGTATTTTATACTGCCTAATGGTCGCATGGAAATGGCTCTTCTTCATGCCAGGAATTATTAAAGAGATTATGTTTAGAATGGATTTGTACCCTATAGGACACCTTGCTTAAGCAGCTAAATGCTATGCTGAAGTTGGATATCCCGTGGGAACACATGTAGCCACTGCCTCAGAGTGTTACTGGAGTCAAGTATTTTGTAATGTGTCTGCTTTTGAACAGATTTTCTTGTTGGCTTTGACAAGGTCTGAAATCTTTGACAGCATGGTTGCCTGCAGCTTTATAACTGCTTCAGTCATACTCCCACATCTCAGTTTTGTTATCTAATTTCAGGGAGTGATATGAGACCAAGTTGAGAGAGAGGATTAATGTCTGTCAATTTCATAATCTCATCCACTTATTTAGAAGACGTCTTTATTCTCTTGGCTAGAAGTAAGGGGCATATGGGCAACCTGTGTCGCCAGTTCAGAACAGGTTCTAAAGAGTTTGGCTGTTTATTTGTAGCCTTCACTGTAAAAGCTGTGCTTTACAGATAAAGCAATTGTTGGACTGTATAATCCGGAACTCTCATGAGTGCCATAATTGCTGATGCAACAAGATACCATGGATTAAAGCCTTAACTGGTGGGTGATGTTCTTGCTTAAAGAGAAGAAATGTTTAGTTTCAAGGACTATAACATTTGCTTGATGCTGTCTTTTGTAGAGACCTTGGGAAGGATTTTCATTAACATATTTTGTGCTCTGACATAAAAATAAGCATTACCTGTGCCTTTCAAAAGCAATTCTCAGTCCACTGCTCTACCAACCTATCTCCACCTCTGCCTTGTTTTTAATGAGTGTTAAAAACATGTGCCAGTTATGGCTTCTGTATACAAGAAGATCAATGCAGAGTTTGCTCCATCCAACAGTGGCTCTAGCCACTTGTAACCGGTTGAGTAAATTAATTTCAACTCAATGTGTGCCCAAATTATGACACCTTTGCTATGCCTTCTTTTACTTTCCTGCAACAGAGAAGTTCTGGAAAGGTGAGCCAAGACCCTTTTCTTAATTTACAACACATTGTAGATTTGTTCACAAATCTGATTGTCAAACTGTGTTCATTCGTAATGTTGAAACTTGATGCAGGATGTCTTTGATCCCAGGATGATGTTAACATCATTTTCATAAGCAATATTTTTATTCACAGCTGTTAGTGCCTAAACAGAAAGTCAGAAGCAAACTGACCATTCTGGAAATTATAATAATAGAGAGTTTTTGAGCTTCTGAGGGGTGAGGAACTAAAAAATAAAATCAAACAATTGCTGTGGTAATTTTGCAAAGTAGGCAACTAAATGTAGAAATGACAGAAGTCAAATCCAGCTACAAAAAATTTAGAACCTATCTTTTGTATGCAGACTGGTTTGAATACTGTTAGCAAATTACAAAGACTTTTACTCTCAGCAACATAGTTAACTTTAAAATCAAGAAAGATTTTAGCTATAAGAAAAGCAAATATCATTCATGTTTCAGGAAAACAATTAACCAGTCTGTTCTTTGAGTGTTTTATAATGGATCCATCATAATGGAGTACTTGCAGTATATGACTGCACATGTGGGTATTTCATAGAGTCTGCCCATGTTTGAAAGTGTCCTACATGGCAAACGGGGACTTAACATTTGGCTTTAGGTAAGACACATCATGCGTAGGAAGTAACTTAAATGTCAGAATGAGTGTAGTCTTGAGCTTTTAAAGGATTTAGAGGGTAAGATGGCATCCTTGGAGGTTTTTTTCCTTTTGTGCATTGGGAAAGTGTTTGAGATACGCTGTGATTCAGCCATACACTGCAGACTACATGCTCTGGAACAGGATAGCTCCACAAGGGCTAATTCTTGCAAATGCTGCATCATGAAACAAGAACTACCTTAGCAAGTGTGTCTTTTGTACTGTTCCACTGCAAGAAAACACACCATATAAATAGTTCTGAAATTTGGTATTAATGACATAGTGTAAGTCACTTTCAAAACCCAACAAAAATAGATACCTCTAGAGATCTTTGTTATTACGTATTTTGCAAGATTTTCAGGGATTTTTCACAAGATCAATAGTGTTAGGCATGGAAAATAGGAATAATTGATTTCTGCACCTGCAATGAAGAGGACACTGTACATATTCTCTATGTCACATATTATTATATTGACACCAGATGCAGAGGTAGAGCAGGTATGTATGACAAGCATACAGAACACTTATTCTGAGATTTGTTCCCTTGCCTCACATTTTCTCATTTCTAACATAAGATGTTAAATATATGAAACTGTCACATATATGATTAATGGAACACTATTTGTCTTCCACAAAGAGATTATTCAAAACGTATATAGAACAAAGAACCATATATCTTCACCAATGTTAGAAAAATCTCCTTCAGGTAATGAACACTTTGAGAGACATTTAGAAAAGAAAAGCATTAGAACTTTGCTCAGTCATCAAAATTGGGTATTTTTATAACATTGAAATAATGGCCAAAGCTAGGCAGGGTTACATAACAACGTGCTTGTGAAGAGTTTTCTGGCTTCATGCCTGACCGTCTCTTTAGGCTGTTTGCCTAAATCTCTCTGGCTTTTTAAAGCAAACCGTTTCAATGTAGGTTTCTCTTACTACATGATTTATAGAGCAACCACTCAGTATAACATTAGGGAATCCAGAGCCTCAGGATCCACGATGTAAGGAAAACTTAAAAGTCAAGGCTGGACATTCCGATTTGCTTAATGAAATATGCTTTTGTCTTAGGGCAAATGTTTGAAAGCTCCAGTGGTTCTCTGACTTATATCCTGAACTGAATAAAAACAAAGTCTCAAATGTAAAAATTCTGTAAGAAACAACATGCTATAGTCTAAATGAGTTTCACAACACTGTACCTGTTAATGAAGGAAAGACCTTGGTAACTGGAGTATTCCACATAACTGAACCTTTAGTTATAGAGAAGTATTGTATTCCTTTAAGTATAAGAATTTCTTTATTTTATATATGGTCCAATTAATTAATTAATTAATTTTTTTCCTTAGACCCCTGCTTTATTTTTTGTAAACTATAAACAGAGAGAGAAGTAGGATTCCTGTGTAGAAGTAAAAAACTATGATGCTTCAGGAGAGTTTTGATCAGATGTTTACTTGATCAGAATTGTGTGCATAAATGTATGTCTAGTTAATCCAAACCCAAATATAAAGTTGTTCTCTGCATGTAGCCACTGTGTTTCTTGGTCTGGACTGCTAAAAAGGCAGGGAAATAAGGTATCTGCCTCTGGCCATCATGCTGAACAGAACATTCTCAAAGGTTTTAATCTCTATAAGCTATGTCTCTGGTGAGATAAACAGCATGTTCTTTGACAATTTTTATACTTCAGAATTACTATTGTAGTAATTTTCCTAAAATTTCTGTGTTGTTGTGGTCATCTATTTTGGGACATTATAAACAGTACCTGCTGATTTATGCCAAAGGCCAGCAGAAAAATACTACCATCCTTTTACTCAGGCAACCCTTTTCAGCTGTTCCAAAAATCCCATGGAAGTACAGGCTTCCAAGTACACAATATTACTTCTGCTTCTTGGCCTGCCCAAGTTCTAGTTACTCTCCTTCAGCTGCTCCTCCCTCAAAAGGCTCATTAAAAGTCCTGTTGTTAGTCATTAAATTTGCAGTGAGACATCTGAGATAAATGCTGGGCACATATGGTCCTTGGAAGCCTTTACATACTCTAAGTACATATGCATTCCTTTTTAAAGTTTTTAAATAACTGTCAGTATCAACATTTTGGGATGAAGAAAAATATGCAAATCACTGTATTGAGTACATCTAGCTCGTCCTTTGTGACAGGTCAAAACCAGTAAAGGGAATTGCGCATGAAAGCTTTTATTTTTACTTCATAAAACAAGCAAATAAGCAAAGATACTTCCTCTGTGAAAGCTTTTCTTTCATAAATGTTTTTAAAGGAAAGTAATGTTTTTCTTCCTGTAGGCTGGGTACTAGCCCCAGTTTGATCTGTCATAAAGGCAAATAAACAGAGGATTACTAGTTCCTAAAGAGAGATTTCTCTGCCTCTCCAGATTCTTCAAAATTAGTAACATCTTTCCTGCTCATATGCCAGATCTCTGGGCAGTATTTGCAGCTGTCCTGGAGATGGCATTTCCCAGCCCATAAAACTGCTTCACCTACAGTATTCTAGAGATGAGAACGTCTGTCTGGGCTTGGTCCCTAACCCAGATGAATTGGTTTTCATAACCCTCCAAACCAAGCTATTACAGTGAAGGTTTTGTTTTGTTTTGTTTTGCTTTGTTGGGTTTTTTTAACAGAATTAGACATCCTAAAATTATGACATGCTGTTCTCTACTTCACTGGAGATGGTATACATTGAAATAGACTACAGTGACACATGGCATCTCAAGCATCAAGCATTGCCAATATACCATGCCTTTCATCTTGTTCACAACGCTCTTTAGACGGAACATTTCTGGACCTTGCTCTTTAAGGATGCGTATTTTTGGGACATGTGTTGAAGATTTATTTTAGGTTTTGAATCTGCTCTGAATTTAATACCTTTTATAGAGGAATTATAGAATGATAACAGACAGTAGGAAGATTAACTTTCAGGAGCCAAACTTGGTATCTTGCAGGTATCAAAGAGTTGTGGACTGGCCAAGGACGTGGTGCATTTGTCTACCTGCGCTCCACATTTCAAAACTCTTTGTTGCCTGAGGAGTGAAAAATGGGGTGTCCATAGACCTAAAGCATCACATGCCACCTCAGTTTCTGCTTTGAGAGCCCAAGGTTGTACACAGAAATACTGCGATATTTCACCTGATTTTTTCCCATTTATTTCACCATACATCTTATCAGAATTTCTCTAACGACCATGGCTGATTATTAGGAAACTTTTCTCTGTTCTAATTCACCAGTAGTAAAAAATAGGTGTGTATGTATTGGGAGACACTGAGTTTAAAAAGTCCCCAAGAAAAGCAGTACACAAAGGTTAAGAGGACGTTAACTTAATTCCTCCAATGCCTTTCATGTTTCTGACTTAAAACTGTCAGTGATTTAATCGCAACAGAAAAAAAAAGAACATCATTCTATAAAACCAAAAGACGTCTAAAGTAGGGAACAGAAAAGGTTTCAAACTCCTAGCACATTATATGACTTCATCATGCTTAATTTTATTTGAAGTCATTAAATACTGTGGTGTCTGATGGTAACATAAAACTCAATTTAAAAGATGCTTCAAACTCCTGATAACTTTGGATTAAATGCTTTCATTTAGGTCTCAGTTTTCTTTTAAACAGTGACCAAGAAAAGACAATGCAAATTTTTTAATCCCAATTTAATAGTTCATCTTAATAATAGTAATATTTCTCAAGAAGTAGTATTTGAGTAAATTATTTGAGTTTATAGTTTATAATATACCATCAAAAATTTGCATCATTTTACAGCAAAATAATCTTCCTTTGTCTTCAAAAGTAGCATTTGTTTAAGAGATATTGTCAAACTCACCACTTTGGTTAAAAGTAAAATTGAGCTCCCGGCTCTGTCTGCTGGGCTAAGAGCTGTAGGAGTTAACTCTGCTGATGATAATGAGATTGAGCAGGCAGCAGATGCTCGTGTGCCTGTACAATCCAAGCTTACCAAAAAATTCATCTCACAGAAAATTTAAGGAATGTCTGGCACCCTGGAGATGCTGACAGACTCAGTATTAGCCATATGCTACCTGCTAGAGCCACTGTTAAACAAACCACAGGATTTTAAAGCAGTATAAGAAGTTGCTTACTCACAATGAGACTTTGTTCTATTCCAAATCATATAATCTTCCCTTACAACAACTTTTAAACCACTAGTCATGCTAAGCTCTGAAAATAATTAATTTGTTGAAAAATATTAAATAAATTAATTCAAGAATATTCTGTAACATATTCTATTTACAACCACCCATGTGTAGGAACATAGTGTTCATTATGGTAGGTTATTATTCCCATAAAATCTCAAATACTTTACACCTACTCCTTCACATTTACAATTTTAACATCTGTTTCCTTCAAGGTTTTGCCAGGCTCTGTTACCATTTTCACGCATTAGCATATTTGATATTCTGAGACAAAAATATATTCTGTAAAATATGCAAACATCTTCATTTACAAAACCTGTAAAAGAATGATACCTCACTGTAAAGAGGAACACTTCTGAGAGCTGCAGAATGTATAATGCATATCTGTGATGCCTTGCATGGTTAATAAAAGCATATTTTTCCTCTAGTCAGCAATTCTGGAATGAGTAGGTACAGAAAAAAAAAAGATATCTTTAGTTGTGACCTTGGAAACTTACATCTCAGAGACCAAATCATTGACAATGTGGCCAAAAATGCTCTTGGACAGTTAGTACATATTCCTGGACATATGTGTGAGTTTGTTTTGAAAATACCACAGGAAAATATATTCAGTTAAGGAAATAAATGCCATTCCGTCAGGCTCCTATGGTCTTACTGATCCAAGCGCCCTCTTAATTAAGCCATAAAGACAAAAATCTCTCATGACACATGGCTTCAGATGATCCAACAGCCCAATTTGATTGAGAGGTAGAAAAGGTTTGAACCTGAGAATTATGCAGCAGAGTCTCACTGGAAAAGCAGGAGAAAACATCAACATTTAGAATTACTGTAGGAATCTATGACAGTGAAAATGTGTCTCCTCTTCCAAATGGCTGAAAGTTCCTAATATCCAAACATGTTGAATATTCCTGTCTCTCAGAAGCTGAATTTGGCCCTGTATCTTTGGTTAGTCTTTATTTTACTGTCTTGTAATAGTAAGAATTGTGTTTCAGGAAACCAAACCAAATCAAAATTATAAACAATTATGCTCGATTGTAGTTGAAACTCAGAATGTCTCTGATTTATGTACAAGGAGACAGGTTGGGGCTAGGATTTAGTGCCATGGGCAGTTCAGATTTAGTGGAGAATTCATAAGGTCTTTTGAAGGACTAAACTATATATAGCTGTTTATTTTATATTTAAAGCATCAGCCACTTCTGAGTTACCTTAACTAAAAGAAGAAACAAAATATGCAACTCCTGTAATTCTTTACTCAAAGAGTCATGAAACTCGTGTAGTCCTTGCTAAATACAGATATATAATTTCTCTTCATTTCCCTTACTTAGATTGCTGTATTAATCTCCCTTTCTATATTTGAGATGCTGAAGATTGTTAGAATATATTTTGCAGGATATTTTTGCTCCAGAGTAACTCATTCAGATTCAGGCTCAGATTCATTTCAGTAGGAAAAGATTGAGGCTTATGTATATTAGAGTTCTATCTCCAGCATGAAAAACAACCTGTTTGTTTTATAGATATGTTCCAATGTAAAAGAATTTTTTTTTTAGTGGGAACAGAGAGAAAATTGGAATGGATGAAAACCAGAGGGAAAAAAAAACTTATTTATCTCTGGATTCATTCTCATTTTTAATACTCTGTCAACTTACTATACAAACAGTCTCAGAAGCTACAACCTTTGCAAGGGTTCATTTGCATTTTTTTTTCTGTGCAAGTTTTTCATGAATAAAAATGATTGCAATTCTGTCAGAGATGTAGAATGCAGATGTAGAAAAAATAATTATTCTTAGTACTGACTCTGTTTCTGAAACATATATCCATGACTTACCATTTCCGTCTCCAGTTGCACAGTTCAGCAAAATAAATAAGAAGAGAGACTGTATCATTGTAAATCTACCATAGCACTTACACCTGGGAATCACGATATTGTCAGAAATAGGTGTGGGTATTTTTTTAACATATTTAGGTTGACAATTGGAAGATACTGTAATAATATTCCTAACCATCAATGCAATCAGGTATAGTGCAGTCTTTCAGCAGAGTTATTAGGAGAAAAATTCCTCTTATTAATTGTAAGATTAAGTTGATGCGTTTTTGAAAAGGTTTACACAGTGCATTTACCTGAGATAATAAGGTGCTGTTCATTAGACAGAAAGCTCCTGCTAATTCTGTTTTTCTAAATACACTTGTATTTCTTTGAACTCATTCTCTGATTATGCTAAATAACAACTACAAAGAACACATTTTGTCTTTTGAGTAATGAGCTGGATGCTGCTCCAGAGCTTATCATATTCACTTCTGAACATGCAATGTGATATCCATAGCACAGAACTGCTCATCCTATGTCTGCCTCATTTGGAAAGCAGGGAGTACTTCTGTCATTAAAAAATCTTGAGAGACCCATTTCTAAGGTTTGCTTAGTTGCAAGACAACCAGATAGGTGCTGACACCAGCTCTAGTTTTGCTCTAATAGAGATGTTCCACTCTGCAAAGCACCATTATTGCTTCCATTTTATCTCTTCACTTTATGCCTACTTTGCAGAATGATTAAGGAAAATAGAACAATTCCATGATCAGGTAAATTTTTCACTTGCTACCTTCACATCTGCTCATTCACTATATTACCAACAGAAAAGGATGCAGAGTTAAGACTAGAACTTATCTTCAGGATTCAATACTGATCTGTGTTGGTATTTTCTTCATTTATTATTCATACTAATTTCAATATGCAGAAAACTATTTCTGACCTCCTTTCACAAAGATGAGTTTCTGCACATTGATTCTTGTCTTGTGGACTGTAACAGGTCACCCCAGTTCCTTCAGAGACAAAAGAAAGCCTTGGTTAGCACAGTAGCCTCATAAATGCATGTTGTCCCATTTTCTTTGTTCTCTCACATGTTCAAAAGATCCTTTTGCACTGCTGACGTTCTAATGCTTTCCCTGTTTCCCACATACCATATCGAGAGCCTTTGTTTTTGTAACCACAAGCAATTCTTCCTTTCTGAAGGTCCCCAAGGGCTAAATAAGATAATTAAATGGGGAAATGTACTAGTTTGAAAACAAACCAGTGGGAGGCACCAAGTCAGAATAACAATTTAATGGAAATTAAAGAAAAGGGGGAAAAAAAAGGTAAAAGAAAACACTGTCAAACTGACAGAGTCAAGGTACAACCTGACACCCTGTTAGGCAGGGTGGTGGTAGCAGTCTGGTAGAATGGTGGCTGCAGTCCTCTGAAGCAGTGATCCTGTAGTAAAACAGTCTGCTCTTCCTCAGGAAGTCCAGGGGTGGCTGTGTAGCTCCTGTCCTCTGGAAATCCAGTGGGAAGCCAGTGTCTCTGGTGTTCAGCCTCAGCTTATATCCACGATGGGATGCTTGGTTCCTCCCTCTGGGTGGAGCATCTCACAATGGGGTAATGAGTCATGAGGCAAAGTGTTGATTAGGCTCATTAACAGAAGATAGTCCGGAGGGAGTTATCTCTGAGTCAGGCGGCAGGACAATGATGGGCAATTAACAGAAAGATAGTCTGGGGGGAGGAGGCAAGGAAACACTGCCCCACCTGATTTCAACAGCTGATGGAGATGGTAATAGAATACACTGCAACCCAGGACAGGAAAATAACACAAAAGAAATTTTTTACTCCTGACATTTTTTATATGTGGTCTTTTCAATAGAAGTGCCAAACAATTTTTTGAATCAGGCTTTAAAACATCTAGACTGTGAATGTTCATTTGCTTATGATGAATCTATTCACCTTCCTTCTGGAGTGGGAGAACTGTGATAAAATATTGAATACTGAATGTTGTATTGCCTTACAGTAGTTTAAAAGATCTCATAAAAAAAGTAAAAATATAAAAATTTATTAATAAAATGTCTCTTTTAGTTATGGTTTCAGTAATTTCTCCTTGGTTTACATCTATCTTATCTATTTATGGTTTCATTCTGAATTATACACTGCTTCAGAAGCTGACAATGATATTAGTACCAAAAATTTTTTTCTTTCAGTTGAAACTATGATGACATAAAAACTCTCTAAATAAATTGTGGGTTTTTTCACTTTTTCTTCCATTTGCAGTTACAACAGTGACAGGCTTGGGTTTTTTTAGGCAAAGGTATTGTGAAAGGACATTTATCACAGCTTTAAGAAAAGCTTTGAGGGATAGAATTGTATTACCTCTGAAACATCTCTTCAGCTGGCTACCAACTTGCTTTTTATTTTCTTGATTTTTGCGAACTTTCACTGAGAGTATTGAATTGATGACATTATTTCAGTTTGTTAAGAAGGTAAAACTGATAGTTGTAGCTTTTAAAAGCTCCTGTTTTTCCTGGCAGCTTTTCTTGTTTACATGTTGAATTTCAGACTCAGGAACTGAAGAGTACTGGGAAAAAATAATATTCATAGCACAAGGTTTTGGCTTGGATTTTTTTTTACCAGGCAAATTTTCACTGAGTAGAGAACTTTGCTATCTTACAGAATTATCTATATTTTTGCCTTGTAAATGGATTCTAGTTCAATTTAATAAAAAGCATGTTTATATATATTATTTCTTTTGAAGTAAGAAGACTAATGAATTAAAATCTAAGTCATATTTGCTACAATAATGGTTCAGATCTTAGTAGCTTAAGGTTTAGGAGTGGGCAGTTGACTCAAGCTCAATGTGTTGCAGCTGTCATAACACATCCCACTACTGACAGATGCATTGTTGTCTAGAATCGATGGTAAAACTTTTAAAACAATATTAAAGGTGGTAACATAAAGAGTAGTTCTTTAATGAAAGCTTTGAGGTGCACAAAATCTAGATATGTGCACATGCAGCATCGGATTCTCACAAGTTTTATAAGTTTAATTAATTAGTATATCTAGCAAGTACATCCAATAGGAGACCCATTGCCCTGATGTCCCACCCTTGGGCCTGCCCCTTAGAGTCTCTCCAGGGGATCTTAGCCATATATTTTGTTATGTCTCCCAAGTGCTGGTGCAAAACAGGGTGTCCTTGTTAGAAATTCTTTTCTTGAAAATAAGAGTAAAGAGAATATCGAGAAAGTGGTGTAATGTGTGAGAAAGGGTAATCTACTATTCTAAGGTGTGAGAAAGTCTTTAAAACTATACAGCTATATATTAAAAATCTACAAAGCAACAAAAATATAAAAAATACATAAAAACCTAAAAATCTTTAGGCATCAATATCACACAGGTTCTCTTGTGGTTCAGCTAGTCCAGAGAGATGCAGTGCATCTACAGGAAATCCTGATCATTCACTTTCACTGCACATATACGCTTCCACAGAATTTGCATGTTTATGCACAGTAAAAACATGTTTATGGATATCTATTTTCTAAGAAAATGAATTCTTACTGATGCAAAAATGCTATTTTGAGTACAAGGAATTTTTAGTTATAAAGAAGCCCAGAACATTCATTTTGCATTTTTAAATCTAGACATACAGTCTAGTTTTGTTTCTCAGTAAGACTACCGCAAAAGAAAAACTATAGTGCTAAGAGGAAGATTGACGGGGAAAAAATGCATCAGTCCTACAGATTACATATACATAATATTTGAGGAAAAAAAAGGGGTTTGCAAGAAGCACAAAAAAAATCTTAAGGAAATGTGCCTTCTCTACAATTGAAAAAAAAAGTTATTTCAAACTTTTTTTGTTAAGTATCACTTGAAGTAGATGAGTAGACTACTAGAAAAGTTAGCAAGGAAATTGCTGTTCACCTTCAATTGGAGCTAGATGTATATAATTTTGGTTTGAGGTTTAAAGACAGATAAAATTGGAAGTTCTTGCTACTGCATGAATTCAAAGGCACAAAAGGCTTTTTATACATTATGATCTCACAGAGCTGATGACAACCAGCTTGGTTTTACAGGTTTCTAACATCATTACAGCACCCTTCTGCTAATAAATGAATGGTATTTGTCTTCAGAAATGTATTCCTGGTGGATAAACTGGAGCAGAACAGTGAGGCCAAGGTCCTTAAAGTTAATCCTAACCATTGAGAGCTAAACATTTTAATTTCAGGAAGTATTCTGTGATTCTTCTTACTACAGAGGAAGATCTCAAACGAGTTTTTCCAATAAAATGTTATTATTTCAAAAATGAGAGTTCCAGCCATTGTGTAAAAACCAAAAACATACTTTGACTTGATTTTAAACTGCTAAGATATAGCAAGGACTACAATATCCTTCTCCCTTGCCTTTCATTGCACACAGAAACCTAAATTCATATCTAAAGAAACTTCAGTGCTGTTCAAAACTGCAATTGGGTAGAGATAGCCAAGCAGCTTTTCCTGCCACAAGGGCATATTTCTGGCTTGTGTTCACTTGATACATCAGCCTTTGGATTAAATGGTTGTTCATTGCTTATTCTGTCTGATATGAGCCTGCATAAAATATAGACAGGACAAAGAGAGCTCAGCTGACTGAGCAGAGCTGTGAGCAGTTACTGTGTAAAGTAGCATTGAAAGAAAGAAAAAGGTTTGCATAGGCAATTTATAAGGTCTTATAAAAAAAAATTTAGACACGTCTAAATTTTGCAAACAGAATCAAACTTAGAAGTTAGCTTCAAGTACCAAGGGAAGGTTCTGAGTTTGAGCAGGTAGCTGACTTCCTTCAGGTATCTGATCCATGCCATGGTCACCAGCAAAAGCCAAAATATAAGTTGGATTGTAAAATGCAAAACTGGGAAGTTAGGAGAACACATATTTAATTTAAAGACTTCTGTCACTGTGTGCATGCTTTATTTTGTTAACTACAGGATGCCATCACGTCTTTGATGTCATTGCGCCAAGTGGGTGCTGTATATCCTGCTGAAGGTCTGAGTTCCAGCTGCTGCAGGAGTAACAGGCTTTGTGCTCCCCTTACTGATCTGCTGGTATGGGGTGCATTTTTGGTGAAGATCATGAACAACAAAAGAAATATGAAAATTTTTAATCTCAGGAGGTGCTGGTCAGAAAAGGTGCTTTGGTAGACCAAAGACATTTCCAGTCTACTTGCTACCAATAAGAGAGTTCTTAAAGCTTTTTCATGGAACAGGATAATCTCTTTTAAAGGAAAGTAGCAGGCAAATTACATCAAGGGATTGCATCTCAGGTTCCTGATATGTTTTGTAACATTTTGCAGTGGAATGATAAATTGCAGTTGTTACAAAATAAGTATCAATGTTAAGAGGACATTATTTCAGACCTGGAGGCCTGGATTAAAACTGATTTTTCAGATATCAAATTGGGTGTCTAATTTTTGTCACTCATTGCATAAGTAAGTATCACCCATCACCATCAGTACCTTAATGAATATCTGAATGCCTTTGTTTTAGAGTGACTTGACAGCAGTATTCTTCGTAAGTAATGCACACAACTTTTATTTATTAAGCAAAAGTGAAATGATATAATGCTACAAAGAACTGTCTTGTCATATATCATAGAATACATTTCAAACGAGTTTGTGTATTATAGTAAGCACACAGCAAAAGCTTAGAATTTTGGCACTCAAGGTAAAATATCCCACAGTGGATTATTAACCCTACTTGTCGCCAATGAATTTGGAATTAGAGAACAACTAAAGAGGAGTAATAAAACTTATTCCTTTATATTGGGAAATAACCATTTCTATGGAAAAAAAGGCTTTATCCAAAAAAGACATTATGAAAAAAAGCAAGTAAGCCTGTTTTTCTATGTATTGTCGTGGCCCCAGTTACCCACTGTTCCTCTGCTCATGTTCATTATTTGTGTGTCTGGACAAGCACATACTTTATGTGGTTCACAGTTATGAAAATATTGACTTGCTAGTCAGTTCAAGCATGCAGAAATGAAATGTAAGACTGCTTTAGACTGTTTTTGGCATTTCTCTGCCAAATTAAAGTTTTTACATTTAATGAGCATTTATTCTGCTCTCCTGAAAGTTAACCTTATAAAAGGGCAGATTCCCTGAGTTGCTGACTTGTGCTCCCTTTTTTTTTTAAACTTTTCCTTTTCTGAAGGTCAATAATGAAATTCACAATATTTTCAGATTACTTTGATTACAGTTTGTCAGTGAGACCTGTGAATGATAAGAGTCTATAAGAAGGCCTCTTTAACTAATATTAATCCTTTTTATTTACCTTGAGTTTGAAAGAGCAGACAGCAATTTGGTTTAGGACAGCCTAAGGAAGAACATCAGAAAGTAATTCACTGTATCATCAAGTTGTAGTACACACTCCAACTTTCTTATGGTTTCATACGTTTTAATAATCAAGCCTATTATTGATATATTTCCTGCAGTTGGAGATTTGAAACTGTGGAAAGAGGTATCAATTGCCATTTGAAAGAAATATATCATGCTTTTAGCTAAGGGAGCTTTTTTTCCTTTTCTGTGGTAGAATTTTCTACTTCAGTAGTTTGAGTTTCTTACAGCACTATGACTTGATTGCATAGTTCACTGATTGATCAACATGTGTTGTTTATCAGTGTTTCAAAATGGCTTGTTGTGAGTAGCAACCTGTTAGTGAGATTGAGCATTTTGTTAACTCACTGTGTTGCTGATTTAGCTGCATTTTTTTATGGCTTGCTTTTCATTCAAGTAGATTGACTTTTTCATTTAAGCTTTTGATTCTGTTTTTTAAAAGCAACTAGGATATTTCAGTAGGTGAATTTTCAGATTCTTCTTTTTGACAATATCACATACTTAACTGATTAAGAGATTAGTCTGAAGTATTTGACTGATGGTATTTTACATATTAGTTAAGCTGACGATTTAGACATTTCAATAGTCAAGCAGCTAGATAAGCAGGAATCAAGACTGAAGTGTTTCTTGAGTGAAACCTCTTTCGTGTAAAGATTATCTGTTGTATTAAATGTTCAGAAAATGCAGCACTACAGTTTAATAACACATTAAAATAAAATAAGACTTTGTAAGAGTAGATTTTATAAACTGACTTTCTTATAATAACAAAATTTTAGAAATAGGCAGAAGAGAGGCTATGTGATAAAAGACTGATAATACACTTATTGTTGTTCCTGGGGAGGCAGATAAAAATTCATTGCATTGAAGCATATTGTCCAAACCTGAGGCTAAGGCAAAAAAATATAAAAAATTAGTTTCCTTCAAAGGTATTCTCTAAACAGCTACTTACTATGAGGTTTTTGCTTCTTTTGTCCTGCTTAGTTTTATGATATTTATTTATTTATTGTCTTTCTGATATCTCTAATACCCAACTCTTTGCATCTCACCAACTTGAATATAGAGATAGCATGGAAGACAGTGGCAAAAGCCTCACTGTCATCATGGTAAAAAATATGTATGTTGCATCCCCCATATCCACAAACCCATTTGTCTCATCATTGGAGTCAGGCAACATTTGAAGCTGATAATCCATATTGGCTGTTCTGAACCATCATTTTGTACTATATGTGCTTAGAAATGACTTTCAGATTTGCCCTGTAAATACCCAGGGGATTAAGTGGAGGCTGATCCACCTGTAGATCCAGGAATCCTCTTTCTTTCCCTTCTCCAAGATAGGTATGTTTTTCCTGTCCCCATCACTGTGATGTTTCAAAAATGATGGAGAAAGGTATGACAATAATATTGACCAGCTCTCTTAACATACTCAAATGCATCCCATCTGGTCCCTTGGGCTCATGTATTTTACATTACCTATGATGCTCTCTATCCTGGCAGGATACAGCATCCCTACTACACAATTGTTGCGCTCTAAGGGTCTGGATTTTGACAAGGCTACAAATCCCCTTTAGCCCTAATGAGGTAACAGCACTTCACTAGCCCTTGAGTTTTTAGTAGTGTGTGGTAAATTTGTATTAGATACATATCATTGAATGTTGGCATGTAATGTGATTAGTATTGTGATTGAATTTGGATGGAATTTATCAATGTAGGGTAATACATGATTTTGTATTCTACTCTTACTGACAGTGAACGGGCAGTAGTTCTAAATGCAGTAACAAATGAGGCATTACAGCAGTACAGGCTATGACATGGAAATGAATTTTCAATTCTTTGTCTTTTCATCATTATTTATGGAAACTGCCATCACTCAGTTTCAAATAGATTCTTATTTTCTATGAATGTTTAAAGATCTATATATTAATTCATTTCACATTTGGTTATATAATTATGTACAGATATACAGCACTCTCAGAATTAACACTTCTCTCAGGAGTTATGTAGTGATGGTAATATGGAGATACATGCCATGACTACAATGAGAAAAGTGTTGAATATGGTAACGAGAAAGAAAAAAATATTGAAAACAGTTTTTATGAAAAGTGCAATTGAAGAAACATAAAGATTGAGCCTTGGATATGGTGGACTAGAAGCAAACCAACCACTGGAACAGAACAGCTGTGCATGCACAGCACGTGCAGGAAGATCAGCTGTCAGGAGATTGGTTTTATATAAGCTTGATTCTTAACTACTTGGTTTGATACATTTTTACTTTATAATTCTTGGGATTTTAGAAGCTTAAATATTTTTGATTTTGCCATTCTGGAACGCCTTAATTACCATCACAAAATGCTATCTCTTAATGCTTTCAAATCTTTAAAAGGCATCTGAATTTTTTCTTAGGGTTTATACAAGAATAGTTACAATATAACTATGTAAACTACAGTAAATTCCAGAGAAAAGCTCTAAAAAAATACACCACAAATTAGGCTTATGTTGGTGCATATAGCTTTTATGATTAGAGAAGCTACAGAGTTGAAGAATGTAGAGTTCTGATGCTTCTCTAAAAACAGAACTTTTACAAACACTGTAAATTACATTTTACTTAATATTATTGAGATTTTGTGCTGATACCAGACACCGCTTTGACTGTAGTAGTGCATTTACTTTATCTGCTTTGATACCAAATCTGAACAATGCATACATGAATTATTTATTCAGGGAAGAATTCTGATTTATTTTAGTAGGATGTTTCAGCATGTCAGAGAAGGACATATGGGACTTATACACAGAAATTGTGATTTTTAATGTAATGAGCCAGGATATGTAGAGATAGGGCAAATAACGATTGGAATAGTTGTACAATGACAAGGGGCATATTGCAGATGGGAAATATGACATTCAACTGGCCTGAATAATTTGAGTGCATAGTGAATCCCATATCTTGATAGTAATGATGCAGTAATTCATCACTGGCTGCACTGTGCTTACTGATAACATTTCAAATCAGATACTGTGTGGCATTTGCTATTTACTGCTAGGGATTTTCCATGAAGGAAAGAAGGCAAGCTGAGAAAATCTATATAAATCTTGCACTGATATAATGGAACTATTTAGTACAAGAGTTCTGTAGATTTTTCTATAAAAAGCATTTATATTCTGCTTTTTTCCTCTCTCTATATTTTAAATGTTCACATGTGATATTTTCAAAATAAACCAAGAGTTTAGGTATCTGAAACACTTTGGTATATATTACTTGAAGAATGTAGAACTTTTCTGTGTGTAGCCCCTTGGAATCATTACTGAGATTGGGAAAATGAAGAATATATAATTATTTCAGTGAAAATTTGGTTTGCAGCAACACCTCTTCAGATGTTACAGATGCCTACCTGGATTCCTATTATATGTAGGTGAAGGTGTTTAGTATAAATGTACCACAGTTCGCAGCCAATTAAATATTTAGTAAATAATGATGTGAAGGCAATATTGCAGTATTTTATATCTTGGATACCATGCTCCTTATCAAAGTAAACATTTGCAGGAAAGGAGCCTGGTTGTTGCCATATTAGTGCCAGCTGGGGTGATCTGTACTGACTGTTAAATCTCAACAAACAGCAAATTTTCTGACGCCTCTGGCTTTTGAAAGATATTTGTCATATTGTCACACATAAGATTTACTTTCGACAACATCAAGATTATTGTTGTGAAGTGAATAGTCAACATCATTGCTAATTTGTTATATCACATAATATAGGAACCTAGAAAGTCATAAAGTATGTTTTTTCAGAAGTAAAATCTATCTCTACTTCCAACTTAGAAATTTTTAAGCACCGTGTTCTCCTTCAAGCAAATGATTAATTCTTTTAACTTGCGTTAAAAGAATAGCTCAGTTATTAATTATTTAAACCACATTGAGTCCAGGCTGGGGCATCAACAAGGTCTGTGCAAAACACATAAGTGACCTGAGGGTCAGAAGTAAGACGAAATGGAGATCCAAGGAAGGGAAATTGAAAAGAATTAGAGGGAGATGAAAAAAAACCCCAGAATCTGTATTTTCATTCATATAAATGCATCTCCCTTACGGGTATATGGAGGTCTCTGGCCTATTTCACTAGAATTATTTCTTCACCTTCCAGCTTAGATTTGTAACAGTGTTGTGGAAATGTAGACTTTGGAGTTACTCTTCCTGTTAGAGACTTCTTTGTCAGGGAGAAGAAGAGTTTTTGCTAAAATCCGTTAGTCTACCAAGTTCTTAACATGAAGTTATGTTATATTTGATCCACATTTAGAAGAAAGGATCTGCGTGAGAAGAAATCTATAACTAAATTTCTTAGCCTTTAACTATGCTGCTGGCATCACTAGGTAAAGTCTTCCTAAACACACATGAAAATTGACTTCTCCACTCCACCACTGATGCTGTTCAATACTTATGAATTTTCTCTTTGCTCTGTTACAAGCACAGTGTCTTCATGGCAATTTTTCAAAATCTGACTTGAGCACATCAAACTTGTAAGGTAGGGAAGATAGTGTCATCATTAATTCAAGACTTTTTGGCCCAATGTGAGAGGCCGTCTGCATAAACTGGGGAGCTTAAATCTCCATCATCCAATGTCATGCCCTCCAGCTCATCTCTCCTTATGTCCAGTTTCAGAGCATGATGGAAAGCGTTACTAATTCTGTGTCCCGTTGTGTTCCACCAAACCCTGACTTAAACCAGCTGCTTGGTTTTCCAGCAATGTTGCTGTGTGGAAGGATTCCTCCTGTGTAGCTTTTACAATTGCAACTGGGGGAAGTTCTCAGCCTCCCCCCCGCACCTTCCCCCATGTCTCCTTACCCCTGTAGAGAAGATGCATTGTCTTTCCCTTCTCTATTCATGTTCTCAGCCTGCTCCACTACCATAGAATCCAAACACCTAAGCCACTTAATACTATAAGAGCTTCTAATGGAGTCTTTCTAGGAGATTTTCTGCTAACACGTTGTAGCAGAGATTCTTATGCTCCATGGAAAATAACTGTGACATATATGTGGAAAATGGGGGAGAAAGTATCAGACACTGTGAGAAGTGACAACTGAAAGGCACTTGAAACTTCTTGGATATATGTAAGATGGCAACAACATTTCTCTTTAGCTGCGTAAGAGAATTCTTACAAGCACACCAGCGTGAATCTTTCAAAAGCAAAATTATATTATGGAAAGAAAATGAGCAGTGTAGTAACAGATTCTTTTGCTCACGGCTACAAAGTACAACAGCATTACATGCTGTATCTATATTTGGTACTAAAAAGAAATCAAAGATCCCCCTTAAAGCATTTTTTTCTGACAAGATTTTCATTAAAACCCAGCTCTTGTTATTAAGCACATTATAACATAATTAAAATTCAGTAAGTCTTGTGGGAAAGTAATAATATGACTCAGAACCACCCTTAATTAAATTTCTTTTTTTTTTTTTTTTGCTTTGAATGGGTTCATTCAAAAGAGATTCAGTCTGAGAAACAATATTACTAGTTAAGCATGTTTTAATTATCTTACTTCTTAAAATTTATATACTCAGAAGTACCACTTTGATATAGTAGTTTGAAAAATTTTTAAATTATTAAAGAAATCATATGCCAAAAGCTTTTAGGCCTCCATGTAATCACAGTGTGTTGTCATGTAATATTGAAGAAATAGATTATAGCAATTGGTCTTTGGCTTGCTAACTTTGCCCTCCTTGAAAGTTGTATTGACTTTTTAAAAAATAGCAGACATTACAATTTAGTTAACATTGTTAAAATGTCTTCAAATATCACACACTGTTAGAAAATCAGGTACATTTGACATCAAAGATTTTTCTTTTCTTTGGTACACACAGGTCTAAAATGTTAGACTTGTGGAGGCAAGGAGAAAACCAACTGAATATAGACTATTTTAGGGTGCTGGACTGTCAGAGACTGAAATGTTATAGTTTATGGCTTAAGCATCTTCATGAAGTACTTTTAACTATTATAGCAAAACTGTATTACAAAAGCTGCATGGAAGACCACCACACCCTGAATGGGGCCCTGACTGAAGCCCTGGACTGCACGTTGATGGAGATAAGATAAAATATTCAAGTCTGGGCTGGGGGAGGAGAATACATTCACAGGAGGATTAAGCCTCATACCTTTGGAGTGGAGACCACAGCCCCAGGCTTATTTGCTGGGAAGATTGCACAGACTCCTACACCAAAGAGGGTGGAAGGAGAGGTTTTGGGTGTGTGGTAAAAAAGCCTCTGGTCAGAGACAGTTAACACCCATCCTCCACAGTGCAGACCAGCTCAGCTGTGGGGCCCTTCACCCCAGGAAAAGCCGCATCCACGTGAAGGACAGAAGAGGGGATGTCATGACCCATCAAAGGCCCTCCCCAAAGGGGTCCCCAGACCTTGCACCCAAGCACTGCACATGCTGCAACAGATCCACAGTGTTGCAAGGGACTGTGTCAAACTTGCCCTCCCCAGGGGAGGCACCTGGGAGCTCCCACCTGGCCCACACGGATGTTAATCCATGGCATTCTATACTTTTTGGCATGTGGTGGGCAGGGGACCCTCACCACCAAGAAGACCAGATGGAGGGGAGCAACGAGGTACGACTGGGACCCTCAGAAGGGTGATATGTTTCTGCCTAAACCCTATCACTCTCCCTGCTCTTTCCTTCTTTCTTTTCTTTCCTTCTTTCTTCTCTTTCTTTCTCTTCTTTCTTTTCTTTCTCTTCTTTCTTTTCTTCCTCTCTTTCTTTTCTTCCTCCCTTTCCTTTCCTTTCCTTTCCTTTCCTTTCCTTTCCTTTCCTTTCCTTTCCTTTCCTTTCCTTTCCTTTCCTTTCCTTTCCTTTCCTTTCCTTTCCTTTCCTTTCCTTTCCTTTCCTTTCCTTTCCTTTCCTTTCCTTTCCTTTCCTTTCCTTTCCTTTCCTTTCCTTTCCTTTCCTTTCCTTTCCTTTCCTTTCCTTTCCTTTCCTTTCCTTTCCTTTCCTTTCCTTTCCTTTCCTTTCCTTTCCTTTCCTTTCCTTTCCTTTCCTTTCCTTTCCTTTCCTTTCCTTCCCTTCCCTTCCCTTTCCCTTTCCCTTTCCCTTTCCCTTTCCCTTTCCCTTTCCCTTTCCCTTTCCCTTTCCCTTTCCCTTTCCCTTTCCCTTTCCCTTTCCCTTTCCCTTTCCCCTTCCCCTTCCCCTTCCCCTTCCCCTTCCCCTTCCCCTTCCCTCCCCTTCCCTCTCCTTCCCTCTCCTCTCCTTTCTCCTCTCCTTTCTCCTTTCTCCTCTTTCTCCTCTCCTTTCCTCTTTCCTTTCCTTTCCCCTTTCCTTTCCCCTCCTTTCCCCTCCTTTCCCCTCCTTTCCCTTCCCCTCCTTTCCCCTCCTTTCCCCTCCTTTCCCTTCCCCTCCTTTCCCCTCCTTTCCCCTCTTTTCCTTTTCCTTTTCCTTTTCCTTTTCCTTTTCCTTTTCCTTTTCCTTTTCCTTTTCCTTTTCCTTTTCCTTTTCCTTTTCCTTTTCCTTTTCCTTTTCCTTTTCCTTTTCCTTTTCCTTCTCCTTCTCCTTCTCCTTCCCCTTCCCCTTCCCCTTCCCCTTCCCCTTCCCCTTCCCCTTCCTTTCCGGTGTGTGGTAAAAAAGCCTCTGGTCAGAGACAGTTAACACCCATCCTCCACAGTGCAGACCAGCTCAGCTGTGGGGCCCTTCACCCCAGGAAAAGCCGCATCCACATGAAGGACAGAAGAGGGGATGTCATGACCCTTCGGCTCTGGTATTCCAAGCCTCAGGTTATATACAGGTAGGAATGTTCAGTTTCTCCCCCCAGGGCAGGGCATTTCACAATGGGATGATGTAATTCTATGAGTCACTCTGTGAGACCTTGATGGACCATTAGCAGAGATGGCCCCCTCAGGGTGGCTGCTGCTTCCCTGGAGGGAGTTATCAGGGTTGAGTCATAGAGAAGATAAAGAACACTGCTCCGCCTATTTTAACAGCTTATGTAGGTGGTAATAGAATACATAGTTTTGGTTACACCTTCCATTTTAACCCAAAACAATACTATAATGTATGAAGAACTGAGTGCAAAGCACTCAGTATGCTTTCAAAATAGCTTTTAGTCATCATTCTACACCTGCAATGATGGTCATCCTTGAACTTTTACAGAATAGTTCATGTTTATAAGGTGCACCCTTTCCAAGACATTCAAAAGACCTCTGTCCCATTCCACTATAAAAGGGAGAGCTGGGAAGGATTCTTTTGATAGATTTTTCTGATGAAAAAGCAAGCACTAATGTGGCAATATTATATCTGAAAATTGTTTATTGAAATAAAGTTTAAAAAACAAACAAACAAAAACAACTAAGTGTTCTTATTAAAAAGGGAGTGGGGGAGAACAGGAAAAAGGAGCAGAGAGAGAGAAAAGAGAGGGAGGGGGAAAGAAACAGAAGGCAGGGGACAGCATTACCACAGAACCCTGGCTATTTGTCAGCATCGGTTTGGCAGAAGGAGCATGAGTGTTGTGAACTGTGGTGTGTTTGTGTAGTTTCTGTGGCAGGCTGAGCACGATTTTTAAAGAGCAGCAGGCTGCGTGTCCCTTCCGTCAGCAGAGACAGGCTGCTGCGGTTACAGGCATGCTTCTGGAGCAGCTGAGGTTTCTCAAAGTTGGGGTGTGATGGCTGCGAGTAGCAGTGGCTGCAGGTTGGGTGCAGGTGGCGGCTGGAAACTGGGTGCGGGTGGCAGCTGTGGATAGCGGCTGTGGACGGCACACAAGCTGGGTGCGGGTGGTGGCTGCCAGCACGAGATCCTCACGACAAGCTAGTTCCTGGAATTGGCACAGCAGGGAGAAACAGGCACAGGCAGGGAGAGAGGACCACAGGGAAGAGGGCGCGAATGCAGGAGCAGAAGGGGCCAAGCTGACCTTCCAAGATACACAAAGCAAAAAGACAAGACAGACCTCGTGGTGTTGTGGCTAGCTGCTTTAATGTGCCCCCAAAATCCTCCCCCGACTCGGCTTTCTGGGCCCATTTTTGGCTGGCATCTTTTGCAGGCATCCGGATACTTACCTTCCCTAGCAAGTGCGTGTGGGGGGGGGCAGGGAGCTGCTCACAGTCTAATCATGGAAGTTTTCTCTGCCCTGATTGGCTGCCATATGAAGCATCTTTGGGGACAGGGCAACACAGTTTTTTTATAGAAATTTTCTTCACCTCATTTGTGACATATGTTGAGGCATATATATTGGTCCCTCTCAATGTCTCAACCATGTATCAGGCTGTTTGAAGTGTGGTTATATATTAAAAAAAACATATAACACTTTATAAATCAATGCTTACCTCACTTGTTTCTTGGGAAATTTATGCAATGTCAAATGTATATACAGAGCCTTCTTTATCAAGTTTAGGTAGGCTTTTTGGTTTTTTTCCATGTAATTGGTCTGCAGCTGTTTTAATCTTTCTTAGCTATGTCTTTTTCGGAAGTTTTTCTTGTTACATACCTTGAAAACATGGTCATAATTTTTGTGAAGTGAAACAAAAAATGCACAGTCTGAATTAGTTCAGGCATTAGATTGTTAATGTAATCCTTTTTGGAGAGAGATTATAAAACTGACTGCAGACTTCTCAAAAATGAGATGCATATGTAGTCCTGATTTTCCTCCAACACAACTTTACTAGTTCTCTCACCAAAGAAAATACATTTTATCCAGCACATTGGATAAATAACCATTATAATTTATTAGTCCTATGCTGCACTGTTGTTCTGGTACAGAGTAATGGACCTTTGTTGTAGAAAACTGTGGTGCCAGATGATAATCCTGTTCTATGGTAGATCACTTAAATAAATTTGAATATCCATTCTTACTACTGGTTGTTTGTTAACTTATCTTGATTCAAAGATTACTTAGAGTAAAAAAAACCTGAGAATCATGGTAGGTGTAGCTCAAGTGATCAAGATCCCCAGGGAAGAAGTCACAGCACCAAGACTGCCAGAGTTCAAGAAGCACTTGGACAATGCTCCAAGGAATTTGCTGTGATTCTTGGAATGGTTCTGGGCAGAGCCAGAAGTTCAGTTCCTTGTAGATCCTTTCCAGCTCAGGATACTCTGTGATGCTATCTGAGTCAGTCACATTAGTCATTGAGTGTGGCCATCAACCACATGGGAACAATGTTTTGTCCTTTTCCTTTCCATCTGTAGTTGGCAATTTTTTAGTCTTCAAAAATTGGTATATAGTACTGCACTAAGCTTCACTCATAAAGTTTCTGAACAGGAAAAGTTTCTCCTTCAGCAACCTCAAAAAAGATCTTGGTCTTTATCCTCAATGATTTGGAAAATTCTTACAGAGTGTCTTGTAGGAGTTTTTCAAATGACATATGAAAAACCAGCAGATCAGAAAAGTTGAGTTGCCTGAATATATAATTCCAACATATTGAAAGAGAGTTAAATTGCTTTTGCACGCATCATCTCATGGCTTTCTTACCTTGGGTACAGTCAAGCAGTGCAGCAGGCTGCCCAGAGGGCTTGTACAGTCTCTGTCCTCCGGGGGTTACAATGCAAAGACAAGGTCAGCCTGGTCTGACCTCAAATATGTCCTTGCTGTGAGCAGGAAGTTGGATTAGACACCTCTCAAGGTTCCTTCCAGTTGGAATTATCCTATGATACCAAGAGTTTTCTTAAATGAGTTGCGTTGAATGCTAAAATTACGACACATGAAAATTTTACAGTCCTAAACTGCTTTTGCTAAATCTTCCTATTTAGGCTACTTCTTTAAACCAGGACATTTTGAAAGAGTGAGACCTGATGAAAAGCATCATCTCATGGCAAGATAAACAATCTTGCATATATTGGTAGTTTGCATATTGCCTATCTCAAAGCACATCAAGGACAGTGACAGTCTATTCTCACAGATGGTGGCTGTGAGAAGACACACAATACTTTGCTGACAAGTTAGGCACAGTGAGAAAACAGTTTAGCTTCTTGGAATATGCTGAACAGAATGAAGAAAACAACACATCCAGTTTATGCCATTGAATCTGGAATGCTACAAAAGAATAGTTGTCACTTGATTGCAGTGAAACTTTCTGCTATAGACTACTTGTCTAATTCTGGGAACACCAACATTTGCAATCAGAGTTGTCAGCCGTTACTCCTTTCAGTAAATAGAAATCCCCTTTGAAAACAAATAAAAGGTCAAGACTAATTAAATAAGCATAAGGTCTGTGTTGCTCTGATTTTCTGTTGCAACCCAGAACTTCAGTTGATCTACTTAGCAAGGAGAAAAAGGACTCCTTTAAGAACAGAGGGAATTTGGCTGAGACAATTCGAGAAATTTGAGACTTCTTAATGTTTTTGTAATCTTAGCTTGGTGATGTGGAAGTAAGCCAAAAATTAAGGTAGATTGTGCTTGGCATTGTAATGTAGCAATAGCATGGCTGTCATCACAGGAGTATCATCCAAAGATTCCTCAGGCAGCATTAAAGGAGGGTAATATTTGATACCAGTTTCCCACATTGTTGTGCTCTGAAACAAAGCAGAGGGTTTAGTCTTCCTTATTTCTCTATATGTAAGCACAGGCCAGGCTACAATGTACCCTCGTGTGAATGGAAAGCACTTGAATTTTCACTGCATTTTTTATTTTTATACAGTTATTTTGAGTTATAGAGGATAAATATTTACAAGCTGGAATACAAACTGGATTGATTAATTTCTTTTTTCTTTCTGCCTATAACTAGTGTCTTCCTTAATTTTATTTAGAGCACAGCCTTGGTGACTTCTTATGTTAACTTATTTTCTGTTTTTCTTGGCCCTCTATGTGTTGGTCAGATGTAATTAAAACTGCAGTCTAAGACAAAAAATATGAAAACATTTCTGGAAGTTGGATATGAGCATTGTGTGTCCTCAATTGATCTTATTTGCTGCAGAACCTAGTGAGAACCTAGTATCTTATTTGACAGAATAGCCAATGTTGTATTTTGTTCCCATATCAGTGGATAAACATAAGAAAGGTAAAATCTTCATTGATACACCATCCTGGTGTATAAAATCCAAATATAATACATTTCTCTATATTACTTTTTTCCTATTTCTACTGTCTCTAAGTGTACAGTTAAGCAAGATGTTGAAGAAAAATGTGGTTTTAATTCAAACATTTAAAATATTTAATTAGCATTTAACACATAGTTTTTATGTATGTCTTTAGAAAAATAAAATGTGTATGTGGCAGCTTTATAAAATTAATTTATTGCTCATTATAAAAATATTAAAATAAGCAGCAAATATAGCTCGCTCTAAGCTTAAAGTGTGCTCCTTAATACTTCAAAATAAGGGTAGCCACACTGCATCATAAGGAATAGGCCATTATTTTTTAGAGATTTTCTTTATTAAGAAAAGTGGAGAGTGATGGAACTTTTCAGTGTATAATTCAACTACTGTAGTACTGAGAAAGTTGTTTACAAACCACAGACTTATGAGAGAGAATTTCTGAACAAGTGCTTGTGGCTCCCTCCAATGGTAGGAGGCTACTATTGCTGGGGCCATGCCAGAGGAAAACCTGGAAACATCCTGGAGTATCAACAACTCTAGGAAATGCTTGATTGGTTTCCTTATTACACACTTAAAACAAAACAAAAAAATCTTGTGGGATTTTTCACTTGAACAGTACAAAAATTCATGAATAGGGAAATCTCTTTCTGTTGTAAATTAAATCTATTTGAGTGCAAGAATAAATATGTGGATAAGACGTATCTCTCTGCTGATGAAATGTATTTTTCCCCCATCAGAGGTGAAGAATTTAGAGAATATTTAGATGATGAAGTTTCTACAGTAGGTCAGTAGTAAAAAGATAATTTTTAATGACCTTTTTTTTAATCACCTAAGGTAGGACAGTTAATTGCTCTCTATGAGAGAAAACTTCAAAAGTGATGTATCAAATAATTTTATTAAATACTAAACATGGTGTACAAACTCTAAAGTTCTTGTCTACTGTTGAGACAAATTTTGCAATGCCATTCACACTACATAGGATAGAGGATTTTCCTCATCTTTAAATAAATCTGGTCAAAGACAGAGAAACTTAATGCCACTGTAAAACGTGAGAACAAAAGCTATTTATTATTTTCAAAGAGACACTTCTTTGCTGGCAATAGGGTGCAGCATTTTACAACACTGAATGTAACTAATTAAAAAAACCCAAAAAACGAATCAAACAAAAAAACCACCAGGTAACATTAGGAAATCCATTAGGAACTCAAACAAATAAAAGATCAATTTATGTAAATATGATTTTAGCTTTCTTCAGGAGAGCCTTACACTACTTACAATGCATTCTTCTCCTTCAAAGCTAAATGTATTCTAAGAACCTTACCAACTCCTGAACAGTATTGTGACAGAAATTCCTGGTGAGTTGCTAAAATGTGAAATTCTTTATTAACATGAAGTCTATGGAAAAAAAAGACTATTGAACTTAAGATTATATCTGATTTCTAGTTATCAATATGTATAAACAGTCATATAATCAATTTCTTAACCCAAAGGTCTTTACTACTATTTTTTTTCCTTTAAATAATATTTTCTAACAATCATATGAGTGCTAATATTTCACTGATATAAATGGACCATGGAAAATCCCCACAGAAAATATCATTTTCACCTGAAATTGGACAAAACATGAGATTGATAGTCTTGGACCTCTTGAATTACTTTCTCTGCCAAATAATAAAACTCATAATCTAAATAATGCTGATGACCTGTGTCTAGCATTTTCAAATTTACTTCAGATTTTTATACTTTGAATTATATATTCAATATATATAATTGAATTATATATTCAATATATATAATTGAATTATATATTTGAATTATATATGTATAATTTATTATATATGTATAATTTACAAGGTATTTCTGAATGTAGAGGAAAAACAAGCACCCAGCCAAAAATCCCTATATTAACAAATCACTAATGAAGACTGAACACTTGTGTGATTATTGAAGGATTCCTACAAGAGGAAGTGTAAGAACTATTTCTACTGTGTGTAAATTTCCAAAGGCTTATATTATTAATCCCTCTGCAGCCATATAGTAACAGACAATCCTTGCACAAAGAAATTAATATAGCAGCAGTGCAGAGATGGACAATATATTTTTAAACATATCAGTTGTCCTGACCTTTTCAAGAAACTAGGTACACATATACAACAGCTGGTGCTGTTGACACACCTGAAGGATGGAGTGCGTCCAGAGGGACCTGAACAAGCTTGAGATGTGGGCCCATGGGAGTCTCATGAGGTTTAGCAAGACCAAGTGCTGGTGCTGCACCTGGATCAGGGCAACCCCTGGTGTCAATCCCATCTGGGGGAGGAGCAGATGGAGAGCAGCCCTGCCCAGAAGGACTTGGGGATGTTGGTAGATGAGAGGCTGAAATTAGCCGGCCATGTGCACTTGCAGCCCAGAAAGTCAAATGTGTCCCAGGCTGCATCCAGAGGACTGTGGCCAGCAGGGTGAAGTTGGGGATTCTGCCTCTCTGCTCTGCTCTCATAACTTTCTCCTGGAGTTCTGCATCAGCTGGGATCCCAAGTACAGGAAAGATGTGGAGCTGTTGGAGTGAGTCCAGAGGAGGCCACAAAGATGATTAGAGGCATAGAGCAGTAAAATAACAAGGAAACAGGTGCTAGTCATAGTTTTACAGAACAAACCAAGACTTGCCTGGTTTTATATTACTTGAAGAAAGAAGCACATTATTAATTCTCAGAGAAAAGAAAAAGTAAACTACAGCTACTAAAAGATCTGCCTTTCTCTGTTCTGTAATCCATTATTGTACCTGTCTCTTGCTTCCTAGCACCAAAGGGGAATCTAAGAGTACAGGCACACATGGTTTACTGGGAGAATTTACTCTTCTGCACACAGCTCAGTAAAGAGTAAAAAAAATATAGAGTTCAAAAGACACCTCAAAGAACTATTGCTACTGTAACATAAATATATTATTTATAAGTCTATTAACATTCTTTAAGCTATAGTAGAACAGGAGGCTCACCTAATTTTTTCTTCACTTTCTAATGGTTGTGGTACATGAAAAATAATGAAATCAAATGCCATCTTCTTATCTTTGCAGAAGCTGTGTCTTCAACAAAGCTGATTTTGCTGTTTGAATTTGGCTGCCTTAGCAAGTACCTGTTCTTCCAAGTTACTTGTGTGATAATGTGAGTGGTTATGAAGGCTGCAATGCCTGAAAAAGGTCTCAAGAATCACAAATGTCCTTGAGTATTGCCTGTATCTCATCTTACTTACTTATTATCTATTTGGTTTAATCAGTCCATAGGCAAGACTGGATCCTGAATCTAAAGTTGGTGTGAGGTATTGAGGAGACTCTAAGATCATAGAATCACGGAATGGCCTGGGCTTGAAGCACCTTAATGATCATCTACTTCCAACCCCCCTACCATGGGCAGGGACACTTTTCAGGTCGAAGAAGCAGTTGATTTCTTTGATTTTCCTTGGATTTAATGTTTTATTACTATTTTCAGAATCTCTTCTTCATATATATATAAGATATTTTAGTATGTTCAATATATTCTAGATGTAAGTAGTACTGCAGGGTCAATCAAGAAGGATGGACTCAGCAGCCAGGAAGCAGATGCCTATACAAGAGTTGAAAGCAATGTACAGGTGGAAGATATGACCTATCCAAAAACTGCATCTACATCCAAATTACTGTAAATCAATTCTTCCATGGTTAGCTAAATCATAATAATTTAAGTCAGAAATATTCTTTTTGAGGAAAAAATCATCAACCATGAAGGCAGGAAAAAAAAGAAACCAACACAGGTGTGACTGAGGTTCCAGTAAAAAAGGAAATATTTCTGGCAGCAGGGCTTAGCAGCCATCCTTTAATATTGCTGGATTCCACTGTTTCTACGTGGATGCTAAGAGCTATGAATATCTGAATTCTAAGGACAAAATGTTCCTGCTTGTGCAATGCTGGTGTCAGCTAATGCAGCAGTATAAATCTCCCTCCCTCGCTTTCGTTTCTAGAAACTCCTAGGAGACTTAAATTCTCAGGACAGCGCTGTCAGAGTGAGAGCTGGTTCCAGCAGCCCTTTCACAGGCAGCTCTTCAGCCTCTCCCTCAAAATGCGTTGCCCACGGAGCTGTCACGGAACTAAACCGCGATATGCAGAGACCTCTGGAGACTGGAAAAGCGAACTGCATCCAATGTAGTGCAGGGATTGCTCCGTGGTGTGTGTTGATGAAATCATCTGGCTTAAGCAGGTTTAAGAGTCAAGGATCTGATACAGACTCTCAATCTGTGGGGCAAAAGTCATGTTCTTGAAAGTGATGTAGTTTACCCCAAATGCATTCTATGCTTTCCTTATGTAAAAATACAATGTTAAATAACAGAATCTTCAAAACCACTGTGAGCTCAGTTCCTATGCTGCAAGTTCCTAGAATTTGGAATCCATTTGTGAACCCATTGCTATATTAATCTGCTTGTTTTTTTACTTGCCTGAAGTCTTTTTAGAAGCCACATCTCTTAACATTGTCTGAGAGATGCCACAAGGTTCTGGTTGAGTTCAGAGCTAATTATAACTCTGAAAGAGACCTTTGTGGGATTGTCATTAGCTGTACTTGTAATTCCGACTGAGGTGTTACCTCATTTATTTTTCCAGTGAGCACCTCTTGATATGTTTGAACATGGAAAAACCGCACTCACCTTGAACGACACTGAAGTTTGAACTACAGCTCCAGCTTAATCTTTGTGTTGCTGCTTCTGTACTTTTTTTGTGCAATTCAGTGTTTCCAAGCCCTCAGCTATGTGTTAGGTATGTCTTTGCTTCAGTGGGTCCTCTTGTGTGTTTGAGCACAGGGAATTTGACTTGGAAACAAGGAAACACTTTGGCCTGAAGTGGTCTTTCTTGCAATTGTTACAATGCATCCTCTGTTTTCCTCTTAGGCCTTGATTGTGGCTGTACAGCTAATACCAATTATTGGGCATGTCAAAGTTCTGACTTCGTAGATGAAGCACAGAGAAAATTGCATGTTTGGAAGTCGATGAAAAACCACCATGCAGATCCAAACGCAGATTTCAATTATTTCAACAAAAAGTGTTTCTGCATTCAATTTCCTACAAAAGTGGACTTGACTAAGCCAAATTACCAACTCTGTAAAGCACACAGAAAAGCAGAGTTAATTTTTGAATTAAATGATAGTCAAATGCAAGTAGGCAACTGTGTCTGGCTTTTCAGGTCTGAAATACTGGTAAGCTTATGTTTTGCTAATAGGACTTCTGGAGCTATCCTTGTCTCAAGCCATTTTGATTGCCAGCATGGAAAACTTGTTCCGGTTTGGCCAAATTTAGAAATATATCCTCTGAGAGAAGGCACAACCACCCCTCCCCCACCAGGTTAGGGAAAAAATAAATTTTCCTCGAAGGAAAGTGAAGGAGATAAAACTATTTATTTAACAAACACACAGGAACGGAAAAAAAATGCTAAATAATAAAATCTTTCGCTGTGGAGGAAAAACCTGGGAAAGTGTTAGAGTCCTCCCTTTGGTCTCCTCGGAGCTGGGGCTCGGGCCAGGGCCAGGCCCTCTGTGCCTGGTGGAAAGTCCTCCCGATGTGCTCTGATGTTAAAGCAATCAAGCAGTCCAGTAGAAAAGGGAGAAAATCCGGAATTCCAGGGAAGGAAAAATTCAACTCTCAGTCTCTCTCCGGAGAAAAAAGCAGCTGAACCACTGGCCAAAAAAAGAACTGTCCTGGGCGCAGCAAGCCGGGTGCTTCCTCCCTCTCCTGCTGCAGCCGGGAAACAAATTGCTATCTGTGTGTGACCTTGAACAAGCTGCAAACTTCTTTGAAAAAGTTTTGCTCAGTTTTTTTCCTTCCCCCTCTCAGGCTCAGTTTAGAGGCATAGAAAGGCACAGGAATTAATTTCTGGGCATAGGCAGCGATATGGGATACACATCATAAGGTCACCCCAAGACACCTGTATCAAAGGAAACAAAGATAACTCTTCGCAATATGAAAGCAGACAAAGTAACAAAAACCTAAATTCCAACTCTTG
This sequence comes from Corvus hawaiiensis, assembly GCF_020740725.1. Classification (NCBI taxonomy): domain Eukaryota; kingdom Metazoa; phylum Chordata; class Aves; order Passeriformes; family Corvidae; genus Corvus; species Corvus hawaiiensis. Next base: position 65,810,736 of record NC_063217.1, read on the forward strand.
AAATGTTTTTTGACTTTTTTACCATATGTGTTAAAGGTATCATGTGCATATTTAATGTCTCCAATGTCTCTGATTTTATATTACAGTGCAACTTTAAAAGTTTATTTTTTTAATTTCTTTGTCCTTCAGGCTATTACGTAGGTTTTTAAGTCAAGGATTCAACATTAACTTAATAAGTCAATATAAATGTCCAATGAAATGTCCAAGTTCCAAGAGAACTCAAGGAAATTAAGGTCTTGCTCCTAAAATTATACAACAAAAGCAGAATTTCACTTTTTGATATGTAGCACTCCATGAATTAGACTTTCTTTTTTGCCTAGATTTTTGTCTAGAAAAAATAAGAAGCAGGCCTCATAATCTCTTCTTAAATTCCCTTATGAACAGAATTTCTAAAAATTTCAAATGAACCTGCCAAATAAATGTTGACAATAAAATGCAATCTGTAGGAGGGAAACTAATCTGCTGGGCTATGTCTAAAATTATTCACTAGAGCTCAGTGGACCTTTTTTGTCCCAGACAATTTAAGCTTTGCTGAGGGCAGGCTGGAAGGTATTTTTGTGGAGGCAGTCTGCTTTGAGGTGTGTGTACATAGACACTGAAAATGTAGAGGTAATTTTCACAGGTTTTCAAAATGTGTTTCAAGAAATCTTGAAGTGTGTGCTGACATTCAGACTTTCAGGGTCACTTCCCTGAGAACACTCATTTCATCCTATCATTCTCCATGAACAACATCACTGTGCTTGGGGAGAAAAACTAGTTCAATACATGAAATGCTTGAAACTGGTGTTTAATACATGCCTGTAGTGATAAATAGTAAGGTGAATTGACTTTAGCTTTGCTTTGAGCGTCCAGTCAGAGGTACTGAAAAATATGCTCATTATTTTGTACGTTTTCATCTAAGTGCTGCTCTGGCAGTTGGTGCATTGCTCCCTGTCAGTTCTTGTGTTTATCACAGTTTCATCTGTAATGAACTTTAATCAGATGCACTGGGGCCTAAAGACTGTTTTTTAAAATGTCCTACCTGCATGAACCTCTGTTTTTTAATTTTCCCAAAAAGTTAGAAAAAGATGCACTTGAGGACCTGATTTCCACCCTCACTTCCAACCCAACACCAAACCATCTTTTTGGGTGTTCATTTCTTTAAGTTAAAAAATGGCAAGAGTTCAGATTTCAGGGTATGAAAGGAAGATCTGAATTGCTGAATTGGTATTCTTCTATCCTGGGGTGATCTTCTATGAAATCTGAAGATCTATGGTATAAAAATAAAAAAATAATATAATAAATATAACATATGGTTATTAAAAGGCTTTTCTTAAAGCAAAACCAAATTATTAGAGTGTGGAATTGTTTTCTCGTTTGTTTATTTCAGTGGCTTCTTCAGAGTTAATAGTTGTCAGAAATAGAGACTGAGTGAAAAAGAAAGAAAAACCAGAGAAGCTTAAAACCATTATCTAGTGAAAAAGAAACATCAAAATGCTCATCACCCCCTCCAAAAAAATTAAAAAATTATATTAATGAATTCCATGAATTTTTGACATTTCAGTTCAGTATCAGCTACTGCCTATGCCAAGGTTTTACAATAGTCACACTGGACATATCTGGCTGGGTACTCTGAACATCTTATCTGGCTGTCGAGAATGTCCTAAGCAGAGAAAATTTTTCAACTGAAAATTAAAAAAAAAAGAAAGTGAGCTTATCGCTCCCATTTTCTTTAGATTTCCAGGCCACTGTCTGAAAGTATTTTAAGACAATGCTGTTTAATTTTCCTTCCTGAAAATACAGTATTGAAGTTGAAAGGCCTAATAGCACCATGTGGCTAAAGAGACTGAAGTATCTATGGCACTTCTGATTGTTTGCCAAGAAAGTCCTATGTAGGTAAGGAACGACTGATTAGGGGTCTCACTTCCTTGCGTGGTCTTTATTTTATAACTTATGTGGTTGTTTAAGACCAAGACTGTAAATAACGTATAGTTCCAGTAGCACAATCTGGAGAGTTATGGTGATATAACCAAAGTCTAACGTTGTGATAATAATGCAATAAGATGATCATTGGCCCAGTTCTGGGTTTATACCTGAATGTCAAGTCAGAAGGATTGTAAGTTTTCTAAGACTACAAATATTTATGTCCAAAGTCAAAATGAAAATGCACCGACCATAGAAATTGTCAACTCTTTAGGCTGTTGGCACATCTAGGATGAAAACCGTATCTGCTGAGTTAGGGTAAAAACATAGTCTTACCCATCCCAAATATATTTATCATACAGAGATTCAGGAAAAAATCTTGCTGTTACCATGTTATGGAAGCCCATTGTAGCAGCAGCCTAATGGTGATTCTGAACTAGGTTTATACAAATCCTTAATTTCTAAAAAGCTCAGGAAGAGGAAAATAAAAATTTCCTGTGTCTCATATAACCATTATTACCATTTATTATCTTTAAGAGGCCTCACTCCTCAGTTTGAAAAAAAGCCATCTTTTCAAGAAATACATGTTTTATTACACTTTTTCATACTTGCACAAGACTTATTGCAGTTGTATTTTATTCAGATAGAGATACACTGATTTTTTGTGACTTCATAAAGTCTAAAAAAAATAAAATGAAAGAAGATAAATATTTACAGCAAAGTTTCAGGGATATATCCTAAATTTTTGAGTTGACTGTATTGCAAATGTGCCTGAAGCAAACAAAATGACACTGCTGGTAGAAAAACATAGCTGGGGATTCAAGTCTACGACTTCCTTCTACTAGCAATTGTCCCAAGCAATTCATCCTAACTACAAGCAAACATAGGCAAGCTGTCAGCTGGTAAAACACATGGATTGTAGTCTCACTGATTGAAGGTTAGGAATGTTTTAACACCAGCTATTTTTTAGCAGCTCCAAAACCCCAAGACAAAAGTCATAAAGTATGGAGTGATCCTCCAAGACTTATTTTGGTTTATTTTATTCCAGAAGAATAATTTAGGCATATGGAAATCTATTACTTCCATGGCAGTTAGATTTGATGCCATTTGAAAAACAAGAAAACAAATCATAGAAATTGCACATAATTCTGTGTACTAGAGTTGGCCACATAATACTACATAGGTGTGGGCTTACACTGTGTTTTACAAATCAGTTCCTCATGAAAAAAGCCAGAGTTGATGAGAATTATTCAGTCGTGTATGACTAGGGAAAAGCAGATGCTACTAAGGCTGTGCACTTCCATGCATGGCTCTTCAGTGTTCTGCAGCAGTAGCCCAAAAGTACTAATAGTCACAAGGGAGAAATTAATTGAAGTGATTGGCATATTAATATTAATGTTTTAAGGAACTGGATGAATTAGACATAGTAACTGGGTATGTTGAAAGGGGAGAGTATCAGGCTGCAGGAATCTTAGCAGAAAAAATCTTAAGTCATTTAATTAGTTATCTTGGCACACAAGAAAAAGGATGGTGTAAATGTAATTTAATGACATGAAGCTGGAAGCCCTTTCCTTGACAGTAGATAATGAAAATGTCAAGAATCTATAGGAATTGAGTGAGAGAAGTGGGATGAAGTTAAATACTATAAATATAGATTCCATTTGTATTAGGGGCAAACATCATTCATTCTGCCATGAGAGTGACCATCTCAATTTGATTGGATGAAATAAAACATGAAAAATACAAAATTCCAAACATTTCATAAGATGGATGTCTAACATTAATTCTCTTTCTAGGCACTCACTTTCCTGGAATTCCTTGCAAGTGCATTTCTATACCCTCAGGAGATGGTTTTCTAAGGGTAAGGAGATGTTCTATCAGGTGTCTGCTGTGTGGCTGTGGAGATATTTGTAGCTTTTAAAGTCTAGTGGTGGTGGATAAAATCTGTAAATCTTTCTGCCTACGCAAACAAATCTTGTTTAGCATTACTGTGTCATCCCATCTGTCACCCCATCTGTTCAGTGTTTTCCAGTAGTTATCCTGAAGCATTTAGCAATCAGTCACACATAGACCAAACTTCTGTGTCCACTATCAGGCTTAAACCCCAAAGGATTATTTCTTCCTGTTTCTTTGTAAAGATGACAAGGCCTTAGGATCACAGCTAGATCTGAGTGAACAACCCCTGGGTGCTCCTCCACAGCCCAGACAACTTCTGGCAGAACCAGTGTAGGTTAATTAATTGAATTGGAGGCTAATTAATTGAATGAGAAAACACTGATAAGCATGTCAATTTTAAGATGGTGAGGAATGGGATGAATTTTTCCTTAGGAAGTCTTACTGCAAAGGCTCTAAAATTAACTTGAAAATGCCAAAATGGTTTTTTTTTCCCTAGAACAGGCTTTCATCAAAATTAAGGGTATGACAAAACAGATTTTATAGTTTAATTGCGTATTTTACTTTAAAGATCTTTGATTCTTTACTATTAATGTACGCAAAAAAAATTTAGTGTTTCCATATAGAAACATAGAGATGCTAGAATCAAAGTTCTCAAAATGCGGAAGTAGAACATTTCAGAAACTGTTTAGGAAATATCTCTTGGACAGAAAAAGTTCATGTCATTTCTTGCTAGAAGTTTCTTTCTTCCAGTTTCCATTTTATAATAATTTAAAATAGTATTTTATAATTAAGTAAATATACTTTAATGATATTTCCCTTCATTATATGTTCAATTTACATGGAATATGAAGTACAGAGTGGGGGGTTGCTGAATGGCTTAATTTAAAATTCTCAAATATTCATGAAGGGTTTCATTTCATGTTGTGAGTAAAAAAGGGATGAAAAATACTTACTGCTAAGGGTTGATAAGGAGTTTAAAGGAGAAAGGCATTCACAGTACTGTAAATATGTCAAAACAGTGCTAGGTAGCACAAAGTATAACAACTATGTTTACTGAAAAGGAATGCAGAACGTGTAGTAAAGAGACAGATAGCAGCAGTATATAAAAATCAGGGGTATTAAGAATGAACCTGTCTTTTTCTAGTGCAAAACATTTTAGTTTCAATCTTCAGAACCTATTATTAGATGTGTATCATGAATACCAAAACCCTATCTCCACTCACCTTTGATTCCCACTTTCAAATTTATATACTTCAGAGGAACTGATTTCCTTCTTAACGAGTCAATTGCAATCAATATTCGCAGTGAATTACAGTAATGTTCTTTAACATGTTCCTTGCTCCACAAGGAGATCTAAAGCACACAAAACAGTCTACTGAGCACCCACATTGTTTGCAATAGGATTAACGAGTACTGTGAATTTTTTTCCTGTGGGCTTGTGCTGGTTTTGGCTGGGTTAATTTTCTTCCCAGGGCCTGCTATGAGGCTGTGTTTTGGATTTGTGCTGAACACAGGGTTGATAATACAGAGATGTTTTTGCTGTTGCTGAGCAGGGCTTACACAGAGCCAAGGCCTTTTCTGCTTTTTGTGTCGGCCAAGCTGAGGGGGCCTGGGATGGTGGGAGGAGACACAGCCAGGACAGGTGACCCCAAATGACCAAAGGGATATTCCAGACCATGTGACATCATGCTCAGTATATAAAGAGGGGGGAAGGAGGAAGCAGGGGAAATTTGGAGTGATGGAGTTTGTCTTCCCATGTCACCGTTGGGCATGATGAAGCCTTGCTCTCCTGGAGATGGCTGAATACCTGTCTGCCCAGGGGAAGCAGTGAATTAATGCCTTGTTTTTCTTTTCTTGTGCGCATTGCTTTTGCTTTCCCTATTAAACTCTCTTTATCACAACCCATGAGTTTTCTTGCTTTTACCCTTCTGGATTTTCTCCCTGATCCTTCTTGTGGGGAATGAGTGAGTGGCTCCATGGGGCTTGGTGGCTGGCTGGTGTGAAATCATGACAGGGTTTAAGGTCAAGCAGTTAAAAAACATAAGCTTTATTCTGACTAAGGACTGGAAAGTGACTTTTACACAAGAAATTATAGCACAAACCCACTGTTGTAAGTCAGGCATTGGTAGTCGTTTTCAGGTTGGAGAATTAACTGTAAAGTTGTATTGTCCTTAGCCACCAAGTTTCAAGTGCATTTGTCCATTATCAGGACTTTGGTGCTCAAACAACATACCTCCATCACCAAAAACCAGAACTGTACTGATATTAAGGCCATTCAATACAATCTTTACTACTCTTGGATCATGTTTGTCATTACGGTAAAGTATTGTGTTCTCTACTGTTTATTTACCAATTTTGTCAGGTAACTGGCAAAATTCTATTGGAACAGAAGTAATGAGACCTTTTTTTTTACTTTCTAATGAGAATTACCTTTTCATATGAACTCAATTGCTTTCAGCTTTCTTATCAACAATTACCTTTGCATAAGGGCATCTTTCCATTATGGCCTTTCCTTAATTGTCATCCTAATTAGACTTTTCAGAAGGCTTCTAAGAGATAAAAGAATGACATTGACATACTTATCAATCTATCTAAGCTGCCTATTCACCAGATAAATTTAGAATACCATACCTACAGAAGCACTAAGACTCCAGGTTTATTTCAGCAAATTGATACAGAAGTAGTTGGTATTGCACAATTAAATCTCATCATGAAGTTATCCTAAAACTATATCCGACAAGTAGAAAACATATGCTAGTTACTGGCAAATTATTTCCAAAATTGTCAGTTTGACTCCAGATAGCACACAGAATCATACACACTAGAAGAAGGATATCCCAGTCTTTTCCTGTATAAAACCCTGTCATGAGGTAGCAAAGCAATCTTAAAATTTAAAGTAATGTTTTTTTCATGATGAAGTGTATTGGATGAAAATAGATGAGAACAGAAAACAACATGAAAAGCACATGCTGAGATTTTGATTTTTCCAAACCAAGTAGGAGCAGCCAGTTGTTTGATGCCAAGTGCCATGGAACTCAGGGAAGAGCAGAACTGTCAGTGAATCCAGTCACTGGTTAAAGGTCCAGGTTGGTATTTCTTATTTTGAAATAAGGAATCAGTGACTTCTGTGGGACTGCCATCAAGCACTCTGTTTTTTTCATCTCCTGTTCGTTTGGAAAGAAACATTCACGCTAATTTCCTTCTTTGAGGCAGGACTCTTCAAAAGATGCTCAAGAATTTAGTAACATTTTGGTTTTGGTATTGTTGACTTTACTCCACAAATGTCTCAGATGAACTCTCCAGCTGCTAGACATATTGTAATAACAACATATTGTTGCATAATCTGGAAAATTCCACAGACCTGTAAAATGCAAACAAGACTCCTGCTTTGAAAAAAAAGTGAGAGTACAGTTGGCCTTTTGGAGAATACCAAGTATTTATCTCCAAATTATTTCCTTTTCCTTAAATATCCAGTACTCTTATCTTTTCAATGTCCTGTGCTATACTACCTCTCTTCCCTTCCATACAGTCAATTTCTAAAACTCATAGCACATCACCACCCAGACCTGTCAATATCCATGGAGATTTTGTGTTTTTCTGGAGACCTTTATCTACATTTATGTTAATTTTTCTACCTTGTTAACAGACATATATATATATATGTGTCTATACATATATATATAAACGTAGGAAAACATACAGTTAAAAAAATTCCAGTGAGATATATTATTCATTTAATGGTTCTAGGCTTTCATTAGAAACAGTTTGTTTTGGTTGTTCTCTTAGTGTTTAGTGAGAGCACTTATGGAAATAACTAAGTATCTAATGGATATATTAGACCATTATCTAATATTGATTTGTTTCTATAGCCTGCAGAACATAAGTCCATAAGTCTGAACTCTGGTACTCTATGAATTTGGATTTAGTAATTTTCCTAATTTTCTTTACAATCAATGTTTATACTAAAATAGTCTATAACACTGTGTTTTCTCATATTTGAACAACTGCAAATACTCTTGTATTGCAGTGTGTCAATATCCTGTGAAGCCATGTAGGAGCCCTTACCAAGAGACATATGTATGTATCTCTAATCATACTAAATACAAGCCATAATAAGTATGATTACTCAGTATATAATATTTTCTGCTGTCATTAAACAATTGGAAGGAAACATTCAAAGTGTCTAAAACATATGTAGTTTTGACATGGAATATTGGGGCATATAAATGCATGTTAGTAGACTGTCCTCTATTCTTCCTTCTTTTCATGAACTATTTATCATTTCTCACAGACAACAAGTATTATGCATGTAACCCACTGCTAAACCATGACACCCAGCAAACTCCATTTTATCCTTTTCCTTTCCATTAAATGTGGGCAAAATTAAAACCAGTTTGAAGCTGAGCCTAGTTCTTGACTGAATTCAAGACAATTTAACTTTACACTTATTAGACTTTTTTTTGCTGGCTATGAAGTGAAAAGGGGGATCTGAAATCATACCGTCCAGCTTACCTTTCCTAAGATAAGCATCATCAAGGAAGGTATGTGTATTCCACACAGTAAATCCAGGAAGAGGTGTCTAGATTTTATAGGAAATAGTCCTTTTATATGAAAGGTTCTGCCTCATCTGAAGAGTACCAATTCCACCAGGTTTCTAATTTTGAGGAAGAGTTATTCACAGCTTTTATTGAATTTATAGGTATGGAATACAAATTGTAAGTAGTTAAAGACTGAGAACACAGAAATCATGTTTAACTTGTCTTTCTGTTTGGGGAGCAAACAGTTTTATTGTAATTGTTAATACAAAAAAAGATCAAGTTATTCTGTTATATCTTGGAATACTTTAATTAGTTTTGCTGACAATTTTTCAACAGCAAAATTACATACTTCATAATATTTCTTATCTGAAATTATAGAGCAACATACATAGAATATGATGTAGAATTTATGCTGCATGGAGGATGAAGCTATAAAAGTTTAATATTTAATCACAGTTTGATAAATCAAAGTAACACCATATGTTCATTATATATATTTATACATGGTCATAAAATACATTACACTTAATGTTGTCTGACTGCTCATAACTTACATGCAACCCTTAAATGACTAAGAAATGGGAAAGTATACTATGAAACTAATCAGCAGAAAAAAATTGAGGTTGCTATAACATTCTGTTCTGCTATCATAACAGTTCCATAAATGTAACTTAACACATTTTTTTTTCTTAAGAAAAATGAGCGCAGACAATAAGCTCATATCCATGCATCCTGTGCTTTTACCAGCACCCAGCACCACTCCAGCTGTGCTGGCAGGGCCAATTTAAGGTATAACTTAAATAATCTTATAATCAAGATATTCAGTAAAACTTTGAAATCATATAAGGCTCTCACAAGCTAGAAGTTTTTTTACTTCTGTACATTCATGTTAGCTATTTATCATGAGCCCAGCTATACAAACATAGATATTACAAAATTTAAGGATAAGAAAGCAAATGCTACAGCAGTACCAGAGAATTTCAAAGTCTTCTTTGTATTTTGCACTGGTAACAAACACATAGATGAAATGTTAACTGTTGCTAGTGGAAAACAGGAGTTTTTCTGTGCATTCCCTGAGTAAATTTTAAAAGGAAACATATACACTGAGGATATATAAAGGTGTGTGAGACTTGTGTTGGAGTCTGTCTCAGTTATGATTCAGTGGAAACCAGATATCAACTGATGTAAATGAAGCATGTGGAAAAACAAACACAGCAAATTGACAATCACATATTTCTCCACACATGTATGGTTTTGTTAAAAAAAACCAAAAATGAAACCCCAAAAGAAGAAACAAAAACCTCCCAAAACAACACCAACAAGAGCAGCAACAACAAACCCACAAAACCCAATCAAAACAAACCCCAACCAACCAACAACAAAAAAGAGAAAATTTACCTGGGCAACTGTTCCAATTTTCCACCTTCAAATCTCATCACCAAAAATCCATTTTATTAAGTGCTATTAATTATATTGCATTTAAGACAATTATTTTGTTAAAATTACTTTTAAAGCTCTGGAAGGAGTGCTGAGAGAAGTCTGTTTACTTCAGACTAAACAAGTTTGATATAAAAAATTATGTTGGCAGGACATAAATATAACATATTGCACCATTCTAAAAGTAGAACAATTATTATTTTTACAAGGCAATTCAAACATGTGACTGTTTATTACTAGAGTTGCAAAGTCAATATTACTTTTGAATGAGTGAAGTGCAAGCATATACCTCCAAATGCAAAAGGTTTAAATTTTAATTATCCGTTAGGGACAACTAGAGTGAGACTAAGTTTGAAAAAGGACTTTGAACTATAACTTTGAATACTTTCATATTACTTTCACAATGATCAAAATATCTTTTTAAATTCTGTCCCTCTGAGACAATCAGGGTCTATAAAATTCCTCATTTAATTTTCATTAACCTTAAAATTGAACCAGTTATGGAAGGTAAATGTGGAGGTAAAGTGTAATGCAAGTTATCACTGTACATTATGAGAAGAGAAACACATCTTACGGAAATACCACGTCCTTGTGCAGGCACGATCTTCCAGCATTTTTGTGGCTGACACACAAATGTATATTTGACTAGCAAGAGAGAAGGACAAGTGATATTAGTGGTGTGTCTTGCACAGATAACTGCATTGCTCACTGCAAATGAAATAACTCCCATCACAGTTTTGCATGGTTCTTGCACCAAAAGGTCTGTCTTACTGCTCAATATGCAGAGATAATTGGGATATGTAGATGGTGTAGGTAGACATTGCCCTGTTCCTGTTGTTCCCCAATATATTCTTCCTCTTATTTATGTCTTATTGTCTCCTACACTCTCTACCTAATAGAGGGGGAAACTATGCACAATACGAATTCAGAAATCCTGCACTTTGACAATCAGTATTTCCTTTTTGTTGAGGAGGATAAAAGGGAGAATCACAATTATTCATATGAAAATGATACCTAGCTCCTGCTGAAAAGTGAACTATTTATTTGATAACAACGTGCCATCTAATAATAACTCAGCAGGGAAGAGAACTAAGCAGCATATTCATCAGCACAGGGGATTTCCAACCAAGTGATTATCTGCTTTCCAAATCTTATATTGAAAGCAGACTGCTGAGAATCTTTGCAGCAGTTATCATTTCTTTCAGTCTATGTAGGCAGCAATCTCTGTGCACTGTGAATATTTATTGTCATAAAGAGAGACAAAGTCAGCTGATAATCTTGGGTCTAGTACCAGATACTCAGCATGAAATAACAACCTGTAGAATCATTATCTTTTTGTCTCTTTGCTGTCTTTTGTCGTTGAGCGTTTGGAGGTTTTTAATTCATGGAACTGATCTAAATTATTCAAAGGCAGCAGTACAATCTATTTTATGTGGCTGAGCCAAGTCCTATTTGATTATGTTCTCTTCTATTTGTATTCTGTTTAAGTAGAACTCATGCCATGCAGCTAGATATGAACCATGTGACAGACAGTACACCCTTGCAAAGGATTGCATGCTGTTAGGAAAGCTGAAATTCTAATTTCTCTGAAAAATAATTTTATGTATTTTAATGTGGCAACAGACAACAAATTCAAACTGTGGTTGTATTACTGAAGTTGATAAAATTACCATGGAATTATATCAGACATAATCAGTCTTCCCATAAAGCTCAAACTGCAAACTATAGCCCTGATCCTGCAGAGACCACCACTTGAGCATGAAATCTACACAGATCTCTCCAGCAACACCACTGTTGTTGAAATCTACTGAAGTGCTGGAATTTACAACTATGGACAGTAAAATAAACCAAACAGCTTTTTAAACACTGAAGTATTCCAAACTGAAGAAAAACATGCAGATGTGAGGAATTACTCAAGACTAGCTAGGGTCACAAACATTCAGCTGAAACACAGGACACACACAGGCCACCAAGAACACATGGGAAATTGTTATGAAACAGTGACATAAAATCTTTATACCAACCAAAATGATCTGGATTTTCTTCTGCACTCAATTTTTTCCCCAACTTTTATTTTCAATGGATAACAAGTGAAGCGGTCAGAAGTTAGTCTGATGTGTCCAAACAGCCATACAATGGCTGAACTGAACTCTACATTGGTTCACTTTCTCCTTTTTCACTTTAAAATTAAATAGTAGTAAATAAATTTTTGACTTACTGAATTGATTTGCAGATAATTTGGCTAATTTTCTTCCCATACAAGTTAGGTGGTTTCAAGATGATAAGCAGTAAGTACATAAGTAATTTGTTTTACTTCAAAACCACACCCATTATTTAAAACAGTTAAAACAACTGAAGTTGAAATAAAACTCTTTCCATGCAGAAGTTAGTTGATGTTAAGAAATGAAGCTCATTTTTTTGAAGTGGAGTTTATTTATTGGTTTCTTCTGAATTTAAAAATGAGACTGAATGCATTTTCTGTCTACAGTAATACTTATTTTTCAATTCAGCAGGATAGGGAGGAGGATACCATAATGTTCTATTTTTTAGTAATTAAGTAATTTATCTCTGATTGCGCTGACAAAACCAGTCCTTTGAATAGTACAATAGGTGGCAGCCCTTCCTTGTGTGCTTCACTGTGGACTGGCAGATTTTGGTTGTGCTTGCACTAGGCTTGGATTTGACAAAGTTATAAGTTCAATTAACTTGAGTAAACTTGTTACTCAAAAGTTTGAAACTGATTGATTAAGTGAATAAATAATCTGTGTTGTTTTCATTACTATCACATTCTCCTTGCATACTAAATTGGGAAAGATAAACTCAGGAGCACTCTAATGAATTGCTAGGAATTTGTGGTAGTTATCTAATGGTACCTTTCTTTTGGAATGTAATTTATCTTCTTCAGTTTAATTGACTTGTTTAGTCAAATATCACACTGCCAAGCTCAGCTTTTGAAAAAGATATTTCACCAGTTTGCTAAATAATGAACTCATACATATCTAATGAGCCTTCAAAGCAAAGCAGAGTACATGCATGTGGGGAAGGAGGAACTGTCCCAAACAGAAGAAAACTGTTAGACAAAGGCAGAAGAGACCTTTCCATTTTGAAGTTTTCTTGTTATTCAACAATGTATATTCTTACCAGCCTTTGAAATTAAGACAAAAAGATTAGAAAAGCTGCAAAGTTTTGTCCTTGTCATAAAGAAAATCAAACACCTTCTATTCCCAGACATTTTTTCTAATAAAATAAGATTTATTTTTTAAATTTTGAAAGTAAAAAGAGGAATGTCTCCATTAATTGTTTTTTCATGATCATGAAAAAAAGATATCTTGATTATCAAGGAAAACTTTATGTTTATGAGATAGCTAATGTTTTTTCCTATCAGAAAAGATAAAATATTTCAAAATGACTGAATTAATTCTTACTTAGACTATACAACATTCATAGCATTTTGTTTATTTTGATTAACTCTATGAATTTCAGTTCCTGAGTGCTTTTCAGAAAAAGAGTTTATCTTTCTTCATAACTGTAGTCACAAAACCCTTAAGTCTCAAGATGATAGACGGTACATTTTCAAGCAAAACTAAGAAATACTTAATTTGACTTTTCTGGGATAGATATGACAAGTTGTTGACTGTGCAATTAAATTTTTAGAAGATGGGTTTTTCTTCATGTCTCATGGTTGGGTTACCCTATATCTAATAAGAGACGAGCTCTGTTCGGTGAAGTATTCCTAATCTCTCTCTAGTTTTAATAATATGCCTGACCTCGCTCTGCAGATATACAGGAAAATGTGTGGGTAACATGCTGCAAATTTTCCTCAGTGAAAGCTCTAATCTGTTTCCATCCCTCAAGTTAAGAGGAAATTGTCCAACACATGGAAAGGTTACTGGGGACAGAAGAGAGAGAGCATTTGTACAAACCTTGCTTCCATAAGAAACCAGATGAAAAATCTCAACAAAAATGTCACGGCTTTTATAAATATTTGTCTTGGTTTGAAAGACAAGTGTCTGCCAAGGAAGATGGGAACCTCCCTTGGAATGGAATATATGACCCCCTTCTCTCTGAATTATTATAACTTTGAAATTACAGGGCTTTCGGGAAAAGATACAGGAAAAGGAATAACAGTTCTTTACTAGTTTGTACATGTATAACAAGGCAAGCAAACGACAACAGCAGCAGCAAGCAGCAAGCAGAACCAGAAGCCAGTGCCAGCCTCTCTCGGCCGCGGGCCCTTTCCCCTTGGGTGCAGTTCCGCTCACAGCCGGCAGGGGCGCTGATGGCTCCCGGCCAGGCAGGGTGGCTGCAATGATTCCCCCGCGCCTGCAGGGGTGCTGTGGCGTGGGCTCAGCCGCCTCTCTTCATGTGGTAATGCTGGGCGCAGCTGGCGGAAAGAGATGGAAAAGAGTTTTCCTCTGCAAACTCACAGAGGCAGCTGGTGCCAGTGCCCCTCCAGATGGTGAAATGGGCTGTAGCAGGAACCTTGGAGCATCAGGTTGGAACAACAGAGGTGAGCACACTCGGGTTAGCAAACAAAATGTATCAGAAACTCGGCAGCTGTAGCAGGAGCCACGGGCAGTGTCCCAGCAGGCACCAGGTGCTGGGTTACAGTGTAGCGAAAAACCTGGAGCAGTGGCAGAAAAACAGCAGGGCTGGGCAGAGGCATCAGGGCTCCCGTACGCAGCCGGGAGAGGCTCCCTCGGAGCGGGGAGGGGGCTCGGGTTTTCCCCTGAAGCCCCTGAGTAGATGGTGAGGATTCTTTCCAGTGAGGTAGGGTGTTAATAAAGTCCCAGTGCAATGTCCACTCTTATGAGCAAAGGCTCACCCATGGTAGGAGAAAATAGGAGACGGGACTCCGCAATGGTGGCGAATTCTCACCACAGCAACCACAGCCTGTCTCCCTTTGATCCCGAGAGCAAGAGAGAGAGAAGAGCTGAGCCCAGCCCCTCACCCCCAAGCCAAAATCTTGTGGTATCTCAGCCCTTCCCTCAAGAAGGCCCCTCAGCTACAGGAGTGCAGCCAGCTGCACTCCTCCCCCTCCTCCTTGGCCATATCTTTTGTCTCTCTTAAGTACCAGTTGTTATTGTCTCAGCAACAAATGGGACAAAATTCTGTGAGAGAGAGAGAGAGAGAGAGAAAGAAAGAAAGAAAGAAAGAAAGAAAGAGGAAAAAACAAGAAAGAAAGGAAAAAAAGAAAGAAAGAAAGAAAAAGAATTCTAACCTCCAACAATATTGAATCAGATTAAATACTTCATGAATGAATATTAGCACTGGCAATGCACATCTCCATTATCAGGATTTTGGTTCTTCTCAGATTTCATCCCTCTAGTTAAAAGGTTCTCTAGTCTACACCTGAGTCTCAACATTTTGCACAGCACTACTCTTCAGAGCAACAGACACAAGATATAACTTGTAACATTTTTATGCATCAATAATTCCTTTCAGATATAAGGCAATTTTATGTCCTCTTGCCATCCCATTTAATTTTAAATTTATGTATTTACTTTTAGTATTCCCATTCTCTAGTGATGATCTGCATGGATGCAGTCCTTCCCACAAGTGTGGAAAAGAATTGTTCCTAAATATCTAGAGAGATGAGAAAGCCCTATGAGATATGAACTGTGATTGCATACAACTTTTTACATTTTCTTTTGAAAAGCCTGGTCTTTGTTATTGTATATCCAACAACAAAATTTAGACAAGGCAAGAAAATTCTTTGATTCAAGGATGTAGAGGTTTTTTGTTCCCTTGTTTTGACTCTTGGACATCCTCCTAAGAAAATGAGACAATATAATGACTGTCACCTTTGAACTGCTGTGATACCTAATGTAATACTTGTAAGAGCCATGTGACTGAATTTTCAGTTCAAGATCTATACAATTGATACAAGTAGCTGTTCAGATAAATCTGCATAATTTATCATTACTAATACCATTCATTTTCTAAGTAAATGTGGGTGCAAGTGTTGATTCTGATCTGAGCTTTCAGTGAAGTCAAGTGTTCTCAGATTCACAATTCAGATTGCAACAGACAAAATTCCATAACACACCCCCCCCCCTCTTCTAATAAGGCAAAACCCATTACTTACTATGTATGTTACATTAAGCTGCTAAAAGCAAAGGTCGTACAACAAAGTTAAAACAGTAAAACAAGTTTTATATACTCTTTTCCTTGTACTGCATAATATTTTTGTCATATATTCTTACCTATGAAATTAAGGAAAATGTAATGACACAATCTGGTGGAAGTCAAATCAAGTGGAAATAGTGATGCAAAAATTGCCAGAATTCTTATTTTATCCTTTTGTACCTAATGGACAAAATGCTGAGTGTCAAAAGAAGTGTATTTCTCACCATCAGCATTATTCATGCTCTGTTTCTGATATTCTCCTGTAATTCTTTTTATTTTATTATAAAATTAGGACTTATTTTTATTGCGTTTACGAAAAATACTATGGTAACCACCAGAAGAGAACAGAAAAGTTAGCTGTACAACTGTCTGTTGATACTGGAGTAACACGTTTTGACTATTATATACATTATAAATACTTGTGCTATTGCAGTTAATGGAAATTTTCCCATTAATCTCTTTGTATTTCAAGGAGTCCAGGCGCAAATTGCATTAGAATTGTATCTGAAAAGTTACTTCATAGATTTCTTGATGTAAATTTTACTTTTACATAAGCAAATGGCGTAGCAATAGCTGATGTGAGTTTATTCTATAAAGTTCTGTTCTTCTTTGAAGTATCTTAATGATTTACTTTCTGTCATTCCTGAATCTACCTTAATGCATTATTATGCATGGCTGCTGTTTCAGACGTATTACATCACTCTTTATAAGACTTAAGCTTTATGTTGGCATCAAGTTTGTCTTGCACAATCCATTTAGTAACTGTATTTCAGTCCCTAAGCTGTTGATGAATTTGGAATCATGACTTAAATATTTACCATTTTCTGTTGAAGTGTGTTAGAAGAAAGAGATTATGCATGCAGAAAGTGTATAGGGAGTTTGAAGATAACAAATGATACATCAAGCACAGCCTAATGTGGTTTTACTGGAGTAGAAACAGTGGTAATAAATCACCTGCCAATGTTGATAATAAAATACTGCATTGGCCTCCATCAGCCACAAGAGAAAGGTTAAATGTTATTCCTCACAATAACCATGTGGTCCTCATTCCTGACATCCTGACTTTATCATTATTTTCTGTAGAAACTGTGATCCTTATGAAAAAATACTCCATAAAGAATAAAACCCGATGCTTGCTAACCTATAATATCCCTGGAAAACCTTCATCCATTTTATGGTTATTGTACCACATAAATTGTCTTCCATTTGGAGGTAAATACAGCCTGCTCTGCAAAAGTCAGAAGGTAAAGCTTGGAATTCATCATGATCAGCTTTGGTTATCTCTAATGATTTTTGCATAACCAGTAGTGCTGGTCTGTGTAGTTTAGTATAAAAGGCAGCTAAAACCAGCATTCTTAGCCTTTATGATGTAATTTATTTATTATTTATTTGTGAGTTGAGTTGTTAGATGATATTCTGCACTGTGGTGATGGAGAGAGGTGGTGCAGGGTTCTTTCTGAATCTTAATGATAGAGGCACAAAACCAAAATGCTTGATAAGATAACTGATATGATAACACAGAATAGGAAGAGGAATATAGACAGTTAGTGGTGAACCTTATGTCCCTTCAGATGCTGGGCACTTTGTGTTCACGCATCTTTGGATGGAGCCTGGACGGGTTCTCCCATGGTGCGTTGTCCAGATCAGAGCAGACCCTGTCTGTGGAGAGATCTCCCATTTTCTTCCATAGAGCTAATATGTAATTTCTTCACAAGAAAGTAACCCTATTCCTTAAGGATGAGGAACTTCTTGTCATGTTAGCTACAAACCTGAAAAACAATTAAGAGCAGTATGAATACAAGAGAAGTTCATGCATCTGTTCTTTGCTGTAGCATTGTCTTCCAGGCTTGGTCTGTCCAGCCCTTCTTCCTAAGGTGTAACACACAAATATTATCCAGCCATAGCATTCAGTTTTTCCCTTTGCAAAGAATTTTCCTGAAAATGCAATAGCAGTTTCCATTAATGTCTGTCTCAGTTTCAAGACAAATTTCAAAAGAAAACGCCCTGAAATGAGCATTTCCTCTACGGAGAAAGGGCTTCAGTAACTCTCTTTATTTCTGCCAATGAAAGAAATGGATACCAGGGAGTGAAAGTGAAAAGATCGTGTTTATTAACCAAAAAAAATTGAAAAAATGCTAGATATTGAAATTGTGGAACTTTACCCCCCCCCCCCCCCCAGAAGCCAGTGGCAGCCTTCTCTCGGCCACGGGCCCTTTCCCCTTGGGTGCAGTTCTGCTCACAGCCGGCAGGGGCGCTGGTGGCTCCCGGCCAGGCAGGGTGGCTGCAATGATTCCCCAGCGCCTGTAGGGGGCGCTGTGGGGAGAGCTTAGCTGCCTCTCTTCACGTGGTAATGGCGGTAACAGCGGGCAGAGAAGGATGGACAACGGGCTTTCCTTTACAACTCACAGGGGCAGCCGATCCTGGTGCCCCCTCTGGATAGAGAAAGGGGCTGTAGCAGGAAACCTCAGAAGCAGCAAGCCAGAACAGCAGGGCAGGCTCCCTCTGGCAGCAAGCAAGAGGCAGCAGAAACTCGGCAGCTGTAGCTGGATTGTGGGACCTCGCGGCAGGCAGGGGTGAAACAGCTACAGTGTAGCAAAAAACCGGAGAGCAGCAGTTGAGGAACGGCAGGGGCTGGGCAGCCGTAGCCCGGCTCCCAAACACAGCAGGGAAAGGTCCTCTGGGATTTCTCACTCTGGCTGCCCGGTCCCTGGGTCTGGGCCCTGCAGAGGAGGGGGCAGCACCCCTGGCGGGAAACGAGGGCGGTCCCGGGCACTGATGCAGCACACACTGGCTTTGGGCTTTCCGACAGCAGAGCAGCAGAGAAAAAAAAAATGCAGGCCCAGTCACAGTGCCGAAGCAGGGCAAACGCCACAGAAACAGCAGGATCCCTGATCATAGACACTGACTGCGTGTGTCCAGTCGAACAGCCCGCTTCAAAAAAGACGGGGCTGCCCCTTGGCCCCCCCCCCCCCCCCCCCCCAACTCCCTCCAGAAACCCTGCTTGGCTCCCAAACATCTTGACAGTCCCAGAGCCAGGAAGGATGGGGGGTGGGGAGGGGACAGCAGCCACCCCAGGCACTAACAAAACCAAACACATCAAAAACCCCCAAAATGGGATGGGATGATAAACAATCCTCAAGACAATGTCAGAATATCATTGATGATCCTGGAAAAATATTTCCTTGTCCTTTTCACTGTCATAGCTATGGCGTAAGGCTCTGTCTCCTGATGCTATGAGCTGCATTAGTAAAGTGAGTGAAATACCAATTTTTCAATCTTATTTCTAGCAAAGGTCCTGGAATTGGCATGTGCAGAAAATTGTCCCTCTTCCAAATAAGACCTATGGAGTCAAATGTCCTTCATACTTCATTTCCCATTTTGCACTTGTTGATCGGTTAAGCCACCTATCTGTTCATTACTTAACTAACTTAAGATGCTTTTATATCCTCATCAGTTTATGAATGAGCACCTATGTGTATAAAAGAATATTTTTGTTAGATACATCTCGGAAAACAGATTAATCAGT
Source organism: Corvus hawaiiensis (assembly GCF_020740725.1). Lineage (NCBI taxonomy): Eukaryota > Metazoa > Chordata > Aves > Passeriformes > Corvidae > Corvus > Corvus hawaiiensis. Next base: position 65,830,164 of record NC_063217.1, read on the forward strand.
AGAAAGGACAAAGATTAGTAGAATAGGATAGAAAAAAGAAGCAGAAATATTTTTTGCAGAGTGAAAGAAATGAGAACAGAAAAGACAGGAGAAGGAATTTAGAACATAGCACAGGCTAGAAGCTGTTTTGATTTCACCAGAAATTAAATTGAAAGACACTGGGTTTACAGAGCTGTAGTAGATTAGCACAGCAAATGGACCAAGTCTGTATATGCTCTTAGAAATAGAATGCAATTCTCCTGAAAGATTCTCACAGTCCCTGAAAAGGAAAGAACATTTCTAGTTCCCCTCTTCCTATATGTTTTTATCGTGTATTATATTAGAATTTTCCTTCTGAAATATATAAAAGGAGACTGTATTAATACCACCCCTTGCATCCTTAAGACTGTAAATAAGAGAAAATATGTTAGTCTGTATTGCCTATGATACTGGAAGTGTCTGGCTTTGTAATGTTAAAGTTTAATTTTGCCAAATCTTACTTCAGCTGCTTAAACATCAGTTTATTATGCAAAAAAATGACAGACAATAAAAATCAGAAAACTGCAGGTTATAGAATGAAGCAGAAATTAACATGAAAGATTTGTGCTATATATGCAATAACTGAAACATTTAGTTCTCTATATTATAATAGGGGAAGAAAACTGTGCACCCAGTTTTATATATTAAAATTTGAGTCAGAATATTTTAGTGTCTTTTTCCTTTCATAGAAATGTCTGCTTAGGTTTTAGTGAAAAGAGTACATGCCATAGATTCTGTGTAGTGAGTACAATTTTTTCATTTAGATTTCTGGGTGTATGTACAGAGGATGCTTAAGATAATCAAAAATGCAGCTCTTTAAAGAATTAGCTATCTACGGTACCCCTATATTATTAGTTTACAAGTCTTCATGGCTTCCTAATTGTGCTTCTCTGTAAGGTTCTTAATCTCAATGGCAAGATTTTGAAGAAAGGAAGTAGAGAAGCTGAGGATTATCAGGAAGCGTGAGAGAGAAATAGACTGGTGAAATCCCTGAGAGAAATGCAGAGGACGGGAGCTCAGAAAGGGTCGGAGGAGCCCTCAACAGTTCATCATTACTAAGGAGGAGCCCTAAAAGATGAGGATGAACGGAAGTAGGTTCCTTCTCAGAGATGTAAGAGTATACCCTCCTGCCATCTCTCACCTTCCCAAGTGCCATTACAGAATAGGTATGAAGCTCTCGAATTTGTTAATATCACCAGTCCTTAGAGTCTGCCGCATGGACGGTCTGGAGCTGGGGTTGTGAGACAAAGAGAAGGAAAGAAAGGAGAAAGAGTGAGAAGAAAGAGAGCCAGAGAAAGAAAGAGAGGGAGGGGCCCAATCTGTTCCCTTTAATAATTAACTTGGTGCACACCTCTTATGTAAATTAGACTTTTCACACTTTTTTACTCACAGCCAGCCTTTCTCCAGGAAGTGAACAGGAGAGGGGATTGAGCAAGAGTCTCAAAAAACCAGGCCGAGCAGGAAATTGGCTCAGAGCAGTGCTGGTCCACCTCCGCAGGACCGTCTCCACTAGTTTCCTTTCCTGTAGCAATACTCAGAATGTTCAAGACAGAACTGGTCCTCTACTCCCACCTGCAATGCTGCATCCAGCTCTGGGGTCCCCAGCACAGAAAAGACACATGCATGTTGGAGGCCACCAAGATCATTAGAGGAATGGAGCACCTCTCCTACAAGGAAAGGCTGAGAGAATTTGTTTTGTTCAGTCTAGAAGAGAAGGCTTAGGCAATTTGGCTTTGGCGTGATTTAACATCAGCCCTCCAGTACCTGAAGGGAGCCTGCAAGAAAGATCGAGAGAGACTTTTTACAAGGGCATGTAGTGATGGGAGAAGGGTGAATGGCTTCAACCTGGAAGAGGGTAGGTTTAGATTGGATATTAAGAAAAAATTCTTTACTGTGAGGGTGGTGAGGCACTGGAACGGGTTTCCCAGGAAAGTTGTGGATGCCCCATCCCGGGAGGTGTTCAAGTCCAGGCTGGATGGACCTCTTAGCAAGCTGGTCCGGTGAAAGGTGTCCCTCACTGTTACTGTGCGGAGACTGCAACATGCGTATCAAACAAGGAGGGCAGTGGAAAAGAAATATATACGGACTGATTCTTGATAGATGTTTCAGAGATGTTTATTTCTCCAGCCGCATGGCTGGGACTCTGCTGAGGAACTGCTGCAATCACGGGACCCGAGGGTCCTTGCCCGCGCAGGGGAACACAAAACAACCAATGGGGAACGAGGCTGATCAGGGGCCAGGGAAACCCCATGTCTCCCCCCCGGGGCCCCTCTCCCAGGACTACATGGCAGGGGGGAAGGGACACTGACACCTCACCATTGCACTCGGGTTGGAATGATACAATCTCTAATGTCCCTTGCAACCAGAACCATTCTATGATTTTTCCCTCAAAAAAACCTACCAGCCTAACAGGTTGCTCCCTTAGAAAACTAGGCCTTTATTTCACCTGCCAAAGGTAAAGTAAGTTTTACCTATTCACCAAGATTTCACAACATTTATCAAAAAACTGCTTTCTGTGTTACCTATGAAACTGAAATGTAAGAATGTACATATGCCAGAAATTATGGAGTAAGAGAAAGATCTCCTTGTAGTCTTCATTAAGAAAAAATTCAAAGGCTAAGCTCTTTTTCTTTTAGAAGGTTGCTTAAAGTGTTCTGTCACTGATCATTCCAAATGCAAGTGCCTTAATGATGCTATATATTCATCTCTGTGTGAGGGCAAAAAATGATTATTCTAATTTGATTATACTGAAGTCTTTGAAAATTGAGTTGGTAGGATTTTTTTTCTTACCAATTCATCATAAAGGATAGGAATATAAGACTCCATAACTGAGAACTGTATTGAAAGGGTTATAGTTTTCAAGTGATTATTTCTGCTTCCCTTTCTAATAGCACATTTCACCATCTGGATAGATCTCATCTGATTCCTTTTTAGTTGTTAATTTATTATGTGTTGGTTCTCTAACATGAGGTCAGTCCTACCCTGATTTTTTAGTCTTCACATCTTTCTTGTGTGAAAAATGTTCAAATGGCTTCTCCAACCTGAAATGTCATTGGAAGAGAAGCTGTCTGACATAAAAGATTGTTTGTTCAGATATGCTGCAGAGATGGGATGATGATACCATGATCAGAGAATCACAGAATGCTTTGGGTAGGAAGGGATCTTTAAAGATCATCTAGTCCACCCACCCTGCCATAGGCTGGGATATCTTTCAATAGATCAGGTTTCTCAAAGCCCCATCCAACCTGACTCTCAACAATTCTGGGGAGGAAGGATCCACAACTTCTCTGGGCAATGTATTTAACTGTCATGCTGAGAAGTCCCATGTTCAAATCTCATTGTTCAGAAAATGGTCCCTGGTTATTTTAGTGAAACTGATGTATAAAAAATGCAAAATGAACAAAGAATTCTCAATTTGCTCTACTATGTTTTTTTTTTTTTTGTCCAGTCGATCTAGATGATTACTTTATAAATTCTACTATCCTCACTGGTTTATTCCCTTCCTTGGGAACTTACGTGCATAACTGTTCAATATCAGGTATTTTACCTTGTGATGGAAGCTTTGCTGTACTTATTTAATTCTATATCACTTGTAGAAATTGGTTCACCAGTACATTGTTTGGTTGTTATTTTCTCACTTGTGATGTTTGTGACCACCTTTCACCATTGTCACTCAAGGCTCTGATACTGTTTGAATCTGTTACAAAGGATGACATACAATTACTTTGCTGTAGAATAATATGTGAAGGTAATGAAGTGTAAATCAGATGGAACCCTTGCCCTGTATCCTGAGGCAGCAGGTTACAACATGAGATGCAGAAGTTTCATTAGAAATGAACTGGGGGGAAGGAATGGAAAACTTAAAGGAGAGGGGAAGGGGAGGGCAGGAAAGGGATGTGGATGATGTGATGTCTTCACAGGATTGTGTTGTATTTAATTATTTCCAGTCTGTTAGACAAAATATGTTTTACTTATGTTATGCAGATAACATTTGTGCCAGACTTAATTAGTCTATCAGAGTCTGTTGCCAGTTTAAATCAGGTTTTCAGAATCTAAATTCTCTAGAGTCATAATGTAAACAATTCACAGGCTAACAAGTACCGTATGAAACATTGAAACATCTCCAGACATCTGGGAAGCCTTCAGTTGCAAAGCTTTCTGATTTTTTTTTTTAAATTTTCTTCTTTTTATGAATTTGGAACTCAATTGCTTCTGCAAAATTTGATTGAAGGCTCAAACATTTTGAGTAAATGTCAGTCTACTCCCAGGATCTTGACAAGTTCCTGGAAAGAGTTTATGTTTCACATTAAATTCCTGCAAATTGTGATGTTTTCATATAAGGTTTATTCACAGTTTTAGAGTATGTCAGACTCTAACACAACAGACTTTTAATGGAGCCTTTTAATAGAATGTGAGATTTATTTTGCCACTACAGTGTTGTGCTCAAGATTCAATATTGTAACAATATTTCTGAATCCACAAACCTGCACCAAACGCTCTATAACTGACATTATTTACATCCTCTCCCCCCCAAAAAAAGATGTATTAGATTTTAGTTTTGTTTCCAAATGTTGGCCAGTCTTGTTTCATCTACTGCCATTATTTATTAATGGAGCGTCCCAGCATCTACTGTCTGGTGAGTTAACCACTTTAAATGTAAAGTTCAGAACTTTGGGTATTCTGCTGAACCTGTAAAGATATTTTTATATTCCTTATAGAAGAAAGTTTATACAATTTTCTTCAAGGCATACTTCTAAGCAAATCCACTAAATTTTTCACTAAATAATTTCATCCCTGAGAACACTACTTGGCCCTTCTTTTTTTGCTTTAAAACTTATGTGGGTAGCTACATTTTGGATCAATAATTTATCTGTGGAGTGTGGGAAGAGATAGGATGGAGTTGAGCTGCGGGCTGTGGGATGTGCCTGCAGAACGCCATGGCAGCACAAAGAAGCTTGTCTCCGCCTGACCTTGTGGGGAGGAGTTGCCACACAGCAGAGCCCTGCGGAGAGGAGCCTGCCAGAAGCTGCCAGATGGGTGATCACCCCCATATAATGACATTAAGAAAGTGTGTTGCTGACGTGGCAATGTGTGATAGGTTGGTTAGTGAAAAATACCATATTAGGAAATATTGGGCCTTGAAGAAGTGTATAAAACCAGCTGGTTTCTTTGAATAAACGTCTCAGATTCCCTGCTGGTCTGAGTCTATGCCTTAGTCATTACATCAGTGGAGATCTTCAGTTATTTTCAGTCAATTCACAAATGGAAAAATAGATATAGTTTACTTAATAGGCAATTCCCCACTTGATCCAGAGAATAGCAATGACTGTATACAATGAAGCTATAGCAGTTTTTTTATCTCTGAAGGAAGAAAAATTGGAGACTTGCTATTGGAATAGAAAGCTTCAAGTGTTAGGACTGCTTCCAACTGAGATGCAAGAGGCCAGAATCAGTGTTGGAATAAATTGGCATGATTTCATTAAATAAAAGTGGAGTTGTGCCCACTTATATCAGCAGTCAATTTCAGAACATCCATACATCATCTACATTTATTTATAATGGAGAGTCTTCAAAGGCAGTAAACTGCAAATGGCAAGGATTAATTCAAGCAAATAATTTTTATTTCCCCGATCTGAATAAAGTAGATCTTTCTCCACAAATGTGCATGAAAAATATTCATACATCTTTAGCAATGGTTCTCCAGGTTACCTGTTGAGTTAATATCTGGATGAACTCCCTCTGTATTTGGAGGGGAAGAGTTTTGACACACTTTGCCCGTAACTGTGCTCTAAAGGCAGGTTATTATAATTCGGATTTTCCTCATTTTCAAGTTGCAGTGCATACCTTCCCCAATGTGTTTGCTTATAAGAGAAAATAGAATTGATTAAATCAGGGTACTATAGACAGTGGTGACTCCCAATTATCAATGTTTAATTTAATTTCTAAGGTGATATTGTTTCCTAATTGTATTATGCTTCCTAAATATTATGGACTTAACTAAGTTTATCAGACTTTGCTATGTCAAATGAGCAAAGATGTGACTTTGTGTAGGAACCTCTTAATGTTAAAGGATTGTTGGATGATTAATTAAAATGTTCCTGGTCCAGTGTTGGCTTCCAGACTGCAGGAACTAGCATTACAGCTGGCATAGGTTGGCAATTACTTGTCTCCTCAAGAAAAGGGGCAACTAACAAAGTATGTGGAGACTGAACTATGTTTTTTCCCCTAGAGTTTTCCTGACAGGTAAGTTTGAGATTTGTAGAAATGTTAGGAAGATGCTGTTAGCCAGAGGTTACTTTCTTATGGTAAAAAGGCTACTGTGTGTCAATCTCATTTTTTACACAGACAGAAAATTATTTTCAAGACTTGTTTATGTTTTGTTTCTAGTAAGGGACAAAAGTATTGGTGGAGATCTACGAAGAAGTACTTGCACTTTCTGTGACCTTCCTTTTGAGTAAAAATCCCCACTTGTTCATCTGTGCAAACCTTGTGTCTCAGGAGGTGAATGTTGTTTTAGTCTTCTCAACCATGATGCCAAGTAAGTTATGATCTTATGACAGTGAATTCTTACTCAGTTCTATATTTAACTAAATAAACAAGTTTAAATTATGTAATAATTTTTTTGGGCTGAAAAATTATTACTAATTCCTTTTCAGTCTTTTTTTCCCTTCACAAATCTATGCCCTTTCTAAGTGATGTTAAGTTTGAGGCTGTAATTAAAACTCTATTGTAAAAGGTCCATATTAGTTAATATCAAAATCACTTTCCTACGGCATTATAGAGAAGCATATTTCAAATAACTGTGCATACTAGGATAAACAAAGTCACATGCAATATGTTTCCAGAAATATTTCAGCATACACTGGAAATAATTTCCAAAGTAGAAATTATTTGTTTGAGATTAAATTGTTTGAAGGAACTGGATGTCTGAGACTCTGCCATGGAAAACCTGAGGCTGAGTCGGTGAGGAAACCTGGTCCAACTGTATGAGTATGAGGGCATAGCTGGGAAGGGGCCTCGGTCCTGGCTCAAGTGATGGAGTGTGACTGCCAGAGTGGCTCCTGGATGGTTGGACTGGAAGTTTCCATAACATTTCCTTGAGTTCTACTGTGAGGCTAGATCATGTAAATATTGTTCCTTCTAATAATAGTAGGATGATTGAGTGGGGGCATTGGTTTTGACTTCAGTTGATATGGCAACAGAGACTTTTTCCACCAGAAAATGACCAGTGTTCCCTGGGGGGAAAAAAAAAAAAAAGCAAGAATTTTGTACAACTCAAAAGACAAGGACAGTGGAAGGAGGAATAAAAGAATAAGGAATGTTCCTTGGTGAAGCCCTCTTGTCAGAAGGTCTTGTTGCAGACACAGAAATCGTGTAAGTTGTTCAAGGACTTCCAGAGATACTCTCAGCTAGACACTTAAATCTTGTAAGACCCAGGAAATATTGTTTCCAAAGTAGACAAAACTCTGTGGTTGCTATGTGTTTCGAAATATCTGCCCTGTTGATTTTTAAATTATTTTACTTAGCAGTTCCAATACACGGATCTTGGTAGAGGTAATTTCAATTCTTCATTCTGCTTTATTGGAAAACAAAATAGAACCAAGATTTTCACCCTTCCACAATGCTATCTCATTTATTTGTGTATACAGAATATTATTGTGTTTTTCTGTCTTTCCTGCAGAAACAGTTTCACTTCAATGAATATTCATTAAGATGGAGAAAATTACTTTGTAGCCATTTTTTAGGACACCTGTGCAAGTGGTGAAAACCTGAGATCTCCTTTACATTTACTTAAAACACTTTTTGCAGTACAGGGCTCATGCAGAATACCTAATACAGCCCATTAGCACACAGCAGTAAAGTGGCAGACCTCAATTTCTGCTGTGAAGCAAGTAAGCAGACAAATATGAACTTAGGTCTCCTTCTGCACGTTAACTGTCCTGTCCCCTTCTCTGGGAGTGTGTTATTTCACATTTCTCTCTTCTGCGATTTGAAGATTTTTAAATCCCTCTGCTCATTTTCAGTTAAAATTCTGCAAATAAAGTGTTTAACTCCCAATCCTTTTAGGTGAGAAATTCTGAAAGATGTTACTTTCATGTTAAGTCGAAATTAATTTTTAGAATCTTGTTTAGTCAAAGATGAAATAAAGAAATATCAAGCTATTGTGTAATCTGTTGCTGCCATCAAAAGGGAGAAGAGTCATCTGGTAATCCAAAGTGAGGGGTTTTTGCCCAAGGAGACTAAGCAAGTTGCACAGAAGAGAGAATAGAGTGTAGCTGCCTTTTCAGATGTATGTACTGCTTAAAAACTTTCCAATATCTTATTAAGGATCTGAATTTGGTAATTGTATTTCATTAGCTATTACACAGATATTTGATGTCATAATTAACAGGGCTTGTGTATTATGATCACAGATCTACAGAAGTGAAAGTTGCTGGCAAAAGATAAAGCATGTGTGTGCTTGTGAATCTTATATAACACAGTTGAAAACATGGAACTTTTTCAAGCCTTGGAAGATGAAGCTTTGGCTAAGGTAGAGATTAGGCAAAAAAACAAAACCTAACATAAAGCTCCTTTCCTTTAGCCAAGGAGATGATGCAGAACTCGCTCAGAGGTCGTATTCTGGGAGGCCTAATTGAAATCTGGTTCTGTGTTGCATTTTGGAGATGTGTATACACTATTCAGAAGAAAGGGATTTTTTTTCCAAATGGATAAACATCTCTCCTATCAATGAAGATGAATGATGTGATCCAGTCTCTATTATTTGGGACCGTCAAAATTCCAGGGGTTGGCACTGAAGCGGCCAGACCTTAAAAGCTGGTTGAATAGTCAAAATGGACCTTTTGCAAGATTTTTATAATATAGATGTGTTCCTGAGTTAAAAACAACATTGCTTTGTAACAATAACACATAAACATAATGTACTCAATGGTATAAATAAGGGGGAAATATTCCTCTATTCCTTTGCTTAAAAGAAATGGAATGTTGTTTTTTTGCAACCTGCTTTTTTCTCATTATTTTTGACTGTTGCTCTGCCTAATTTGAAGTTTTCTAGTTGATGTATTTTGTGGGGAATCACTGAAGGAGACAGGGTAATTGAGTTACTTTCTTGAGGGAGAGTTTTTCTTCTGCTAGGAATTAGATTTATACCTTAGCAGAATATGGTAGCTTTTGATGTATCTTTGTGGTATTCATATAGAGATGAAACTCTGTAATTTCCTTTAATCCTGCATAAAATATTAATTTTGTGCCCATCTTTCATCTTTGCAGTATACTGGATTTATGATGAAAATTTGAGTGAAAAATTCAAATGCTATGCTTGTTAAAGTACTACCTGGATCCAAGGTAAATCTATTTCTGTTGTGACACCATTGATTGATTGTGTCTAATTAACCGTAAACCTGTATTTTCATTTTAATGACAAAATGTGAAAGAATTAACTGAAGCAGAAAAGAGGAAGGAAGGAAGGAAGGAATTCGGAAGGAAGGAATTCGGAAGGAAGGAATTCGGAAGGAAGGAAGGAAGGAAGGAAGGAAGGAAGGAAGGAAGGAAGGAAGGAAGGAAGGAAGGAAGGAAGGAAGGAAGGAAGGGAGGGAAGGCAAGCTCTTGAATGACAAACACAAAATTTATAACCTCAGATGCTTAGTTTACTCTAATAACTCCAGCACACCAGTATCTGTTTCTGTGATAGGATACTGTCCATAGAGAGAGATGTTCTAAATTTTACCTGACAAAAGAATACAGCTATCAATAAACTAGGGAATTAATATTAGTGAATTAAAACTATTTGTGAAGCTCTTTTCTCACTCCTTAACATGTACAGGCTTACGACTTCAAGTATTCAGTTCAAGGTTAAAATCATGACGTTGTTTGCAGCTAGTGGGATGTCAATATTCCCAGAAGAGTTCTGAAAGTACACTCTGCACTGTGTTGATGTCACTTAACAAGCATTTAAAAGAAAAATAATCTTTCCAGTCTTCTCCAGAGGGACTGTGTCTTTTTCTCTATTCCTTAAAAAAGACTTTTTGAATGCTAGTTTAATTAAAACAGAGAGATTACTTAAACAGCCATTTTCAAAAGTATTTCAAAAAAAATAAACCAAGATCATGGTTTATTTTATTACTTTGATTGCCATTGGTTATCACTGCATTTTTTTACGACAGTCAAGTATTAGTAGCAATCTTATCTTGACACTGAAGATGATGTTTAAAATCCCTGGAGTATTTAAAACAAGAGAGAACTCCCAGCATGTACTGGTGCTATGGAAACCAGTATTTACTCTGGTATATCAAGAATAACCTGACAACTAGATTTGTCAGTGGTTTTGCAGCATGCAAAAAGCATGACACTGCAGTGAAAAAAAGCCAGAATTAAATCAAAGAACCCCCCACATTATTAGATAGAAGCAATGAAGAATTGTTGCTAATTTGCAGTACATGATATTTAGAAGTGATCTTTAGTACATGATACTAAGTGAATGTGTTGCTGCTGGATGAATCCCTACACTCATCATCTTAGTAGAGTGTGCTGCTTCAGGGACTAACGAACTTTCTTCTATGTTCCTTTCTTCTAAAAACCATGTGGGGAGTGAGAAGTGCTCAGAGCTGGATAGAGGAGAAAGGGGTTTGGATTTCTGCACACCTGAGGAAATATGTGCTATTCTAACTCATGAAAATCCTTGGATGCTGAAGGTTTACTCCTGTGGCTACTCAATTGCCATTCTGACTGATGTACTTCTACAAAGGTGGAAATAAAAGCTCAGTGTGAGACTGAATGAGTTCAGCTTAGAGCAAAAAGGAACTTGCACTTGTCCCCCTGGAAAAAGTTTCTGTGTAGATTATTTTTACTGGGGTTTCAATTCAGCTGCATCTGGTATAAATAGTACTAAGAAATGTAGCTACAGTACAGTACAGTACTGTAGTTACAGCTACAGTAAGGCATCTACTTAAAAGAACAGGAATACAATTTCCTTTTATGCTGCATGTGATGATAATGAAACCCAAATTTTGAAAATGGTCTCTTTTTCTTTGAGTAGTTTGATGAAGTTCTCACTAGAAAGCCATTCTGACTAAGAACTGATTAAATCACAACTACTTTGGCAACCTTGGCTAATTTATTGTAGGTGTGGTACAATAAATGGTATGTGCAGGTGGTAATAAATATTTGAATAATTGCTTTAATTTTGCATTTCAATTTATATTTGAAACAAAAAAAAGTGATAGTTTTTTTTTTTGTTGTGCATTTGTTTCTTTTCCATTCCTTGAATATACTTGGTCAGTTTAAGATGGTGACTGAAGAACAAAATAAGTCAATGGTGGGAGCCATTTTTTTGGTTAATGAAATAAGACCTAATTAAATGAGTATTCAAAAAATTTGCCACAACAAAAAAGCGAAATTGATTCCTCCCAGTATCTCCAATATCGATCAAACCACCAAGACTGAGTCCAGGCTCCAAGTGGCCAAATCGTTCTCAGCCCTAGCTGCCGGTTATGTAAAAAAGAAAGGTCTTGCATTTCTATATAAGATGTGCACAGTATAATTATTGAATGGAGAACATCTGAAAACTTTACCTCAGATAATTTTCTCTATGAAATATTCTGACAATTAAGTCACCTCTTAACAAAATGATGCACAGACTCCTGTTAGCTCCTTCCTGATAGCCAACTATACCAGAACCATGCCCATTTAAAACTTAAGATAAAGGAAATACCATTTGCGTGTTAAGGCATGTAGATGTTGAGCAGTGCTATAAAGCATTGTCTCACTCTTGCCTGACTGTGTAAGATAGGAATGTTCTTGTTGTATGGTGATACGTTGGTTGGTTTGTAGTTTATCAGTCTGACAACTGAATTGTTAGTGTTGGATATGGGGACTTCACCCAAAACTGCAATAAATTGCATGGTCTCAAATTTTAACAAGAGGTTCTTCATACTCTTTAATACTAAAACATTGTAATAATGTTATCACTAAATGATAATGTATTAGGAAACACTTATTTTTATGAGCACTTGAAATTTGGGTGAATTAAATGCATACATTTTTTGCTAAGCTTCAGTCACCACTTCAATTCTCTCTGCCCCTTATTGATTTCTAGTATCTGTTTTTCACTGCAAGTTTGCTTTTAGATTATATAAAGGAAACGTCTCATTCATGAAAGAAAGGATGGTATTTGTGGTTACAAATGTTTCTTGGCACATTCCCCATGTAGTTAGAATTGTTCCTATCTTGTTTCCTAGTGAATTAGCTCTGTGGCAACCATTTAAATCAATGGATTAATTGCTGGCCAAAGAGAGTAACATTTTCTCAGAGACAGCTTCTTTCTATATAAGCTACATATGTGAGTGCGTGCATCTGTCTCTTTCTCTTCTCTTAAGAAGAATGGTTTTGATGAACAAAGAGGGAAAGAAAACATAGGGAGAATGCTGGCCCTTGTGCAGTCAAAAACATATGCCTTGGATTCTGATTGCTTCAGAGATAGCAAATAGAGAAAGGAATAAATATGATGTGTAGTATCCTGCCCTGTCATAGAGAACAATTTCTGTATAGGTACTTAGCTACTTTACAAATAGGTATTTAGTTACTTTAGAAATCACCTCTGCAAAAAGACTAAAATAGACAGCATTCTAAGGGAAAATATGCTAAAATGCATTACACTACTGAAATATATCTGGCATAAATGGGATAAAAGAGTTTTAATAGTGGTGGGAGGTGTCAATTTAAATTACTGGGAAGAACCAAACTAAAAAAAACAAAACCAAACCAGAACATTTGGATGTTCAAAGCTATTTGCTAAAATTTAAGTCATAAACCAGAGCTATTTCAAGTTAGGTAAGTTAATCTATTCCTTTTGCCACTATCTTCAACATTTAGTCATAGAAAAAATAAACAGCTAACCAAAAATAGAGTTGGTTCATTTGATCTTTGCAACAGGCACTTTAAACAAAAACTTGCTACAAATGCATTTGTTTAGGAGGCTGGATGGATTTGTTCAGCAACTGAGTATATTGGAATGGTCGAACAATTTTTGTTCTTCCTGTAATTCAGTCAAAAGTAACAAGGTAAAGTTAAAGTATTGAGTTCTGGGTCTTGAAAGATTGGGATTTTGTCAGGATCTAGAAACTGAACAGGAAAACCTTTATTTCTTAGTGCAGAGGCTTCTATTTTAAATTGATAACATACTTTCTAACCTCTGTCACTTAAGTTTTTTAACTTAAGTTTCTAAGTTGCTTGATGAGTGGTAGAGATGTAAGAAGCTGGCTTTTGCAATACTAATAACTGCAAATAACTTGTTTAAATTCTCCAGATGTATTGGAAATATTTAGGAATCTGTGCAGGCTTGAAAGCTGACAGAGGACAATTTCTGTTCTTGTGAGATTTATAGCATAGGTCTATAGATGCTGTAATATAACCATGAGGGAAGAAAAATGGTCCCATATTACTGATGTAGACATTTTGTGTTACATTTCCTAGTATTGCACAGGTAATCTGTTTTTTAAGAACAGTAAACGTATTTAAAATTTTTCTTCTGTGTGAGAGTCTTGCAATATAGCCACACTTAAACAGAAAACATTCTTTTTTAGCTGTATGGTTTTATTACTCTGGGCCAGAGGGGAAAAATTGAGATGGATTTGAAACACTTTTTTTATAGTAAGTGTCACAATGTTCTATGAAAAATGTCACAAAGAATTTCAAAAAGAGGAAGGAAAAAGATAACAGTTCTAATAATAACTCTTGATTGGTGACAGTCAAAGTGACTTAACAAACTCTTAATTGCAGTTATTTATTTAAAAGTAAATTTTCCTGACACAGCTTAGTGAGACACAAATGCCTCTGACTTGCAGAAAGTAATTTCTCAGACTTCAGGGATGAGAAGGTAAGGCTGGTGTCTAAATCAGGGTTTCTGCTTAGCAGCCCAATTCTTGCAAGTAAATATCGAGTTAAGTTTCTTTTTTTGTACCATCTTCTGCAATTAAAATACTTTTTACAGAAACTAAATGGTTTAGAACAAAAGATATAGAAGAGACATAGCTGGATGAGCAAGTGTTTTGTCAATGTACACATGTGGATAAGAAGCGTCTTAGCTTTGTTGCTTTTCCTTTTTTCATAGTCTAATGGTCTTCTAAAGTTTTAGTTCAAATAACTGTAATTTAAATTGGCCATCTTTCACATTTTTGTCCTTTTCTTCACATTCTCCTTGCCGAGTGCATTGAGTTTTGTGTATAGAAATTCTCTCCAATTCTATACTAACAGTCACTTATTTAAAGAGATTTGGTTATGGTACCTAGTGCAATGAAGCAAACACTTTAAATATTCATTCATAAGTGATGTCCAACATTTTTCATGATTTCTAAAGGCTCCATGACTTTCACATCTATTACAGGATAAGATCAGATAGTTTATAGAGAAAAATTCTGCAAGTGCAGAGAATCTGGGGGCAGGTTATATTTTACAGATGTCAATAATGCAGTCTGTAGTTTTGTATTTTTGTGGTATAGTTACATATATTTCCAGGTTTTGTACTCCATTTTTATTTTTAAATCCAGTAAATATTAATAACATTTCCCTTTTGATTTGAGCATACTAGGTTAGCATCTTGTCTTGGGGTTACTTTATGATGTGTATCCCCTATCACTGCTCTATGCCTAGAAATTAATTTTGTGCCTTTCTGTGCCTTTAAACTGAGCCCGAGAGGGGGGAGAGGAAAAAACTGAGTGAACTTTTCAAAACAGTTGTTTAAGGACACAGATACACACTCCTCTGCGTCCTGCTGCAGCAGCCAAGAGCGGGGGAAGCACCTTTCTTGCTTTTCAGTCAGCTTTTGGCTCCTTTTCTCTGGAGGGAGATGGCGAGTTGAACTTTGTTTTCCTGGGGCTTTAGTTTTTCCCTTCTTCTCTTCTGGACCGTTTCAACGTCAGAACACATCGGGAGAATTTTCCACTGAGGCCCCCGAGGCCTCATATACATCGACCCAGCTCTGAGGAGGAGGAGAGAGACCACATCTACAGAAGGACGCTGAAATCTTCCCAGGTTTCTCTCCACAGTGAGAGGTTTTATTATTTAGGCATTAATATCCTTTTCCTGTGTTAAATAAATAGTTTTTTATCTCTTCCACTTTCCTCTGAGGAAAATTTCTTTTTTCCTGAACCTGGTGGAGGAGGGATGGTTGTAACCTGCCTTGTATCAGAGGGTATTATTTTCCTCCAGATTTGTCCAAACCGGCACACATCTTATTGGAAACTGGAAATGTGGAAAGGTAAGTTGTTGGAGTGAAAGCTCCTCTGGACTCAGGCCCAGAGGGAAGCCAAAGCACAGGGGTTGAATTAAAACCTTTAGACAAGCTGAGATACATGAAGCCATACCAAAGTGAAATAGAAATACAGATTTTTTAACATTTAGTAGAAATATATGCTAAGTGCCTTAAACATTAAAAAGCTGTAGCAGAGACCTTAAACACAGTTCTTAGACAAAATATAGATAGAACTATACTGTTCACATTTTTTAGATAGTGTTCACATAAACAATAAGAACTGATAGAAACTGTATATGCAAATGTGTGTAATACCTATGTAACACTTGTGTAAGACTTACAACTGTTAGAATTAGATCAGGATAGGTTAAGAAAAGGAAAACTAGAATCGTGTGTTAATGTTATTGGTCAATTAACAAATATAATCCACACTTCTGTAAGAAAAAATATAGAGTCTAGAAAATAGAGTATACAGAGTATAGACTATATAGAGCATATAGAGCATATAAGAGAAGAAGCTGTTTTCTGCCTGCTGTTGCTGTTGCTGCTTGCCTTTATCATGTAATCCCCTTCGATCTCTACCTTCAAGAAAGCTATGATACTATGAAATAAAGAATTTAGCAGAACAGCAGCCTCCTCTGCTCTTTTACCCTGGTCCGAGAAGGAAGGGTATCCTGTCAAAAGCTCAAAAGTAAGTGAAATTTAAACTCTTCAGGTAATTTTGGAGAAGTATTTTTAGGTACTAGGATCAATAGCTTAGGCTATTAATGACTAACATTAGCTTCTTTGCTGGCATACTTCAAAATTCCTACCTACATGTTCAGTAACACACTCAATTTGTACTTTAACTTAATTATCGTATTCTGTTTTGAACCTAGATGTGTCTTTCTAGCTCATGACAATTCCATTAACAAACTTTCCTTTCTGCTGAATTCTAATACAAAATATTAATTGAATGTTGTTTTTTAACCAGAAAAGAACTTAATGTAGTCTGTTAATCATAGGAAATCACATTTTCATAATGCTTTCTGTTGAATACAACTCCAGAACTAACTCGTAGTGTGACTGCCTATGGGGTCTGCCAGTTCCAACAGTCAAAATTTAACTAAGCCATACCTGCAAAAATTTGTAGAGTAGATAGGACTTCTGTAGGCTCCCCTTACGGCAAGAAAATTCCCTGAATATTCAAGAAGAAATGGTAATAAACTAGACATTACCGCTGATGAAGTTGTTGGCAACACTGCTTTTTTTGCCTGACTGTTGAATTTGCCAGTTTTGAATAAATTAGTTTGTTGAACCATAAAAGGTAACGTTTTTAAGTCCCAAAAAGAACCTCAGTTTTTTCTTCTGCTATGCATAAGGTACTCAGAGATTCTCTCTTGCAGCTACTGGCTAATGGAGTGATTATTGATGCTACAGCTTGGTATTTTCTTTCTCATGCTCTGTGTGATTTAAATTATAAATAAAAATAAAAATAAGGAATTCTTTAGTA
The DNA here is from genome assembly GCF_020740725.1 of Corvus hawaiiensis. NCBI lineage: Eukaryota > Metazoa > Chordata > Aves > Passeriformes > Corvidae > Corvus > Corvus hawaiiensis. The sequence continues at coordinate 65,846,921 of NC_063217.1, forward strand.
CTTACTATGCTTTAGAAAGCATGAAAACCACATAGCTTTCTACCTCCTGAATTTAAGAGTTATTATAGTACCTTAAATACTGCATTATTTATTAACACTTTCTGGTTGTTTTGCTACTCTACTACTAAACAGAGGGGTTTATGTCTGATGTAATATATGAAAATATATGCATCTATTTCACTAATTCATTATATAGTTATTAAATGCACAACCATTTTCCTACAGTTTTAATATCCATATTAAAAATAATTTTCCTCTGCTGTGTTCAGTACACTAACACGTATTTGTTGTTAATTCTTTATAGTATGCTGTTAGAAACATATTTTACAGAAACTTTTTAGCTCTTATCAACTATAGCCCCTATACGTGGTACTTTTAGTAAAAGTAATATTGGGTTAGGGAGTCCATGGATGTATTTTATATTTTATATGACGGAAATCTAGGAAATCATGGCTTTAAAAGGCCTCCATAAAAGAAATGTCTTTATCCCTTTTTGGTTCTGTTTTCACTACTTAAATTATTTTTTTTTCAGCTGTGCTCATTTGAAGTGTTCTGGTTTTGGCTGGGGTAGAGTTAATTTTCTTCCCAGTGGCTGGACTGGGGCTGTGTTTTGGATTTGTGCTGAACACAGGGTTGAAAATACAGAGATGTTTTTGTTATTGCTGAGCAGGGCTTACACAGAGCCAAGGCCTTTTCTGCTTTTCAGACCGGCCATGCTGGTGAGGAAGTTGGGGGTGCCTGGGAGGGTGGGAGGAGACACAGCCAGGACAGGTGACCCCAACTGACCAAAGGGATATTCCAGACCATGTGATGTCATGGTGTGGGCCAGAACTCAGTAAGTGTTTTTAGTGAGAACACTATATTATACAACTAATATTCTATGATGTTAAAACTGAACACTCTTGACTATTACAAAGTTGTACGTTTCAGCTAACTTTTAAATTACTTGTAAACTGTTCTTTTGAACTATCTTTATAAAGGCTCTTGTCTCACTAAAACTAGTAATCCAGGAAAAACCCAAGCAAACCCAAACCAGTGCAACTTCATTTCTAGCATTCATTTTCAAAGCTAGAAAAAATTAGATTTCATTTATATTTGCCTATTGACCTTATACCGAAATTATGCATTGAATGTTTAATTGAAACCAATCTCAGCAGTTGTCTATATGTTTGCTATCCTTTTCCCTGCTGTTAAGAGGCTGTGCCAGTTTGGCCAAATTTAGAAATATATCCTCTGAGAGAAGACAGGTTACAAACCACCCCTCCCCCACCAGGTTCAGGAAAAAAAACATTTTCCTTGAAGGAAACTGAAAGAGATAAAAACTATTTATTTAACAAATACACAGGAAAAAAAGATACTAATGCTAAATAATAATACCTCTTGCTGTACAGAGAAAACCTGGGAAAATTTCAGAGTCCTTCTGTAGTCTCTCTCTCTCCCCCTCCTTGGAGCTGGGAGGGGGTGGCGGGCCCACCTCCAGGGCCAAGGCCTCGGTGGAAATTCCTCCCGATGTATTCTGATGTTGAAACCATCCAGCAGAGAAAAAAAGGAAAAAATTAAGTCCCAGGAAAACAAAGTTCAACTCTCCGTCTCTCTCAGGAGAAAAGGAAAGCCAAAAACTGCCTGGAAAGCAAGCTGCTTCCTCCCGCTCCTGTTGCTGCAGAAACAGACTGGTTTTATCTTTGTGTCCTCAAAAACATGAAAACAAACTGCAAAACTGCTTTGAAAGTTTTGGTCGGGTTTTCTTCTCTTCTCAGGCTTAAAGGCATAGAAAGGCACAAAATTAATTTCTGGGCATAAGGCAGCGACATGGGATACACATCATAAAGTCACCCCAAGACAAGATGCTAAATCTCCCTTTTCCCAAATATTAATTAAAACAGCACATTTTTTTGTTAAGAGAATTTGTATGCAACCCTCTTGTCCTTCAAGAGCACAGAGTTAATAAAGCCAATCTTCTCTAGGAAACTGTTATAAAATTACGACACTGCTTCAGAATGATTTGTAAGTTTTGTTGCAAAAACATATACTGTTGTTGTGGAACACTGGAGTTAAAGGTATTCATTGCTTTCTGGTTTTTTAATCTCACCTGCGTTTTGGGTTGTTTGGTGTTTTTTGTTGTTATTTTTGTTCATGTCCATTTCCAGTGTGCAAACCTACTGCTGTAAAAAGTAATGAATTGTCTGTATCAACCACTGATCCTTGAATGTCAGCTCATACTGCACTGAATTTTATATTCTTATTTAAATTCTGGTGAACTCGGGTTTATCTAATATTGGTTCATTCTTTACATGCTGTTAGAAAAATCCTAAACTCTGTAGGCCAGGCAAAACTGTTGCTTATCAAAACTTATTGTCTATATTATTTGTCAAACAACTGCTGTTTTTACTTGTGTAAAACTTCAGATGGGGAGAGGGATGAGAAAATTAAAATGTAAACCTTGGGTTTTGCAAGAAAAACTAGACTTGGTAGGTACTAAGGTCTATGAAAAACTGGTCTGCAGTCCTACACTTAAGTGGCTTTAATATCCAACAAGCCACAACTGTAACATACATTTAGTAACTCTTGATTCATAAAAAGAGGAATTTTTTTTTAATATGGCAGATTTAGGACTACCCACTTCTATTGTGGTTTTCCTTAGCTTGTAGGTAATATATAGTGGTTAATGAATCCTGCAGACTCTTTTTTGGAGAAACACGGTGTTGTAGTAAATATTTTTAGAAGTAAGTCCTGCCTGTACTCTTCTGGGCTGCCAAAATTTCTGAAATAAATTTATTTCTGGAGAAAGAAATTATAAATGTAGAAACAAAACAGTATTGTGATAAATTTTTGGCCTTCTTACTCATGTTATATTTGCAGTGTAGCACAGTTTGGAGTGATTTCCCCCCTCCTCCACTGGACTATTGGAATATACAGTGTGTATATTCCAGACTTTGTATTGGTGAGACAAACATACAGTAGTTTTTCTTGAAATATAAATAACTTGTCATTATTGAATGGCCATAAACTTTATGAAAAGCTGTAACATGAGAAGATAATGCTACTTAACCAATAGTACTAAAGGGGCTGACTAGAAAAAGAAAATCGAATTAAAAAAAAATTTTAACAGCATGGATATTAACAAAAGCCCAAACAAAATATTTCTATTTCACTATCCAGTCTTTGATGGAAAGAAGACTAAATGAGTCCATAGTATTTTAATTCTGAAGTGGCCTCAAACTTCTGAGAGGTCTTAATTTAGAAGCATCATGTGTCTAGTGGTAGGTTTCCTCATGTTTCTTACATGTTTACATATTGTCATTGATGCTGCAATGGACAGTTTTCTGCAGAATGCTTATATGTTGTTGCACTGTCAAATCTCACTGGTGAAAATAAAGATTGCAGCAATTCTTTGTTTAAAGCATTATTTCAGGTTAGAAAATATTGTGCTGTGATAGAATATGTTGCACATGATTTTATGTTCTAGCTTGTTTTATAAGAAATTCTTAGTATCAATTTGAAAACCAGAAATTACTACTTTATAGTAAGTTTTCCTGAGTTCTAGCTGGATCAGGGGAGGGGTGGTGGTGGTGTTACTGTGAGATTAATAGTAATTTTATTTCAAAATAAAAAATAAATGGTGCTGATTCTTATCTTTTTGCTGTAAAGGCAAATGGAAAATCTGGGTGTATTATATGTGTGTATGACTTGTTTCACTATGAGAATAGGTAGGATTATGGGATAGTAGAAGAATCTTTCTATATGGCTGAGACTGAATTCCTGCAAGTTAGGTTAAATAAGTTGGACTGCTAAATTTGGAGTTTTTTATAATCCCAAATACATTGCAGTAAACTTCACTGGATTAGCAACACTTTGTTTTAACATCACCTTTGCTCTGATTTTAAGATCACACGTTTTTGTAGTGTGTATTATTAGGTTTTCTTGTTGAATTTTAGTCACAGACCTTGACCTAGCCTGGCAATTCATTGTCTTCTACCCTTTGAGTGTTCTGTTTGTCTCTATACCTTTTATTGCAATCCTGTTTGGAAGAATAATAATGTATGAATATACAGTTTTATAAAATACTAAATTGTCTTGATGAAAGACTTCTTCATTTACTCTATCATCTTTCCTCTTAAACAGCCTGTGTCAAGCTCAGTTGGTTTCTTAGAAAATGGAAGATGTCAATGGTGTTTGAGATAATCATCTCATTCTTTGTTCTTCCCTTTGCAGTTGGACACAGATTTGCGGTTTCCAAGTTATCAGTCTAGATGAGGACAAAATTTGTCATTTATTTGCTCTTTGCTTATGTATTTTTCAGGTATTGTGGATAATTTTTGTCTAGATATCATAAAGATCATTGTGATTGGCTATAATGTAGTTTTACAGTGTATTATACAATTAATTTGTGCATACACACATACATAAAAGGAACGAATAGTTTGCTATCTCAATACTCCCAGCCAATATACTTCTGTAGGTCAGTCAAATAACTGCCCAAGCACATACACAGTAACTTACTGTGCACTTACGTAAATAGTGTGTGTGGCTCTGCCGGTGTTTCACTGCACCTAACAATTATAATGTACTCCAGTGTCTAAAAATATAATGTCTAAAAACATACTTTATATATATGTATCATTATTAATTTTAATTACGTTATTGCTGTTACAGCAGCTTCTATTTCAATATTGAAAGAGCACTGACCACCAGCAAAATCTGTTTAAATTGTTCACCGTAATTCTGATGTGCCCTTCTAAAGGATTATTACTGATTGTGCTTGAAGATGATGCCAGGAACTTTAGAACAGTTGATTCTAATTTAGTCTTTCTCTGATGTATTTCAGTTATTTTCCTTTGTCTTTGAAATAAGTGTAATTTGGTACAATACTCTCTGAATGTGGAGTAAGGGCCACAGATTGTCTCATGGTGACTTATAGATGGAAAGACAGTTCTAGCACCAGATGAGAGCTCGGAGAGTATGGCATGATGGACAAAAGAATTATTGTCTACATCTAGTTAAAACTGAATAAAAATCCTGAATGGGTAGGCAAAACCCGTGAAAATAGTAGATCTCTGGAAAGAAGTAACACACACAGATAACATTTATATTTTTCCTAGCAATAATCCTCAAACTACTTTTATGCGCTGCACATAAAATGTGCAGTCTAGGTTTCAATGATGGAGGAGTACTAGATTTTATCCTCAGAATAACAAACTAGTAGCACTGAATACTGAATGACTTCAAAATGCCCACTTGGGGATGCATCATCCTTGTGTTTGTCTGGTACAACTAGAAATACAGTTAAGAGTAGAAATTCTTTTAATTGTTTGCAGACACTTTTCCCTAATAAGTTGTTTCATTTTTTTGTTTCTGGTATTTTTCTATTTCTGAACTGGAACAGAGTCCCACTGAAGTTGCCAAAAACCAGGGACCACTAAGGCCCACTTTACTGTCATAATGTCATGAAGCCACATTATTTGTAATCCAAGTAGTTAACCTGTTGAGATAAACTTTAAAAATCCTTGATGTCTTCCCTACCCTCACCCCCATCAGAACTTTACACCTTTTTGAATTTCAAGTCAGTGCAGACTGCCAATTTCTTAGGTTTGTAAGACAAGAAGTTTTGAAGGGTTGGTCGGGAAAGAAGTAAGGACATTATTTCGTTTGAATGCTGAAAAATTTGGAATTTTTTCTGTAGCAGAGAAGCTGAATTAAAATAACTACTTATCACTGTTCTAAAGAGCCTATACAAGAGCAAATTTCAATATTGAGAAGTATGGAAGATATTTCAGTATTAAAGGTAATACTTTTTGAAGTTAGAGAATAGGTGTGTGTTATAGTGACACTGTTGGGGCTGCCTGAGGCAGCACAGTGTCCAGCTGCAGACGTCCTTGGCTTCTGTTGCTGCAGGCAGGGATCGGCTGCAGCTAGCAGGGAAAGCTGTCAGCTGCAGCAAGGAGGGAAAGCTGTCAGCTGCAGCAAGCAGGGAAAGCTGGCTCCTTTGCAAGGAGTGAACCCCAAACAAAGGTGGTGTAAAAGCGTTGGCAGAAGCAAAGCATGAGAGAGCGGTCTGTGTGTAGGTTCCAGCTGTTTTATTGCCAGGGATAAAGACCAGGATTTTATATGGGGGTGGAACAAAGGGAAACAACCAATGGGGATTGACTGAGGAGGAGGAGATAATGGGGAATAACCAATGGGGATAACTTAGGGGAGGGAATTACATGAGTAGACCAATGGGCCATCAAAGAAGGGAGAACTTTCCAGAACTAATACATAAGCAACTAGTGGAAATACATAAACATGAACTTAGTGGAGAACTCCTCAACAAGTAAAACATGTAAACTAAGAACCACTAGGAATATGGGCACTCACTGTAACCAAGGGGTGAGAATCAGACCTCTGTGTTCTGAAGGCCTGCCCACCAGTCTTCTGAATGCTCTGCTGCAGTTGGCCACTGCCACCTGAACTGCAACATTATAGCTTTTTGATAAAAAATTAAATTTAATGCTCAAACTTAAGAAGTTAGTATGAAGGCTTTGCAGACTGCTGTATTGTATTTCTGTGCTGACCTGGAATAAACCACTTTTTTATTGCTGGTCATTTGTGACAGGAAAGAGCCAGAGACGGAACTATGCAAAATTACTAGGGTTTTGGTGAATAATTTGGGTTTTTTCCAGCTAAAAATATCCCCAGAGTACTGCTTTGTAATAAAATGTAACACTAACAGCCACAGATGCAAAATGTGCACACATTCCTTGTTAGTCAGACAGTGTTCTGTCTTGTGTTCTGCACTACCTGAATTAATTACTGCTAAGGCACTTTTTTATTTCATTTTATGATTACTCCTTCTTAAGACTGGTCTCTAGACATATATAGGATGGAAGATGTTCAGTTAAGATGCATCTCCTGTTAAGTTGAATTCTGTATCTTGTGTTCAAGTCTTTAAAGGTTTGAGATGCTCTAACTGCTTTGCCTTAATTTGAGTCACCACAGCTGTTTCTCTCATTTGTCTTTAAGCCTTTGCTAAACCTTTCATAATTTCAAGTGCAGTTTTGCACTTGAGATTGAAGAGTGGCAGAACCTACCACTGACATTGTAGATACTCATATCTTTCTCCATGTCTGTGTTGCTGTCTCCGTCAGTGTCTCAATATTCCTTTTTCTCCATCTGTTGGACTTCCTGATATGGAGTACTTCATGTATGAAGATGAGACAGACCCATGAAGGCCTGAAACTCTGGTTCTTTGTTATTTGTTAAGTATTCCTTGTTATTTCTTACCTAGCAATAAGTCAGCACCAGGTAAATAGAGAGTAAGGGATTTTTCTTTCCCTCCCTTCCTTCCATTGTATATAGGAAGAGACACATGGTACAGCTACAGTGTTTGTCATCATGTTTTCATATAGCTTCCACTACTACATGAAACTAAAACCAGCTTACAAAAAACACTTTTACTTTCCAGAAGTGCTCACAACACACCTATTAAAAAAGCCATGTGTGATTGAACTAGCACTGAGAGAGTTCTATGGAAATCTGCTTTTTAGAAGTATTCTCTGACTGTACTGTTTTCCAACAGTTTATTATTTCAGTCAGGTCAACCACAGCCCTTTCTAGGTAGAAAATGTAGGGCTCTGGTATTACACTTTAATGATTGGATGCTGTTGGGTAGAAAAATTATCTAATAAAATGCATTTGTGTCTATTGTGGTTTGACATCTATCAGAAATGCTTCTTTGTTTTGTACTTCCGTGTAACTTATATCCATTACATGCTTTTTTTTTGCCTAAAAGTTGCTATGAACTTCTGAGAATAATTTCACTTTGATTTTTTTTCTTCTTTCTTTAACTGAATTGCTTAGAAATAGGTCTGAATTTTCAAAAGCTGTTTGAGCATTCTGAATGCCTGATTTTCTATTAATTTCAAATTGTATAAGTGGCATTGAAAAAGACAGCACAAAGGCTAAGTCACCCTAGGGTAACATTTCAAATTTGCTGAAGTTGATGGTAATATCTACATTGATTTGAGCAAGACTAAGGAGTTTCCCTTACATGGTGCTGGAATAAGGCTCTAAACTAGTCAAAAATCCATTCATTTGACAAAAACGATAAAGCAGGTCTTTAATATTAAGGGAGACAATCTCTGTTCATTTGAATGAAGTTAACCTCGTGCTTAAAAGTAAGTACTTTCATACTTTCACTGAGTGCGAGACTAAGAGAAAGTCAGTTTTGGTGTCATTATAGTGGGGAAAACTTGCCATTCTTAAGAGGTACAGTGCTGAAATTGCTTGAAGCAGAGAGGACTTGACATTTCTCTTTAAACCCGTTGTGGTTTGGCTTTATTTCTGTGAACATAATTTGTAAAAGGAAAGGTCAAATCATCTCAGAAGTAATGTCTGTCTTAAGCTAGGTAGGTAGTGGGTGTGGATAGCATAACCATTTACAGTGCAAGCTTTCAGAGAGAAAGCCCTATGAAAATTCAAGTGTAATTTAATAGGGACTGTCTTTCCAGTTGGAAACATTTTGCTTTACACAAATGTAGTCCTTTCCAAAAAGTTTAAAAAGAGGCATAACTGAAGTTGCTTTTGACAGGAAGTAAACTGTATGCATAAACTCAAATGCTGTATTTTATAGGCTCCAGCATGGCCATTATTGTTGAATGGCAATTTCTGACAAGTATTCATATGCTTCCTTAACACACTTTCACTAGACCTAAGGGCCAGAGAACTTCATCATCTTCTAAAGTATTAAGTAGCAAAATCCTTCATTGGATTTTTCCTCTTAAGGAATATCTATTTATTTGCTGAGTTGAAAGGGACCCACAAGGATCATCATTTATAATGACTGTATGTGATGATAGAGTTCTTTTTTTACATTAAATACTTTTTAAGCCACTTACATACCTCAAGACGATTGAAAAGATGAATATAAATAATGTTAACCTGTCGTTCTCTTTTATAAGCTTTTCTGGACCTGTTTTCGATGTCTTGGTAGTTTTAAGAAATAATAATGAAATGCATCCTCCTCCCTCTCCTAACATAACACACAAAAACACCCTAAATAACTGCATATGCAAAAAGAATCCTTAGGTTGTTAAGCTTATTGAGGCATAGAGAAGTGCTTGTAAATTGAAAGAGAAGAAAGGTAACAGTTAAACTATTCATTGATGAGCTGAGAAACAAATCCTAGAATGACAATGTGTGACTAATGAAAGTGCTAGTTGAAAAAGATCAGACTACTTTATTTGCATTCTGCCTTTTGCTTCCTCTGCAGATATTACGAAAACCTTTTTAAAAACAGCCCCACTCTCTTCTTTTTTTTGATTCTTTATATATTAGGATATAATATTCAGTGTTTCCGTGTACCTACCTCTTTATATTTGTAACTTTTAGAGCCTGATTTCTATGCCACACCGCCTTGATAATTTATAACAGTTCTGCATCAAACAAGCAATCCTATTACGAAATATAAGCATTCCTCTACCAGATCTTTTATTTTTAGTGTTCATGTAATCAATAGTAGTGATGGGTGATATTTTTTTTCTGGTTTTGTACATTGGCCTAGGTAGAAATTTAAGAGGTGCATTGGGAGAACTGGTTCAGTTCCATTCAGAAGTAAATATAAACATCTACTTAAAAAAATAAAATCCAATTATCTATATTGAAGAAACCCATCTTCAAATCTTGTTTTTATTGAATTAGAAGTCTGATTAAAATGAGGAAATACTTCAAATGCTACAGGCTTTACTATTTTTTAAATGAAATCAATGAAATCCAAGTGTGTTATCATGTTTACATGCTTTCATGATTTAGAGCCAAAAATGATATAAGAAAGCTATGGAACAGCTTTGGAACAGCTTTTTTTTTTTTTTTGGTAAAAACATGCTAGAAAAGTTTCAGCTAAAATCTTCCAGTTAAATCTCTCAATATATATTTTATTTTAACTTGCAGCCCAAATATAAATTTGTTGCTTGGAACTTTTTTCAGATAAACTTGAGACTTCAAGACTGGATGAACAGTACATAAATTGTGGGAAACAACATTTAAAATAACCAAATTTCACAAGTTTTCTCCCTTCAGAAGGTTTTTTTTCCTTCAACCTTTTAATTTTAGTTACTTTTTATGAACTATCAGTAAAATACAAGAGCATGCCCAATTTTTAAGTGATTGAGATGTAGGAAGAAGCACCCCAGCGTACAGATTCTGGGTTCATCTGCTTCAGTTTTAGGGATGTCAAATGTAACCTTTTTCTACAACAAAATAGAAACCAGCTGGTTTAGAGCTCTGTGTAATTGTATTCAGGGCATCAATCCTGCATAAAATCTTGGCTTCAGAGACATGAAATCCATATGCCTCTGACTTCTAGGAGGCGTCTGTGGTAGTGATTTTGGTACCTACATGTAAAATAGAATGTTAGTATTTGTGGGTTTTTTTGTTCTCCCCCTTTCCTCCCCCATTCTACTCTAGTAACAAAATAGTGCTCTGGCTTAAGTCTTCAACTTATCACCTGCTTTACCCTTGATCTTCTTTCTCTATTTAGCCTATGAATGGGGATGTTATGGATGAATAAAAAGAATAAAAGTGTTACTTAAAAATGATGGTCTGATCTTGTGTTGAGCAGTTATAGAATTGAATGCTGCCAGAAAACAACTGAAGTTCAGACAGCTAGTTGAAATTTGATGGATCAAGACTGAAGGAGAATGGATTCCTTCATGACACTAGCAAAGTCCTTGGTCTGTGTGGTAAAGATGACTCAAATTTCTTACTAAGTGTTTCAATAATTAAACTCGAAATGTAATAAAATAATTACAAATAAGTGTGTTTGGCAACTTCATCATCTTTGTATTTTAGGATTCAACAGACTGTTTCATCTTATTGGATTTATTGCAAATTTTTATTACTTGTGAATGCAATACAGAATCTTTGAACATGCTCCCTGCTGTGGCATTTAAGTGCAGTCAATGTCTTACAATGAACCTACTGTCTAACAAAAAATACTTTAAAAATTCAGTAACATCTTGAACTTTTTTATTAGAAAATTATAAGTGTGCATTTAAATCTTTGTGGAGTTAAATATATGACCAAATAGAATGTTTGCATTTGTCACTCTGACTTAAATTAAACTCAGTCATTCTCATTCTACATGTCTTTTGCACTATATTTTAAATATCGAAAAATTATGTTGGCAGTGAGTTTGAGCACTGTTGCTGAGGATACTTAGAACTGATCTCAAATTATTGAAACGGAAACCTAAACCAATGTTCTGACTGCATTGTAAAATAGCCTTATCTTTGTTAAACCGGATTTTAACTCTGTCTTTAGATTAAGCAGTGCTTACCTCTGCCCTCTTCCTGGCTTATGTCTTTTGTTTACCTGTAGTTTTGTGACAGAAAACTCAGAAGACAAAAAACTTCTTGAACAAGTAGGCAAATGGTAATCTCAGTTAATAGGAAAAAATGTTGTACATAGTGGATGCAGTTATCCTATCTCAAAGGTACAGTGAAGAACATGCAGAAATTAAAGCAATGTGCTACTCTTCCATCTTATGGAATGCACTGTGTATCCTTATGGTGGTTCTATCATTTTGTTGAATCCTTTAGATAGGAGCTGTGCACTTGAGATAGACAGTGATTGACATCTCATGAGTAGCTTTCATTCTAAATATAAATTCTACTTAAAAATGAGCAACACTTACAGGTATTTGCGTAAGACTATAAGCTGTCTGAGAAAAAGACCTAATTTCTTCAAATATTTGTCAGTTCTTAAAAGGCTGTAGTTGTAATTCAGCAGTGTAACATCTCTTTACTTGCAGTAAGTGGGCTTATAGGGCAAGAATTTCTAAGTAACAAGTCTACACCTCTTCTGTTGTAGAAGCTGATATTGAGTTAAAAGACTTCCTTTCCCTGCTTAGAGGTATTTTCCCATCTTGCTGATTCTATAATTCTAAGATTATCAGCACCAACCACTAACCCAAAACTGCCATGTTCATCACTAAACCATGTCCCCAAGTGCCACATCTATATGTTTTAAAATACCTCCTGGTAGGGTGATCCCACTACTTCCCTGGGCAACCTGTTCCAGTGCTTGACAGCCCTTTTGTTGAAGAAATTTTTCCCAATATCCAATCTAAATCTCCTCTTCTGATTCAACTTGTGGCCATTTCTTCTCATCCTGTCGCTGGTTACCTGGGAGAAGAGGCCAACCTCCACCTGACTACAGCCTCCTTTCAGGGAGTACTAGAGAATAAGGTCCCCCTGAACCTCTTTTTCTCCAGGATAAACACCCCCAGCTCCCTCAGCTGCTTCCCCCAGGACTTGTGCTCCAGAATCTTCCCCAGCTTCATTGTCCTTCTCTGGAAGGTGCTCCAGTGCCTCAATGTCTTTCTTGTAGTGAGGGGCCCAGAACTGATATGTGGCCTCCCCAGTGCCAAGTACAGGGGCACAAACACTGCTGTGGTCCTGCTGGCCACACCATTGCTGATCCAGGCCAGGATGCCATAGGCCTTCTTGGCTACCTGAGCACAGCTGACTCCTGTTCAGCCGCTGCCATCAACCAACGCACCCAGGGCCTTTTCAGAGAGGTTTACGTAATGTAAAAGTGGCATGTTTTTGTGCAATTTCTCTCACTGTCCTAGGAGGTAGAATCTAGAACAATTAGAAGTCACCATCCAATTTCCAATCTCAATTTACTACTTTCCAGGCCCTACATGCTTTTATTACTTACAAGACTTTCCAATTCCAAAATTTTATTTTTCTAAGAAGGCCAAATCTTTCAGGTTTATTTTATTGTTTTGAAATTTTCTAGGCTTCTCTTGAAAAATATGTGTATTTCTGTATTTCTTTTATTATATAGTAGCCTTTTTAGATAATTTTCAAATATGACAAACAGCCTGTTTCAGACCTCTTACTACTTTTTGTTTACATATCATAAAGAAGTGTTGTTATACTTGTTCCTTTTCCAAGAGTTTTGTTGACAAAATTTAGTTTTTCATAGTAGTTCTTTATAGAAACAAACTAGTGTGTTGGTTTTGCACAGCCTGGTTTTTGGTAGTGGGGGGGCCACAGAGGTGCTTCCTGTGAGAAGCTGCTGGAAGCTTCCACCATGTCTGGCAGAGGCAAATCCCTGATGGTTCTGAAGGTGGACATGCTGGGCCAATTAGAGATGATGGTAATGCCTCTGTGATAACATATTTAAGAAGTAATCAAAAGAAAAGTAGTGCACAGTTTTAATTCCAGCCAGAGAAGAGGAGGAGGTGAGAACATGTGAGGGAAACAACATGGAGACAACAAAGTGAGTGGAAAAGGAGGGGGAGAAGGTGCTCCAGGTGCCCATGGTGCAGACCATGGTGCAGCAGCTGTGCCTCTGCAGCCCATGGGGATCCACGGGGGATGCAGAGATCCACCCGCAGCCCGTGGGGGAGGTGCCCACGCCGGAGCGGGTGGATGCCTGGAGGAGGCTGTGATCCAGTGGGAGACCCGGTGGAGAGAGGGCCCCTGCTTCCACACTGGAGCAGCCTGTCCTTGGAGCACTGCACCCCATGGAAAGAGAGAGCCATACCACAGCAGTTTTGGGAGGACTGTTTGCCCATAGTGGGAGGGACTCAAGCTGCAGCAGTTTTTGGGAGGATTGCTGCTCGTGAGATTTGGAGTCATGCTGCAGAAGTTCATGGAGTACTGTGTCCCGTGGGAAGCACCCCATGACATAGCAGGGGAAGAGCTCCTACCCCTGAGCAGCAAAAGAAAAATCTCGGGTGACGAACTGACCAAACCCCCACACCCTGCCTCCCTGCACTGTTGGTGGGAAGGAGAGAAGGGTTGGGGGAAGAAAAGGTGTTTTTAAGGGCTTATTTTACTTCTCATTATCTTTCTCTGATTTTGTTAATAATAAATTCACTTTGTACCTGTAAATTGAGCCTGTTTTGCTCTTGGAGTGTGTTGCGGTGAACCATGGCCAACATCAGGGTCAGCTGAATCAAGTGGACCAAAAGGTCCATTGGTTTGATGCCTCCACAGCCCAAAAGCCTTGAAGTCACAGGGAGCACCCAAAAGGCTGTGAAAAATACGTAGATCTGTGCCTTACCATTGGCTGCTGCCCTCCCCTCCCCTTATTTCTCATATTTGGCTGTCTTTCCAGAGAGTTCTGTGTTCCTCGGTAGTTGATTGGCCCTTGCTACTCCTCCCCGCCTACTCCTTCTCCCATTTGCTACAACTCCTTTTCCCCACCTTTGTAACGCCCCCTAACTGATGTAGTATTGGTTACCGTGTGTTTTCCACGCCCACTCCATAGGGCTATAAAATCCCATGTTGGTCCCATTTTCTTGGCTTCTCCATGGTTTTCCTGTGTTCTTCAATAAGCCCTCTCCCCCAGGAAGAAGTTCCTCTGCTTCTTTCCTGCCTCCTTTGTGCACCTTCGCCATTGGTGGGCAAGGAGCTTCGTCTGCCCTCCTGCACTGTGATCGGCCCCCGTCCTCCCCTCTGGGGCAGGCAGAAGATTGCCCGGTGCTCAGGGCAGCATGCTAGCCAGCAATGGCACCGCGGCAGGAGTGTTTTCTCCTGGTCCTTATCTCAACTCGTGAAGTCTTCATTAAATTTCTCTCTCCTCTGCCCAGCTGTCGCAGGGGAGGGTGAGTGAGAGACTTTTGTGGGTGCTTGGGGTTTGGCCAGTGTCAAACCACAACAGCTAGCTAAAAGCAAAACCCAGAAGCTTATTGCTTTAGATGAGAGACCAAGTTTTCAACAGTTTTTCCCCCAGTTCATGATTGATACAGATAACCTGTATTCCTTTTGTGCACCTCTCATGATTTAATGATTATTTTTGCAAGTTTTTCTATAGTACATGATTTTTGAAATTTGACTGCACAAATAATTCATTAGCCTTGGATTTCTGTACCAGATACTGACTGGTTCACTCTTGCCTTTGAGAAGTGCTTCCTGCTCATTTTTAGCTTCTGCTATACATTTTTAGTTTTAGTTTATGGCAATTAACAGATCATTCTGCATGTGATGATTACATGATGTGCCAAATACCAGCAGATTAAAGAATTTCCTAAATGCTTCATGTCCTGCTAAGGATCTGTTCAGACTGTGTTCATAAGAACAGACTTCTGTCTTTATCTGTACTATCTATAGCTAAATATTTTTGAGTAGAAGCCAGTAGGCTTTTATACTGTTTGAGTGTGATGGTGACAGGGCGCTGCAGGAGAAAAAGAAGAAACAAGGAACTTTCAATTACATGTAAACTATTGGATGGCTGATGGAAGATGATGAAGATTTAAGAATTAGACTTCCTAAATTTTTCTCCATGCCAGATTATCTGGGAGAAATGTATAACACTGTGTTTAAGTGCCATTTTTCTGTTTTGATTTTTTTTCTTCTGTCTGGAGGAAAAAGATTTGTAAGTAGCCTAAAATCCACTTTAAAAGTACAAGAGTTAAAAATAGACCAAAAAACAAACAGGGGGAAAAAAAAGGGGTACAAACCCTCATTTCTGTGATCTGTAAGTTACTCAGAATCTACACGCAGACTTTGGAACAAGAATTTGCTTGTTGGAAGTTGAGATGGAATTCAATTTATGCCGTCCATCACATGTATTGAAGGTTATATTCCTCTATTGATATGTGCAAATAGCTTGCTAAATGCCAGTAATGTCCAGAACACAGTTCTTTTGGGGAGAATATCTTCTATTTAAAGGAAAAATATTTCTCTTTATCAAATAGAGAAGTATAGTTCAATGTAATAATAGCTTGCTATGGGGTTTGCCATTAAGTTTTTTCTGTACATAACTTGAAGTATATGGTCTTTATAAAGGAGTCATGGTAGCTTAGAGAATTTAAAATTCATCTTTCGCTCTTTTATTATTTATCTAGAAGTTTAAAAGTGTTTTTGTAAACATCTGTAGTATTTCCTTTTTTATGTTATGTATCCTTGTTTGTGTTCTGCAGAATGAGTATGTTGTCCCGGAAAAGCAGTATTTCAAACAGGAAAAAATATTGCAGGAATATCTCTTTCATTGCTACATCTTCACGTCACAGGAATACTTGTACAGGTTCCTTTCCAGTTTGTTTCCTCTTTGTTAGAGCAGAACAGGATGACTACTTTGACAATGAACTCCTTTACATCTCTGCAGAATGCTTACCAACAGATGTTTTGGAATTCCATGGTGCTGAATTAGGCTGCTAAGTCAAAATTTGTCTGCAGAAAGGCAGTGATCTTCTACAGTGAGCAGCTCTCATCACAACCTCATTGCTGCACAACATCATACAAGTTTGAAAATGAGTGTGTGCATTTTGGCGAATCATGTAAACTCCTTCAGAATTCACCTGCAAAAGCACTTTCCTTGTTAGTTGCTGTGACATGTTAGTGGATAATGCATGGTAAAAGAAGAACTTCTTCACTGAAATAAGGCAGTCAAGTTAAAATAATTTTGCCTGCTATTGCAATGCAATTGGGGCACATTTTCTTGTATTGAAGGTTTAATGATACTTTCTCTTATGTTAAGTGTATCTTGCTCCTTGTGCCATTGTCTTGGGGTGACCTTATGATGTGTATCCCATATCGCTGCCTATGCCCAGAAATTAATTTTTGTGTCTTTCTATGCCTCTAAACTGAGCCTGAGAGGGGGAAGGAAAAAACTGAGCAAAATTTTCTCAAAGCAGTTTGCAGCTCATTCAAGGTCACATAAAGATAGTAGCAGGTTTTTTTTCTCCCAGCTGCGGCAGGGGAGCGAGGAAGCACCCGGCTTGCGGCTTTCCAGTCAGCTTTTGGCCAGTTATTTTCAGTTTCTTGTTCTCCGGAGAGAGACTGAGAGTTGGACCTTGCTTTTCCTTCTCTGGAATTCCAGATTTTCTCCCTTTTCTACTGGACTGCCTGATTGCTGTAACATCAGAGCACATCGGGAGCACTTTCCACCGGGCACAGAGGGCCTGGCCCCGGCCCAAGCCCCAGCTCCGAGGAGACCAAAGGGAGGACTCTAACGCTTTCCCAGGTTTTTCCTCTGCAGCGAAAGATTTTACCATTTAACATTATTTTCCTTTCCCGTGTGTTTGTTAAATAAATAGTTTTATCTCCTTCACTTTCCTTCGAGGAAAATTTATTTTTTTTTCCCGAACCTGGTGGGGGAGGGGTGGTTGTGCCTTCTCTCAGAGGATATATTTCTAAATTTGGCCAAACCGGAACAGCCATACAAACAGGGAGTTCAATGTGAGCCAAGCAGCGGCTGCCGCTGTTTCTCCAGAAGGTGGTAGCATTGCTCTGTGCTAGTTAAGAGCAGCTGCATCCTCCTCTGTTACTTCCAGGCCTTTATTCACGAATGCCTTATTCATGCTCAGGAGCCATGCTTCTGTACTATATTTTATGTTTAAATAACTAGAAGATTATTTGTAAATTCAGGTTTGTTGCCTGTTTGTTTTTTTTAATGCTTTAGAAGTGTATTTTTTATTTTGTTGCTTTCTAAGTCAATCTGCGGGGATTTTGTTCTTCAGTACTGAAACAATGAATGCAACATGCACACAAAATAGATCTAGAAAATGCAAAGCCGCAGATCCACAGCGGAAACAGTCTTGGAGGACCTTCTGTTTGAATTTAGGCTTCAAAGAGGTATTACCTTATTGTGCAAGTGAAGAAGTGAAGTGAACTGATTTTAAGATGCACTACACAATACAGCTTCAGCCCTGGGAGCTGTGTGCAGGGGACTTCAGGACTGTGAAAAGCCTGGCAAGGCTGGAGTAAAGGACCTTGGCCTGGCATGGAAAAAAACTGGTATCCTGTCCTTGTGGCTGTAACTGTGAGAAAGCTGAGCCTATTACTCGGTCCCTAAAATCCAGAGTGGTGAGGCTGCTTTCTGGTTTGATTCTTACTCTCCAATTTATCAATGGCAGTGGATTGTACCTGACTGTCAGTTCTGACAGCAGCATGTTTTTTAATAGTAGAAGGCTCTCCTAGTGGAACAAGCTGGGAACAAGCAGAGAAAATGCTCGTTTTCCTTCTGTGTTTCCTTAAACCTCACAAACCTGATAATAAGCATGATGTTTCCTTACACAGAAGGATTAAAAGAAAAATTATTTATCATTTTTATAAGAAAATCCATACTAAAGTTAGCAGCATACATGAAAAGTGGTATTTCAAGAGAAGAAAAAAGAAATAAACTGTAGAACAGGAAAACCAGCACTACCTCAATATAATCAACACTCACTATAGTATGAGGTAATCTCTGTACCTAAGAATAAGAGAGAAGCAAGTTTGAAGCCAGTTACCTTGATAGATGAGGATTATCTAAGGAAGCAGAGCTCCAATTGCCTTTTGAAATGCTGAATCTAGAAATAGAACACTACAGAAGGCCATCAGTTGCTATTATGAGAGCAATTTATAAATGAAATAACTGTGTTTTAGATTCTTGTGCACTATATACTTGGGTAAATATTAATGTAAATGAGCCTTGTCCTTTAAAGGGCCTTAAGGTTTCTCCAGGAGCAGGTGGGAAGTTCCCTGTAGGACGGTGAGAAATGACAAATTGTAGGAATGGGTGGGGAAGGAGATCACTTCTGGCTTGGAGCAGAACACACTTGCCTTGGATTTGTATTCAGTGTAGTTGAGCTGTGTGAAAGCAGCTGTGGGCCATTGCAATGATGATGGAAGACACTGGATTTATATAAATGGTAGTGCTGGCATAATAGCGGACTTTAGGGCACTGGGTTTCTGTTAAGAAGCCATAGAGTCTGGCTTCTGCTTCTCTGCAAAACCCCAGCCTTCTAGCAATTTATCATAGCACCTCATAGAAAAGAAATTCCTGTATCTGCACAGAAAGAGAGCAACTGTAGTGCAGCACTGAACTCAAGAATGAGTAATGCCAGTTCAGTTGCAAGATGGGGCTAATAATGTATTAAACAGAAGTTTCTTGATAGCCTGATTTGCAAGGATTTTTTTAATATGCTGCTATTTAACACTGTGTTTCTGTATGTCTTGAAACTTAGCCTAGGTGCTTAATATATATGGGATTGCTTCTGCATGTACATCTTAACCCACAATTAATAATTGATAATTAAATTGATAAATAAATAATTGATCCATCTGTAAATGCTGTCTTCTGGGCTGTGTAACTGCAATAGCTGCAAACATCACTCCTTCACCAATCTCTGTGGTTAAAACTGAAAAGTATGCCCAGTTTCTAACTTTTGAATACAATAAGAGCAACAGCCATGAGGATATGTATGCCTGACACTTCTTTAAAATATAAACCCACTTCTTTTCCCAAGGGTCTTTATTCTCTTAAAGTGTTAATTAATCTATTGCACTAAACTTGATAACTGTTCTGTCAGTTGTTGAAGTATATACCAAATTTTCTCAGTTTCAACTCCCTTCTCCCCATTTTATTGTTTCCTTGAAGCATGAGTTCAGTGGAAGCAGAGTCTTGTGTCTTCTATCTAATGGGGTAGCCCACAAAAAAAAAAAAAATTGAAAGACCACAGCAGAGCTAGGCTGGGCGGTATTATTTTTCTACATCACATTTTTCCAAGGACATTGCTTGCTGAATCAGTCTTGCCTTCCTAGCAGACCCCTATTATTTTCCAGAATTTAATGTTCAAACAAATTCTCTCTAAATCACCTTTCTGTGCAGAAACAGATGTAATAAATCATAAACACAGGAGGCAGGTGATGTAGAAACCTATTTGGCAATAGTAGTTGTTACTTTTTTCTTACTAATGACTTTATGACAAGCTTTTTATTTGGTGTTTCTGTTATCTGCTAAAGTTAGAATGGAAAATCATACTGAGGCAAATCCCTAATGCATGCAGATCTATAGGTATCAATTAAACTTCAAAATTTTCAAGGCAAAGTGTCTTCAAAAGAACTTGGGCTTCTTCCTGTCCGTGCCCAGTGAGTTCGCCAGTGCTGCTGAATGCTCCTCTGAATGACTCCTGAATTTTTTTTCTGAAGACTTGAAGCCAGTTTTCCTCTAGATGGCAGGACCACTTTAGGCTTCATAGTAGTCATTGAGTTATTGCTGGCCCCTGGTCCCCAAGGTGGTTCTGCTAATTTAGTTGCTGGGAGAACTTTTTATATTGTGAATAACTAGGGAGGGGTAGGTGAGAAACAGCTTATGAGCACTCTGCATGGAGCCCTTCCAGAGTGATACATCTGCTGCTCTGACATTCACCTGTTATCTCCAAGCTACTTTTCAGTGATGTTGTTTACCATGGAAGAATATCCTATATATTGATACAGTATATCAATATATTAAGCTTCTCCCTTATGTGTTCATAGGCCACAAAAGGCAAATTTCATGTGAAATAGAAATGAAATCTCTACTGCAATCTTTGTGCGTTTGTTTGTTTCAAGAAGTACAGGCTACATCAAGGTATTCTATCAGTCAGTGGTGCTTTTCTCATGAGTGAAAGCAGCAATGGTTGCGTGTTGTTGGAATATCAAGTCACCTTCCCACTGTTTGCTTATTTTGTTTTACAGTAGCAAGCAGGATTAAAACTATTTCTCTGACATCACCACTTTCTATTTATACATAAATAATAATAAAGTAATAAGGCTTTCTTCTGTCTTTTGTAGAAATAATTAATCTGCTGAGAAAATCTCGAGGTTCTGTCATGGAAGTCGGATTTAAACATTTTGGCATTCAATACCAGTTAAAGGAATTTAACAAAAAAGCTATTGTTTATTTTTCCTTTCATGAATGGTTATTCTCTGTATGTAAAATGGTGACGAACAGTATCTTCTTCTCTGAAATGCTCTTAGAGTTATAAAAAATGTAGGAAGATGCAGCAAATTGGGAGGCTTGGTTCAGGGTGATAAGTACTGTAGCATTCTCATTTTTATAATTATAGGTATCTTGGTTACCGCTGAAGGAGGTTTTTCAAACACTATTTGTAATAGTGTTACTTCAGGTTGTACCTAAAATGATTGCTGTTATAGTCTGTTTTGAAAAACAGGATGAAATTAAGAATTCAGTAAAGCAATCTGTGAAAGTGGCACAGGAGTGCCAAAGTGATTTTGTTAATATGCTCTTAATAGGCATGAGAAGCTCTGAGATGATTCCAAAGTTATCCAGGAATTTGAAATCTGCTTTGATTATGCTCATGTATTTGTATGACATTTGGACCAAATTACAAACTCATTTGTAGCTGATAATTTACTATCCTTACTAGGATGAAGTTAATGTTAATTCTCCTGACAACTGGGACAGGAGTAATTTTCTGCTTGCTTCAGTTTAGCACGAGTTTGAAAAGGGGGTTTTGTGGAAGTAGATAACCTTTTTCTTCAGAGGTAAATACTTTAAAAAAATGCAGTTTTCCTTTTCCTGACACTAAGAAGTCTGTAAAGCTTAGTAATTCTTATGTCTGCATAACTTACAGCTCAGCATATTGCTAAAAGCTTTCTTGAAGCTTAAATTTATAGATATTTCCTGACACTACTATGTTTCCAGTTTTAATCTAAACACCCTCTTGGTATCTTAAACAACAACATCATGGCTTTATGAAGCTAATTTTTCCTGTCAACACAGAAAAAAAAAATCTGTTGCTTTCATAATACAAAATTGATAGAAATACTGTTTCTGAAGACATTGTTGCAGTGGCTTCCAAGAGTTGATCTAGTGAGATCAGTAGATTAGTGGATCTAGGAGGTCAGTAAAACATATTATTGAATAATTGCGTTAATAACGTTTGATTTTGTAACTTGATTAACGCAACCATGATGGTGATGAAGATAATCCTGTGAAAGAAGAAAATGACAGAACTATTATATCCATTTTATACTTGAGATTGTGTTAAGCGAAGCCTTTCTGACATTCCTATTCTTTAAAATTTAAAGGATGTATCTCAGAAACAGATAACTGTGAAATATTTCTTACCAAATTTTTGTAAGTATTTTAAATGCTTACAAATAATGTCTCAGAGTTCCTCATTTAAATGGTACTATATAATATGGTAAATGTTACAGTCTTATGATGCATTTTATTTTAAGAAGCCAGTAAATATACTTTGTTAGACATCTGGAAACCTTGAATCAAACTTTAAATACATTGGAGAAAGATGAATATGCTGTTTTCCCTGGAAAAAAACATGATGTATTTGAGCTTAGAAAACTTGCAAAAAATAAGGGCTTATTTAAACCTATTTCAATTCATATTACACAAAACAAGCCATCTTTGAGAATTTACTGAATACAGGAGTTAAGTACATAAAGACATTTTAAGCATTCCATGTGTAAGTGCCAGGACAGTGAAATCCCTGTTTCCTGTGAGCACTGTTCTGTTGGGTGCTCATGAACTGACAAAGCTGCTCAAATGGCTGTGCAAGGACAGCAGATGAATTAGCCAAAGTAACCAATATGTCAGCAAGTTGTATTCTGAAAGAGATGTATTGTGTACCTCTGTTGCTGCCTGTTCTGAGCTTCCCCTCCCCCTCCCCAAGACACTTGCCTCTGCCATGTGCAGCAACATACCTCAGTGCTGGTATAGAAGAATACAATATTCTCGAGTCTTTCACTTGGCTTAAAAATATAACCAAGACCAGAAAAGCAACAATGTCAGTATTTTCATTTACCTATTAAATGAAAACTTAGGAAGGTGAAAAAACTAAATGGCATACTGGAACTATTAAATTTCTGATAAAATTCACATAGAAATTTGCAGTTCAACATAAAAAACAAAATGTAGTTTAGATTACTGTTGAGTCACTAAAGTTTTTTGTAAGTTTTTTTTAAACTAGATTTTCATTCAAGAATGGTCCTGGAGTGATTCTATTTCTTTCCAGAAATGAAAGAAAGCTTACATTGTCTGTTAAAAAGAGCTGTATCAAACCAAAGTTTTTAAATCAATATAGCTGAAGGAGGTGGGGCAAGGAAGTAAAAAACTTCCCTGGGTTTTAACTCTTCTGTCTGAACAGATACTTAATAAAAGGAGATGGAAAAAAAACCCCAAAGGTAAAATAAGTTCCTTGCTTCTTTCAAGTATTGGCCTTTCTTATACTAGGTAATTGTAAATAAATGAACTTTCATATGAACATTTTGTCTGCAACATCATTGGTAGCATTTGTTTCCAGCTGATCTATTTAGAAATTACTTGTAGGCAGAGTACTGTTTCGATGTTGTGAGCAATGAACATGCAAAGAGCCTTGCAAGTGTAAAGCAGTGACAAAAGGTGTGCAAGTCACAAGTTTATGTTATAAAATAAGTTGTAATTTAATTTCTTCAGAGGATGACTTTGTAAAGGAAAAGAGGTTCCAAATGGGATCTGAAAACTGCACACCCATCTTTCTCTGCAGCTTGCAAAAGAGACTATCAGGAATGACAGAAAAATATATTTTCCGAAGTTTTAAGGAGCCTGTTACTTATTCAAAGCACCTGAGACTATCCTTTCTTGCTTTGCTTATGACTAGCATCTCACCACCAGGCTGGAGGTGACATGGAGGAACTCTGTCCTGCTGACGCTTCTATTCATGGTACTTACGTCTCTGTTAAATGCCAGCTGAATGTCACTGCTGCTCACCAGCCAAGACGGAAGAATAAGGGAAAACCACTGTCCCCAGGATGTAGCAGGAAGGGCAGACAGGTTCCCAGGGAGCTGCAAGGCTCTAAAGCACGGCGTGATTAACACCTTGTCACAAATCATGCTGTGTGTGGCTTTAGCACCAGGAGTTACAGGATATGCTGAGTTTACTCACTGCTGACACACAAGGCTGCACTTCAGTGAGACTACTCAGACCTTGTGTGGCTTTTTGCATACCTGTGCGTTAAGGTTTTGTTCAGGCAGGACTTTCCTTCCCATCTTATCCTCCACTCTGACCCCATCTGTCAGACTCTGTAAAAGCTTCAAGCTGCTGCATAGATTCAACTTCTTACATGGAGTCAGAAGCTTCATCATGTGCTAGGGATGGCAGAGGTGTGTCCTGTTATTTGTCCAAGTTGAAGCGAGGGACAACATCTGGGTCCTGGCACTGCTCCAGTGTTCAAAGTCTTTGCCAAAATAGGATAGTATCAGCAGGAGAGTTGAAACAGCCTAAAGACTTCACCTGTGCTGTTGAAGGAAAGTCGTGTGGAGGAGGGAGATGGGAAAGAGATTGCTGTGGAGGGCTCATCTGGCAGAAGCAAATGATTATTGAAACAAGATCCTTTTGATGAAGGTGTATGTTTTCCAGTTGATCAGAAGATAAAAAATGTTGCATTCTGCCAGTGAAATTGAATTTATTTTGGAGTTGGAAGTATATTGGAAACCACTAATGTTTTTTATATCTCTTAAGATCATGGTATTTCAACAAATTTGAGTAAAATTAAACCTGATTTTAAAAAATGAAAGCCTGCTTTCAGATTGATCTGATAAGCTAACACTGTAAAGGTGATGAAAAGATTAATGCTCTCTACTGCTAGTTTAAATATTTTTGTTCTTGTTCTTACCTGTCCTCTGAAAAAAGGCAGAAAAGAGTAATGCAAAATCCTCTTATCGTTAAGTGCTCTAAACAGTTCTCTAAAGCCTCTGAAAATTAATTCTAAGGACTAAACTGTGCTTTAATGTGCCATGACAAGCAATGCCTTGTCTAATAATCTTACTGAAACAAAATCTGGTTCTTGCATTTCTACAACCTTCAGTGCCCAGTTGGTTTTGATGTCAGCTGAAGGCATTCACATGGGAGTTACTTGTTATTAGGCTCTTTGCAGGCCTGCTTCTTTTTAAACAGTGCTGGCAACTTTGGGAAAAGCAGGAATGCTCAATTTTAATATGGCTGTTATAAAGATGAAGGCAAAATATTTTCAGGGAAGTAGTAATGTAAATGCTAATCCATTCAAAAGGTTTATGGTCTTCTGAAGTCTTGGAGAAAATATTTCCTTGAAGGCAAGGTGAGAATTTTATATTTTGAGAGGAATTAATTTCAAAGTTAATTTTTAAATTTGTCTTTACATTCTGATGCCTATGGCTGAGTACATTTTTTGTGTTATAGGAATGCCATAATTATGAATATCATATAAATTATTCAATATAATCCTGGATTTAAGAAGCCTCCAACTATTAATATAAGAGACTTTTAAGTACTTCAGAACCCATAAAATAAGTTGGGAGCACAGTAGCTTCTAGGTTGTTACAAATGGTCACCCACTTCAGTATGCCGAGTAAAACTTTCTAAATATTATTATATCATGCATGCTAGAAAAGCTAAATATAGTAGTATAGTAACCACAAATATACTATGAAATCCTCTAATAAAGAAACAAACATATGGGGGGGCTTCAGATTAGAAGTTGCCAGGTTTTTCCTCTCAGCACTGACTGTATGCAAATTCTGCCAGAGGTGTGCAGTGAAAATCGAACTGAACTTTGCAATTTACATTTCAGTTGCAGGGGAACTTGGAGCCAGTCTCACTAGAAATTATCACTGTTCATATGTGTAACACCATGGTGAAGGGTATTGTCAATAGCATGAAGAATGGCATCAAAAGTGAGTAATTTGACTTAGTAAGTACCTGCTAAAAGCCTTGTTAAAAATGCATCATAGCAGAAAGCTAACAATGACTATGAGCATGTGTGGGAGGTCTTATGAAAAACTTCAAATATCTTCAAAGTTATTTCTACTCTGTGTAGTAGTCCTTCCTTTTTAATAGATTCCTCTTTTTTTCCTTGACAATATGGGGGTTTTATGGTTTTCAGCGTGTTTAGGCTTTTTTTTTATATCTCACTTTTCTACACCCCTGTTTTGACTGTCTTTGCTCACCTGTTTGTAAAATGGTGTGTTTATATATGTCTAGCACTGAGTTTTTCAGGGAGTAGGAGCTTATTTCTTCAAAGAAATCAGGTAGTATTTTAAGCTTATTATCAATCTTATCCATTTAAACTTGTTGCCCTGAACAGTTCTAATGAAATGCCTTGAAGATATCTTTTTAGGAGGCTTTTGTTTCATGAATTCCTCAATTTTAGGTTTATATTCTATTTAAATAAAATAATGTATCTGCTATCCAACACCATGTTATTGGCTTTTCTGAATCACTGGCAGTTGAAAAAATAGATTATTTTTTAATGCTATTGTGAATCCCTTTCATGGTGTGAAATTTGTTTTAAGCTGTAATCTTACAGTGCAGATCTCCTAACAAATATTATTTCTAAGCGCCATGTGCATTATTTTTTGAATTTCACAAAGACAAGCCTTTGACAGAATGACTCAAAATGAAGTCTTGTCTTCAGTAAAATACATCATATGAACATAATACAACTTTCTTTTAAATAAGTGTGCTATGAAATAAAAGTTTAACTAAAACTTACAGGAAAAATCATTCATGATGAAATTTTATTGGAGTACTAGTTACATCAGGGCTGAATTTTAGTATTCCTAGAATGCCACATTCTTTCATTTGAGTGCTAACGCCCTTTATCTATGGTGTGCATAATACTTAATTTAAACAGAAAAGCAAATAGATTTTCATAAAGGAACTGCTGAAAATGTTTTCACTGAAAATTTTGATTGTTATATAGTACAAATATAATGGAAAATATTTGGATATGATAGTCTGTTTTGGCAGTGAGGAACTGTTGTGGACACGGGTATCCGTATTGAACAAAGTTTATTTTGTCGGAAGCTTGGGGCAGGGTGAGTGTCAGAGACTGAAATATTATATTTTATGACTTAAACATTTTCTTAAAAGACATTTAAAACTGTATTACAAAAGCTGCAGAAAAGACTACCACACCCTGAATGGGGCCCTGAGGCCTGACACTGCTCGCTGATAAAGATAAGATAAAGTAACAACTCAGGGCTGGGGACATTCACTGAGCGCAGGCTTAACACCTCCAAGATGAGGACCACAGCCCCAGGGCTATCAGCTGCCAGGCTCGAACAGACCCTCGCCCCAAGGGGTGGAGGGAGGAGAGCTCTGGGTATCTTGGAAAAGCCTCTGGTCAGAGATGCAGTGACTGCGCATCCTCCAACTGTGCAGAGCCCAGCTGAGGGGTCGTCACCAGGAGGGGGAAGCTTATCCATAGCAGGAGGGGGTGACATGGCCCATCACAGGGCCCCCCCCCAAGGGGTCCCCAGACCCTGCACCAGAGCAGCAGAGATGATGCAACAGGCCCTCAGTGTTGCAAGGGACAGTGTCAAGCTAGCCCCTGCAAGAGAGGCACGTGGGCGTTCCCACCTGGCCCAAAGTTTATATTAATCCACGGAATTCTGCACTCTTTGGCGTGTGGCGGTGTGTGGTGTGGCGGTGTGGCATGGCGTGTGGCAGCATATAGCGGCGTGGCCACGGCAGTGGGGGACCCTCACCACCAGCAGACCAGATGGAGGGGAGAAACGAGACATTGTTGGGATCCTTGGATGGGTGATTGCTTCCACCTAACCCCTGTCACCTCTCCCTGTTCCCCCACCCTGCACGCACACTTCTTTTTTCTATTTCTTTCTCTCTTTTCTCTTCCCTTCTCTTTACGTCTTTACTATTAAATAAAATACATCAATTTTTTGGCAACAACATCTAACCTCGTTTGGTTTTAATCTCGTTTCTGGGGATATTTTGAACCTTCCAAGTTCTTTCTGGTTTATGCACAGAGACTTTGCTTGCTTTGCTTTTCTGGGTTTAAACCGGATCATAACAGTGAGAAACACATGTACATATCACACTGACCTCTAAATGATGGTCCTTGATTGAATTTGTTAAAGTGAAAATATGCATGTCACTGTATTGAATGTGTGATTAAATAATCTCATAGGAACTAAAGAGAAACCTAGACTTAGTACTAAAAAACCAGTCAATTCATCTTTCAAGGATTTCTTTATTAATAGGTGCATCTCAAGGTGGTTAAAAGGTCAAACTGAGAGTTACCCTTAAATGTAATCCGAGGTGCCAAATGACCAATGATGCATGTATTGAAACAGTAATGTGCTTTTCTTGAGAAATTTTTCTCATCCATTCTATTGCTGAGATTTTCTAATAAACAAAGAATAAATTATAACAAAAAATAAAATACTTGAGAGATTAATCTGTATAAAAGCTGTGAAATGATTGTATTAATGTTTAAATATGTAATCAAGCTATGCAATTCTTGCTGACAAAATTGATTATTCTTATACCCTCAACCAGTTTGATTTAAGACATAAGCTATAATCAGTACTTCTGATTTTTCCAGAAATCCTTTCTGGATGTTGACAAGTAATAACAGTTTCAGGAAGACCAGAGGCAAGAGAAGTGAATATAACTTGTTTGCTAAATTGTAGAACCTTTCACAGGAAAGTGTTTAGCCAGGGTCAGCATGCTCAGAGTTGAACTGAAAATCACAATTTAGTGAAGACGATGATTTAGCAGGAATATCTGTGGTCTTAGGATAAAATACTGAAGCAAGTATGATAGGAGGTTAGATGTGCTTCTTAGGTATTCTACTGCTTCAGAGGTGGTGCATATTAAGCATAGATGTGTGATCAGCATATACCAAGTATAGGAATACAGAGGTAGGTCATATAGATTCTACTGGATTGTCCTTTCCTTTTTACATATGTCTGCTTCAGGCTAACTGCAGTGCATGGGGGTATTCCAGGAAAGGAGGAGCCAAATATTGATTATTAAGATAGATATTATTATTGGTCTGACAAGCTTATCAAATGGAATTGCGAATTCTGAGACAAGAGTGAAAAGATTCGGCTACTGAGACCTTCACCATTTCACTAACTCAGCTGGAAGTGTGTAGTAAGCGGAAGTCAATATTACACAAGCTGTCAATTCAAATACAAATCACTAAAAAAATTCACTTGCTTTGTCACTAGGATCTCACTGCTGATGAATTACATTGGAAGGAGATAGTACATTTAACAAAGAAATCAGCTGTTGTTTGCACAGACCTACAGGAAAGCTCCACCTGGTTTTAGCAGGATGTTCTTCAGTTGTGGCTATGAGTTGCAGTCTGAGTTGCAGTATGTCCATCAATAGAAATTATTGCATTGAACAGGGCTGCTCCATTTGAGGAAAGAACCAGAAGGAGAAAGGACTCCTATTTCTTGTCAGTGTGCCACCATTGAACAGTTTATCAAATTTGGCTTGTTGAAAGGCTCTGGAGCATTTTGAGAACTCTTGGCAATTCGATGAATACCTTGTATCTTATTCTCTCATACTGGTAGAAATTCTTACTATGAGAAGATGCTAGGGTCCAGAATGGCTTCTATGTCTTATATACATTTATAACATTAGTTGGTAATTTTCCTGGTATGACTGCACAGACAGCTTCCAGTATGAAGCTGTTTACAAGGCTATTGCTTTTCTTCAATCTTGCTCATTTAAGCTTGTAACAGATTAAAAATAGAAGTCATTAGACTTGGGCATTAAAATTGAAACTGAAACTTCAGGTTGCCCTAAATAGTTTGCCTACTCTAATATATTCTGATTTTATAACTTTGTACATTAGTAAGTACTTTCTTCATATAGTGATCCATTCCACATGTTTTATTTACTGATGCTCTTTTGCTGTATTTAGTCACTTTATACTTAGCGGTTAGTCCCATTGCTTTGATATCAAGGTACCAGTAAAATATAAGCTGCAACATAACTTCCAAATTGTTATTATAGTAACATTCAGTAATTCTTAACAGTAATATGAGTATATAACATCCGTGGTTCTCATTTTCTTTTGAAAGATGAGATGTTCTGGAACTTCTTCAAAATGGCAAATAATTTTAATAAATAAATTATGCAAGACATTTGAAAGCAGGGAACAAATGGGAAAGCACATTTGGTAATACATTTTTGCAAGGAAAATAGGTATTCTAAAGAAGTAACTCTTTGGCGTTACAATTTTTTTTGTCATCTGATGGGTAACATGAAAGCATTGAGAGGTATCTGCTGATTAGAGAAGGTTTTTTTGTCCTCAGCTAAATATATTTAGCTTTAAAAAATATTAAAGGCATTCTTTTCTTGCTTTTCATAGATAGGAATCTTTATCTATGTAAGTGAGATCTGATCTAGCATACAATTATTCACATGATCTTCCTTGTTCAAATATTACCCATGTATAAAAGCTCATGTCTTTAAACTTTGGTTATAATTAGAACTAGCTTCTCTTTTTTATAAAAGAAAATATTGCAAATTTATGGTTTTTTCTGATGTAACACAGGCTGGATTTTTTTATTTATACTGTTCCTATTTTTATTTTCATTTTGTAAATATTCAGAGAATAGCTGTTGAAAATAACAATCCCCCTCCCAAAAGAAATCCTAAAATTTAACAAAGGGAATATTTTGTTTGATATATTATGCAGTTTGCTTTGGGTTGTCACATCAAAGAGAACAAAAAATTAATTTAGATTAGTTTAACTCTCTTCCAATGCCCAGAGAGTAGGAAAATCAACACTATCTGTGTAAGACAATACAGGAATCAGGCAAAGCATGTATGGTGCTTTCTCCCCAGAGTCCTTTCAGTCTCCAGCTACTCACTGCTTAGGGTGGTTTTGACAGATTTCTCTGTTCAATAATCTCAGCTGCATTTTTTGTTGTTTTTCCATGAACACGATTACATAAGGTTTAAGAGAGACTGAGCTTTTGGCATGGGCAAGACAAATTTCTCCTTAGTTTTGTTATGGATCACATGAACTTTTTTGGTGTTTCCTGATGGTTTGATTCAGTGCCTTACTTGTATGGGAAAGGAGAATAAGTTACTCATGCTTGGTGAGTCTCTATGCTGCTTGTGATTTTACAGACATTATTATATGCAATTGATTCTACCTCTTTTACAATTTCAACATAGTAGTCTATGGTTAACGAAGTGATAACTGTCCCTTTTTTTTTTTTTTTTTTTGGATCTAACAAGCGAACTCTGATAGACAAAATTAGACATGTTTCCAGATGTGTATGGGGGTATGGAAATCTCTTTAAGCTGCTGATGTGTGCAAACTGTGTGGAAAAAAATACATAACCTACTTTATGACTGTTTTTGTGGATGTGTAATAGAGAATTCATGAATATTCAACTGTTTCCAGTTGCAATTTTGTGTATTTTTACACTAACATTAATAGTTTTCTATAAGTAAGGAAGCAAACATGTTTGTGTCATGGTAATTCCAGGAATAAAATTAGAAGGATTTTAAGTCAAGGATGTTTGAGGAGCTTAAAGTCCAAAATATATATATAATTTAAAGAAAGTTTCATTTAAATGGTTGTCACCATCTTTTCAGCATGATCCAGTAATTCTGTTTAAGACTAATTATGTTGATGTCCTAAAATATGCTTAGCAGCAGCAATTCAGCTCTCGACATATTTATCCTCCTTCTATTGCCCCATGAGCATTTTGTGATAGTCGAGGAGTATTACATTTGACCTGAACTTGTGTCCATTTTGTGCATACCTCCATGCAGCAGTAAAGTAAACTTGACAGCTTAATTCTATGTTAGGGGAATGTTTGCAGGGATAATCCTATTCACACTGCAGGATAAGGATGCCCTGCTAGTGGCTTTGGCCTATAAAACCATTAGCTTTAAATTGTGTGCTTGTATTGCGATCTTCTTAGTGTGTAAACCAGCTTTTTTTTAGCAGTGTATTGGTGAGAATGGGTAATTTTATGATACATTTTCCTAGCCAATGCCCTCTTCCTTTTAAAGTGTCGCTGCAAAATGTATCAAAACCAACAAAACCTTCACTTTATATGGATTATCTGATAGAAGAAACATGACACTATGTTTTAAAGCTGTAAATGTTTTGGATTATATTGTATTTAACGACAAAAACACCATCTTGGTGTAGATAATGTTTTGCAGGTCTCCTGGAGTGGAGGCAGAGAGAAGTAAGTAGACAGAATATACATTAAGGTATCTCTGTTGCCTTTTTCTTAATCACCTTACAGTAGGCCAGTATTACTCCTGCATGCACACGAAATTTGCTGCTGTGGGATAATTTTTGGGTTTGCTTTTGTTTTTCATTATGCACTCCTGAGACTTCTGATTGGAGATGGATCTTATAAATAGCTTGATTTTTTTGTTTGTTTTTTTGGTTTGTTTTTTTTGTATATTAATCTTAATTAGATATTAGGAAAAATTTATTCTCTGAAATTTCTTTGTTGGGTTGTCAGGCATTCGAACAGGCTACCCAGGAAAGTGGTGAAGTCACCATCCCTGGAGATGTTGAAAAAACATCCAGATGTGGCACTTTGGGATATGGTTTAGTGGTAAACATGGAAGTGCTGGGTTGATGGTTGGACTTGATGATCTCACAGGTCTTCTCTAACCTTAAAAATTCTTGGATTAATACAAATAAAATCAGTCTTAAGACCACAAGTCTGTCATTTATAGGTAGAAGTATAGAAAATATATTGATATTGTATGTTCAAATAGATTTATTAATTTTTTTTCTTTAATATTTATAGATCTTTATTTGGAATGGCAAGTGTTAATACACTGTCTCCTTTATGTATTCAAAAGCTGAAATACATATCTTCAAAAATACCAACAGTGCACCTGAAAATTTATAGTAATATGTACCTTGTTAATATCTTATATGCAGTGTGGCTGCTTTAAATCATATCTAGAGGTGGTTGTCCTAGTTTTGCAGATGTGGAAATAACAAGAAATGTTGACAGACTTTTCAGAGTGAAGCAGCAGAAAGGGAGTGATCCTCATGTCCATTTTTCAGTGTTGAAACATGGAGCAAACAAGGTGCTAAAGGGCAGATGCTGCTCCACTTGGCCCCCTACGACAGAGGTGAAAATCCTAAACCCAGGACTTATGTTCAACCAAAATCCTCAATCTGGCCCCATGTGCACATGTGTGCAGTTTCTGACACTAGAGGGAAGGTACTAGCCCAGCTTGATCTTTTGTGCCCACTGTTCATGCCCTGTGTATTTTGTTGTCCTTGGTAACAGATCTGTCTTGTACAACTATGATTGTCGCATAGAGAACGACCACAGTTCCTGGGTTTTTCCTGGTGTAGCTGCAAATTATAATACTGAATTCAATCCAATTCAATCTCACCAATCAATCTGAATTCCATTTAGGTGCTCAGCAGAAAGTGCAAATTAAGTCTTTGGCTTCTACCCTGCAACCTTCAGCACTCTGAATCTCACAAGCTCAACAGGAGATTAAACTCTGTAAATTTTATGCACACACTTTGCATTAACAGTCAAGACTCACATGTCTACTGCATTTCCAAGTGCTTTCTGCATGTGAAGACTGAAGACTTTTTACCCATAGCTATAACCAAGAGTTTGTTGTGTTTATTGCAGCTGCAGGTCTGTTGTGGCCTCATGGTTTTACAAGGTGAAAGCCCCTCTGGTATGTACTAAAATCTTGAAGAATGGGTAATCAGTATTTCTTTAACAGTTGGTAGAGAACCACTAAACTATGATTAGAATTAAGTTTTCCCTTAAAATTAACAATTTCTCAAAGTCTAGAAAGCTTTGGGAAGTGGAGTGCACGAGAAGAATGTTTTTGGATATCCAGTACCTGAATCCTTTTTTAAAATTTTTAATTTATTCACAAACAACTACTATTTTGAAAATGAAATTCTCTGCACTACTAGTCCAGAAGTATATGAGAGAATAAAAAGTTATTTCACTAATAATGCAGGAAAAATTAGATATAGGAAAACAAATTGAGAGATGAGGAGGGGAAAATACATGTCTTCAGTACATTAAATTAAAAACTTTAAAAAGTGCCTTTCTAGAAAAAAAAAAGGGTTATGATTTTTAAGGTCCCTGGCAAGGATTTAGTGATAAATTGCAGAATAACACTTGCTGAGTTCCTTTTTCATGTGAGCAGTATCTTTTTACTGTGTTAGCTTTGGGATACTTGGTTTGTGCAAAACAAATGTAACTTTTTCACTTTTTTTTAGTTAAACTTTTCAAAGTGTTATTCACTATCATGACCGGAGACTCATTTCTTGCTTGAGACAATTCAGTATTTTTAAACCTCATGGATTTATGTGGAATTTTCACTGTTTTGGATAGTTTTCTCAAAGGGCAAATGACAGAATTGTTGTTTGCTCTTTTTACAGAAAAAAAAAAAAGAATACCTGCCTCTTTATGGTACATGTACTGACAGTGTTAAGCTTTAGTAGTGTAGTCCAAATCCCAGATAACTTGGATTTCCCATCTGACCTGTTTCAGACTAAAGATTAGCAGACAGATTTTTGTCATTTATCTTTATTTACAGTGCATAGTAATGCCCATTATAGTAAATGACAAACTAAAAGCACACTGCATACTTTCAGAGAACTTGTTTTTATCCAAATATTTCAAAATGTTAACTTGTACCCATCAGTGCAAATTTGTTTTTGTAAGGCCACATAAAATCAATGACTTTCTACAAGCACTGCCAAGTTATACTATGATAATAATAAATGGAAACCCTTAAGAGTTGCATATCAGAATATCATCACTGCCATTACAAGGGAACAGTTGGATCTAGTGGGGTTATATGCCTTTGTCATAGGTTAGCCAGCATAGTCCCGGAAGGGATGTCCTTGCTAAGGGGTGCTTACAGTTTCCTCTGGGACCTGATAGAACCTATCAGCTGGCCAGTTTGAATATGGACAATTCTTTAAGCCACTTAAAGTTGTGACCGCCTCTGTGATCCACACTTAAGAATAGACAAACCCCCCACAGCTCTCTCTCTCTTGTTTCCAGTGCAGGGACAGGTGGCTGCAGGCCCCGTGTGGGGGCCAGCGGGCCTGGCCAGGCCTTGCTTGGGCCAGGCTGGGCCGGGCCACGGCCATCCTGGAGCTGATGGGACCTGTTCCAGCCGTGGAACTCTCCCCCTGCCACTGCCTTGCCGTGGGCAGCCGGAGCGGCTTGGCTCTCCCCCCTCTCCACTGCAATAAGAAAAATTCAACATTCAAGCTGCAAAGCTGCAAGGCCGAGGTGAGATTAACCCTTTTATTGCTGTGAAGAGCTGAAAACCTGAGGGAAGAGAGAGAGGAGATGCTTAAAGCTGAAATTCTATTGTGAAGCTATGATATATCAGAGTATCCTGTTGTAATTCCATGAAGATATGGGGGGTGGAGTGTTCAACTCGTAAGCAAAAGCACCTGCGCTGAGATAGGCAGATGCTGACGCAGCTGTAATTTCATGAGAAGTTTGGACAGGGAGAGATGGACCAGATGAGGACTTTTGCTCCAAATGGGAAAGGAGAAAACCTCAGTTCCTAGAGATGCTCCCAGAGATAGTCCTAATGATGAAGATGAGGAAGACCCTTTGCTCCCAGGGAAGGAGAAGGGCCTCTGTTTTTGTTTCTGAACGGCTCAACCTTAAAATTGTACCCCAAAAAACTTCAAGAGTGGACCCTCGAAAGCAGTTGTGGGAAAAGCTGCAAGTCGGGGGAAGGGACTTGCAGGCAGAGAGACTCCTCTTCCTAAATGGACTGAACAATATTTGGAAGTGGGTGGCTGTCTCATTGTGATAATGTTTTCATAGCACGAGCAAGAAGAGACTTCTGTTTCTAAATGGACTGAACAAGGTTATTATGGAAGTGGTAAACAGACTGAACATCTCAAGGGTTGTCTTTTTACATTGTCAGTGGGAGAAGGGAGGAAGGTGGGGGGAGGAGGAGAGTTCTGAAGGTGTGGTATAATTTTTTTTCCCCTCTTTTAGGTCTGTTAATAAACTTCTTTATATTCTTTCAAGTTTGGTGCCTGCTTTGCATTTCTCCTAATTCTTATATCACAGAAGATAAACAGTAATGAATATTTTAGACCAAACCACTACACTAAATTGGTGTTTCTGCCCGGTTACAAACCCAACCCGCTACAACCTTCTATTTTATGTTTTATAAAAATCATTGTGAAAAGAAAGGGAAGAACAATGAAACAAGCTTAAAGTGCAGAAGCAATTTTTTAAAATCTGAAAATAAGACAGGTTTTGTCAATAGAATGTTAGAAATAGCTGAGAGGAAATATAATCTTTCATGCTAAAGATCCAGCCTTTCTTTGGGCCTTGTGAACATAAAGAATACTCTAAGGAGCTACTTTCCTATGTTCGAGATCTACACTTGAATGAGGTGTATAAGGGAAAGAACAGTAGCAAAGATGATGCATTTTTTCCTCCTTTTGTATGAATTCACACACCTGCTGCATGCAAGAAATTATTTTCCCTTCAATAACTTGCCAAAGAGTTTCAGAATTCTTTAAAGTATGTCTCCAGTTCTCATTGTTTCAAAGACAGAAACAAATGTCAATTAAGTGCTAACTGAGTGTAAATCAATACTGTGATGAGTGGTTTGCTGATAGGTGCTCAGTGCAATATGCTGTCCCTTATAGAGTCAGTAGAAGAGCCAGATAATCTATTTAAGTACCTCTGTCAGCGCAGAGCCCATAATGTGCCTTTGCATAATTATTTGTTTGACAGAATGGCAGTGCCTAAGAAGTCACTAGAAATTAAGAACAAATTTTGAATGAATGTCAATCTATCTTTGAGCCATCTGTAGCAGAAAGAGGCAGGAATTGGGTAGGTTTTCAGAACCCAGGGTTAATAACATAAGTATTTGAGAAACTTGCAAGCCAGAGAAAAATGCTGAACATGAATATGCCTCCAAATGTTGCACAAACTTGCTGCCTAACACAAAGGTGAAGGAATACAGTGCAATGCTGGGTAATATGGATATACCCATTTCATTCCCTTTTATTCTTTTTTGCTGATGGGGGCTGTACACTTAGCAGACCAGTTTTATAATCCTGACTCCAATAAATCAGTTGCACTTCTATGGATTTTAGGTTACTTGTGTCCAGTTTGTTTAACATGGGAGGAAGATCTGCAAAAAACCCTCAGTGGTATAAAAGTAGATATTGATGTACTTTGAAGAAATTTGCATTTTCTTTACACAACTGATTTTCTTTGTCCAGTATTACAAACCCCAAAGTTAAATGACTTATACAGCTGTGATGATCTCCCATAGACGTAAAACCTGCACCTATTTTTTCTTGTTTTGAAAAGAAAATAATCTATGTCCACAGCTGTAGTGTAATTGTAATCCCTGAAGATGAATTAGGTTTCTGTGTGTATGCTGGTTTACTTTTTGCTTTGGCAGGGTGCTTTCACTGTTTACCCTGCATCACGTCTGGCATTCAATGGAGCTTTGTGAGCTGATTCAGCACACGCTAACCAGAGAGTGCAGGGAAAGGCAAAAATGAGGTGTACTTCTCTCAGAAGTGACCTGAGTCATTTGAGCAGTGAATTTTACACTGCTCCCAAGGGAGAAAGAAAAGCTGTGAAAATCAAGACAGCTGGGAGTGGGGTGCCCTGTGGCAGTGACTGTTGATTATCTCAATGATCCTGGTGGACTTTGTCCCAGAGATGCTATTTTTTTTGAGACTGCTGAACATCAATCTGACAGTACCCCATGGCAGCTCTCCTTCTCTTATCAGTATGGGTTACTCACCTTGCCCTATGGAGAGCTAGTACAGGGAGAGAAAATTAGAGATGTAAGTGCCTTAAGTTACATTGAGCTCTGAGTTTCAATGTTGTTGTGCATCTGCAGTAATTTGACAACTGAATTATGCAGTAGCAACCAATGACTTGAACAGTTTGGTGGGAGGTCAGAGTGGTGCCTCTGCAGTTCAGGAGAATGCAAAAAAAGCCTTAGCATGAAACAGCTAAACAGAAAAAGACTGTATTACTCCCTTATATAAGACATATTTCTGGATGAAAGAGGTTTTTTCATGCGTGTTTTAGCTTTGGTTTTAACTACAGACCGTACAGGCAAAAACGCTAATACCCATGCTTATAGCATGGTAATGCTAACTGCACATGCTTAGCATTTTCTTTGATCGAAGTCAAGTCACCCAGGCATTTGAGGCAGTATATATACAACATGAAGGTGAAATATATTTACTGATCAGAAGCCATGTGGTGGAATGGGCTGACAAAGGTGTTCTTCCCTGTATCAGTAATATATTTGTGACATTAAAATCTAGTCTTCAGATGCTGACTAGATACTTGCTACTTTAGCATACTTTATTGGTTAAAAACAACAGCAAAGCAGAAACACCGCCCAAGAAGTAAAACTTCAAAATGAATA
This sequence comes from Corvus hawaiiensis, assembly GCF_020740725.1. Classification (NCBI taxonomy): domain Eukaryota; kingdom Metazoa; phylum Chordata; class Aves; order Passeriformes; family Corvidae; genus Corvus; species Corvus hawaiiensis. Next base: position 65,884,851 of record NC_063217.1, read on the forward strand.
TGTTTTGACTTTTGCTGTCTACCTCCTGCAAAAGGCTAGTAAGTGTGTGTTACCTCTCACTCCTCTATGAAGGACTTGGTCTTCTCTCATCACAGAATGAGAAAATGCCACAGTCTGCTACTGGCAACCAGGAACTAGCAGTTGTTTGTGACAATCTATTACACAGGTTACAGTTTAAAGCTTTTCATAAAAGTTATGAAGTAGGATGATTGCATCATGATTTTTTTCTGTCAGAACTATTTAAAATATAGGAGTGGGCCAGCAGTCAGATTTGCTTGTTATTCTTAACCTAACAACAATAGCCTAAGGGGTACAGACATCGTTTATTGTAACTTGGATTGTGGGAAAATTGTAGGCAGAATCTTCACAGCTACAAATCTAAAACTGCAGTTACTGAAGCAGTCTAGCCACACTGTATCAACCTAGTAGCTCCTAATTCCAGGATAGTTGGCTGGTATGAAGAAAACAGTACATGACATATGCCAAAAGGTTATTCATGATTGAAAGAAATACTGATTTTTATTTTGCCACTTTCTTCCCCCAAACACTGAGGGGGAAAGACACGTTGTGCTGCAGTACTCCCTGTGGGATTGAAATGAAACACTGTCAGGGAAAGTATGAGATGGCATAATTTGGGGAAGTTTTAGCCAGGCTTAATAGCCAAACTCCAGTTCTGTGTGCAAATTTGTCATTAACCCAGTGCTGGGCAGGACAGGTCATAGCACTGCTCCCTCTTGATCTTAACTGTGACAGCTGCCTTTGCCAGGTCTCTCTGTAGTGGGAGTTTTTTAATCTACCCTTAATCTAAGGTACGACTAAAGTCACTTTGGTTTTAACACCTTGGTGCTGCATTTTTTTTTTTTGGTTGTGAATTTCTGTTGCATACTTTTGGGTTAATGTCGCAGTGACCGCTGCTGTCCACTGCCGAGGCTAGCTTCAGTGGTGTGCGGCAGGAGTGGGGAGCAGCTTGAGGCAGAGAGCTTAAAAACTGCTCCTCTGAAGCCTCTGCTCTACCCAGGGGAGTGAAGGCTCCAGGCACTGTGGCAGTCAGCAGCCCTCGAGGAAGACAAAGATAAAAAGCATCAAGGAGGCTTGCCACGGGAGGTAATCCAAGTTTATTGAAAGAGATCCTCGGTGAAAAAGCCACTGTTGCAGGATTGCTACACCTTATAAAGGGGGGTTGAACAGGGGGAGTATCCTAACTAGGGACCAATAGGCGGATTAGGAGGGAGAGACGCTGGAGGGAAGGACTCACATCTGGTCCAATGGTCTTGGTGGGTGGAGGGAGAGTGGTCACATGCCCCAATGGGGCATCCAGGTTTAGGGGATTTCCAAGAGGGGAGGTATCCAAGGGGACAGGGTCTCGGGGGATTGACAGGGACCATATAAGGGTAATTGCCTCTGCGTCCTTTTTGGAGCAGTTCCCACTTTGCCCGGTCAGCTCTGGACGCAGCAGGCTGCGGGGACCAGCCTCCGGAATCCGGGAGACCAGAGGTCTGGCTCGTGGGTCCTTCCACGGGACCGCGGCAATAGAGGCAGGCGGTGGAAGAAGGAGGCAGGCTCAATTGTGGATGAAATCCGGAAGGTTTATTGTGTCTCCGAACAGGGGACCTCGCCCCCCGGGGGTGTCCAGCAATGAGCAACCCTGACCGCGCCTGCCAGGGGTTTTATGGGGGGGTGGCGACAGGGGAGGGATGACAATGGCATCGAATCAGGGAAGGAGAAGGATGGGTCTGCGGGATGAGGGACACACAAGGGAACCTATCTTGGGAAAGGAAGGGAGGGATCCTCCCCCCAAGACCAATCACTCGACGCCCCTGCCAGAACTTTCTAGAAGCTTGGGAGGGGTGCCGGAGAGATTGGCAGGGGTCTGGGAGGAGACAAATAGAGAAAGCAGGGTTATGAACACGAAACCAGGAGGGTATAAACTGGGATGGTACAGTAATACGAAACCCAAAGGGGAGACCTGGACTGAACCAAACAAAACACACTCCCACAGGTAATTAGGGAGGGCTTTGGTGATAGGCACAGAACAGTCCAGAACTTCGGGAGGGGTTTGGGCGATTGTCAGGGAAGGTGCCAGAACAAGGGGAGGGGATAACCATATTGGGAGCACCGGGGGAGCGGCTTGAATCTGGGACAGGCCAAGTGGGAGTAGAAGTGGGGATGGTAGGGGTGAATCATTAGGGTACAAAGAACATACAAAAACACTGCATCACCACAGGTTAATAAAACCCCAAAACAACCAAACAACCCCATGAAGCTCTGTCTTTATTCTCCACAAAATCCCAACCCACACGTGTAAACAGCACTTTTATTATAAGGAGGTGCTAAGTGTTCCTTACAAAAAAATACAGCTTTTTAATTACTGCTCTGGGCACTTGAATAAGTGCAAATGAATTTCTCAGTAAACACAGGTGTATTGAAGGTATAGTCTGTGACATGTTGGGGAATTTTTACAGTACAACCATCATTAAAGGGATATTCATGTTAGTTTTCACTGCTACTTCACATATGCTGATTCTATTGCTTTTGCAACACCACTTTTTTTGCATCACAGCAATAATATTTAATGACAATGTTTTTTGAAGACTATTTTCTCCTCCACTTGATTATTTCTAGTCACTTGTTTTTTACAGCATGTTCCTATATACAATTGTACCACCACAATCTGGGGCACGTGTGCATGACCAAGACAAGAAAGTCTTTAGCTATCACTGCCCAGCAACAATAAAACTGTCTCAAGAGTATTATACAGTTCTAAAGTGTTATGTTAAAATAAAATTTAAAAATCAGTTACAAAACAAATCTGAATTAAAATCTGAACATGAAGGAAGACAGTGATACTGCCAGGTTGGAAATGAGGTCACTTCAAAACATTCCAGAAAAGCTGTGAAACACAGTTCTGAACTAAGCTCCTTAACAGCTCCTGTGCTGTACTTTTGTAGAGTGTCAAGCAAGATTATGCATTTTCCTACAATAGACTGAAATCTGCAGATTTATTTATTAATGTCTATAATCAGACAGAATCGAGCAACCAAGAAAAGAGAGGACTGAAATGGCTTAAAAGCTGGGCTGAAGATAAACAGGGTAAGGGAGTCAAAAATCTGCTCTTCTTGTTTTGTTCAAGTCCTGTTCAATGCAAATTTAAAGGGAATAGCTTATCATTATACCATTATGCAAGACCATGTTTTTAATCACCCACTTTTTTTTGTTTTGTTGTTATCAGGTGTTTTGTGGTTTTTTTGTTTGTTTGTTTGTTTTTAAGTTCCCTACAGCTGAATTTCTAAGAGGGTAAGGAGGGAAGGCTGAAAGGGAAAAAGGGAACCATATTTCAGAGATTTTTTTGACACTTACAAGAACTGCTTTTTAATGATTAACACTAGCTATCAGATCTTTCCCTTTCTGAAACCGTATCACAAAGATCTCCTGCTGTTCCCAGCAGTGCCCCACTAATTCAGCTCACTAGCAAAATTAGCAGCAGGAAACAAACCTTTGAAATTTTCATCATTTATGAATAGCATTGTTCATGTGATAAAGGATATGGGCTCCTGCTGTAATTGTTCCTGTGTTAAGAAGGCTGCAAGTTATTTTCTCTCCATCAGTCTTTAAAAGAAAAAGAAATCAATAGAAATAAATACACATACAATTAAATAGTGGATTAAACAGCCAACTGAGTGACTAAAAATTTCTTTCACTTTTGAACTCTTAAATATTTTTTCCCCTCTCTGAGGGAAAATATTGTACTGCCATTTCTTCCCAAACATTCGATAATGCTAAAATGCTTTGAAGTTGCCACTGGAGTAAATAGTACAACAGATGGAGCATGAATAAACTCACAATGTTGTCTCTTTAATCTGAACAAAGGAAATTTTTCTTGGCAAAAATATTTAATATTTAATTCCATTTACTTATAGAAGTTTGATCCCAGATGAGAACACAAAAACTGAGGCAGAGCTGTATATACAACAGCTCAGTGCATCTATATCCTGGCTTTTTATTGGGAAGATTAAAAAAACTTCATCCAGCATGCGTTATAATAGCTGTGATAGATCTTGTTCAATACTGATCTGGAGGCCACTGGACCCAAAGGAATCCAAGAGTTAGAATCTCAGTGAGATGATATTACACTGTCTCGGTTTTGAAAGACAGGTGTCTGCTAAGGAAGGCAGAAGCCCCCCCTTGAAGTGGCAGATATAACCCCTTTTCCCTCCAAGTTATTATATTTTGAAATCAAGGGCCTTTAGGCGAAGATGTGGGAAATAGGAATAACAGTTCTTTATTATATATATATATATATATATATATATATATATATATATATATATATGTATATAACCAGTCAAACAAAACAACAACAACTATGGCAGTAACAGCAATCACAAACCCAGTCCCAGCCTTCTCGGCTGTCGGGCCCTTTCCCCTCGGGTGCAGTTCCGCTCGCAGCCGGCAGGGGCGCTGGTGGCTCCCGGTGAGCAGGGCGGGTGCGATGGTTCCCCCGCGGCTGCAGGGGGCGCTCCGGAGCGAGCTCGGGAAACACGCGGCACTGGCGGCCTGGGGTCCCGGGAGGGATGGGACAAAGGCTTCACAAACCCCTGGGCAGCCGATCCCGGACTCTCAGGAACAGCAGGCTGGAACGGCAGGGACGAACGCAAATCCCGGGTGGCAGACGAGATGTATCCAGATGGGAAAAACCCACGGAGGCCCAGGCAGGCAGGGCGAGCAGGGCTACAGCGTAGCGAAAGCTCGAAGCAGCAGCGGAGCAGGGCAGCCACAGCTCGGTCTCCAGCAGGGCAGGGAAAGCGGCTTTTGGGGTCCCGGCGTTGTTTCCAGCAGGAAGAAAGAACGGCCAAAAAGAAAGAAGCAGCAGCTCCTTTCTCTGCAGCTTCTCTCTCCGGACGCTCAGAGCGAACTGACCCCACACCCAGGTGTAGACAAAGGAGTAGCCAGGCCCGCCCCACTCCCCTTTTTGTCTTTCTTAAGTACAGCTATTTGTCCCCTAGCAACATGCATATGGGAGAAAATTCCTTTAACAGGAAAAAACTAAGACTAAACTGAAACCCCAACATACACTTTTTGCTTTGTACTGTGGAAACCAGACCCTTGCCCTCTCATTCACTTTTCTCATGTGTAACTGTTACCAGTGGTTATAGGTGAAGTTGCCATTCTAGTATGAAGAGTAGTGGTTGAACCTCAGGTGTATTTCCACTATAAATATAATATCTATGTACTTTTATTACCACTTCCTGAGATTCTTCCTCTGTTGGTATACAGCTAAAGATGAGATTTTAACTCCTTCCTTTAGACATATCATTCCCCACAGCAAATTTTCTAAAAGTTCTTATCTGAAAGATTAAAACAAGCTGGTTTTCATGTTTCTGTCAATCATCTTGTGTTGTGTTGCTTGGTTTGGTTTAGCAAGTTGCAGCCTTCCCAGAGAGTGCAGCAGGGCTGCTTAGGGTAGAACAGCAGTTCCGCTCTTCCATAGTCCTTTCGGACAGCCCCACATACCTGCTCCTGCTAGCTGTCGGCTCCACAACACAGTGACAGTAAAGGAGGCGAGAAGGGTCTCTCCATGTGGGCCTCAGAGGAACTTTTATTACATGGTGACAAACCAGTTCCCAGAGGCAGAAAGACCACGTGGTCAGGGAGCTTGGGGTCTTATCTGGGGATGAGGGGGGATGGAGAGAGCACTTGGATGAATGATCTCAGGGTGCAGGGGTGGTACATGGGCGGAGTTGGGGTACTGGAACCAATAGGGAGAACTGGAGGGAGTGGCTAGGCCTAGAGGCAGGGGAAGAGGTGGCACAATGTGGAGGGCGTACAATCTAATAAGAAAAGCAGTGGGGAAATACAGCACTGCAATCTTGCAGTTAAAAGACTTTGGAACACCCATGTCTTCCTCTTCCTCCTTAAGTTTTTATAAAGATATAGTTCTTTTAGCGGAAAAATATTGTGAAACAAGTTTCTGTACATTTTCTATAGATATTTCTACATTTATACATTTTCTAGACAGTATAGAATGTCATGCTGAAGTGGCAGTTGTGTTCTTTTGCTCTCATGCAACAACTGGTCCTTACTAACACTCAAAAGTTAACTTGTCTTTCTTATAAAATTCTGTGCTGCTGTATTTTCACTGTGGATTTAGTTCCCCTTCCTGATTGAAGGCTTCATTACAGAGCTGCACAACCTGATCACTACTGCTCTTAAGATGTGAGAAGAGAGACACATGATGAGTCAAGCCTTACAAGTTCAGGCAGTATTGCGGCTTCTAAAACTTGGGTAATGGTCCAGAATTTGAAGGGTATGCTCACTCTGACATCTTTAAAGTTGTTAGAGGCAAGATGCTGGAAAACAAACATTCAGAAGAGGTAAATCATGAACATCCTGTGCAATCTAAATGAGTTTGGATAAAAAGTTACAGTTTCATAGAAGAAATATATCAGGGCAGCACAAATAAATGCAATTTCTACCTACACATGGATTGTTAGACATTCCTGTACCTAATCATAGGAACAAATGAAAAAGATTGTAAGCCTATAATGTCTCTTTTTTAACATACTTTTTCAAGTGACATCAACACTTAATCGATTAAGTGTTGATTAAGTCACTGTTGCATAGAAACAAAGGAAAAGAAAATATGTTACAGAACAAGTTTTTTGAGAGAACAGTAGCATGTGGTTGGTGTGTTTTTGTGGTTTTTTCTTTCTGAAGAAAATGTAGGAAAAGTGTGCCTGAAATGGCTTTTTTGCGCATGATGCAGTTCAGACTAACTCCAAGTGGAGGGCACTAGAATCATGCTGTGTATATTCTCTATGCTGCTACAAAACTGATACCCAAGTCTTTTATAAGCAGTTACAGACCAGCATAGACAGGGTACTAGTCCTCTGCAATGCGTAACCCCATGTTTACACTTATATGGTGCTACTTTCTGCCTTAACATAAGCCTTGAGGAGCAGCTACAGTAGCACTTCCCACTTTGGACATGGATTGTATTAAGCTTTTTCTAGTTACTGAATGATTTTTTAATTTTTTAAAAAAATATTTGAACAATGTATGAATTAGTTGCCTGCTTAAATCATCTTCTCATTTTTTTCATACTTCTAGAGAGGTTTGATGACCTTTTAAGTCTCCTGCTTTGCCTTCTGAATCCAAATACTCCTTTATTTCTCCCTTTTCCAGGAAAATAAAAAGTTAAAAAAAACCCCCAGAAACAGAAAACCACCCCAGACGCTCAAATCATTGCCTTAAAACCACATAAAAAATTAAGGCCAAGACAAGACATCCAAGAATGGCATCAGAGACTAAAGCCTTAGCCACTTCAGGATCTGTCTTCAGCATCTGAATAGATGACCTATCCTATGCAGCCCCTGCAGGTGTGAGACCAATGCCATAAGACATTGACACCAGGACAATGACTTTGGCACAATGCCAGTGCAAATAACACTTAAGGACATGATGCATGTATTCAGACTGTTACATATAACAAGAGCATATATTAAGAGGGGAAAATAATGCTACTGGATCAAGCTCTCTGTCATGGGTTAGCAAGCATAGCTCCGTATTTTCCTGCAAAGAGGTGCTTACAGCTTCCTCTATGACCTGACAGAACCTATCAACTGGCTAGTTTGAATATTGACAATTTTTTAAGCCACTTAGAATTTTGACTGCCTCTGTGGTCCACATTTAAGAATGGACAAATGCCGGAAAGCTGTGGCTCTTGCTTCTGGCCGGGGGACACGTAACTGGGCTGGGCCCGTACAGGGCCCAGTGGCCCTGCCGGGCTCTGCTGGGCCCTGCCGGGACCTGCTGGGGCCGGGCCCGGGCCGGGACACAGCCATCCTTGAGCCGATGGGCCCTGTTCCGCCCGTGGCCCCCTCTCAGCCCTGCTACGTGCAGACAGCGCGGCTCCCCCTCCTCCAGTGGGGCCGAACATTCAGCTGAAGCTGTCCCACTGTCCAGCAAAGATCATGTGACCAACAGCGATAAGCAAAATTCCAGCTGCAAGGCCTGGGTGAGATTAACCCTTTTAGTACTGTAAGTGCCGCAGATATTAAGTAAAGAAAGAAGAGCTGAAATCCTGAGGGAGGAGAACGAGGAGATGCTTAAAGCTGAAATTCTGTTGTAGAGCTATGGTGGTGATAGCTGGAGGATATATCAGAGTACCCATTGTAATTTCATGAAAGTATGGGGGGTGGAGTGTTGAACTTGTACTTGTGAGCAAAAGCATCTGTGCTGGAATAAGCAAATGCTGAAGCATCTGTGATTTGAAGAGAAGTTCGAACAGGGAGAGATGGAAGCGATGAGGACTCTTGCTCCAATTGGAAGGAGAAGACCTCTGTTCCTAGAGATACTCCCAGAGATAGTCCTAGAGATGAAGATGATGAGGACCTTTTTCTCCCAGGAAAAGGGGAGGGCCTCTATTCTTAGAGATGAAATGCTCCCAGAGATGGGTGAAGAGAACTTTTGTTTCTGAACAGCTCAACCTTAAAATGGTACCCCAGTAGCTCAAGATTGGATCCTCAAAAGCAGTTGTGGGAAAAGCTGTAAGTTGGGGGGACTCTCACATGCAAGCAGAGAACCAACCTGGGAGGCTGTCTCATTGTGATACTGAAGCCATGAGAGAATCTCTTGTCGAGATGTCTCCATAGCATGAGCAAGAGACACTCCTCTCCCTAAGTGAACTGAACAAGGTTATTATGGAAGTGGTAAACAGACTGAACATCTCAAGGGTTGTCTGGGGGGGAGGAGAAGAGTTCTGAAGGTGTGGTATGATTTTTTTTTTTTTTCCCCCTTTCCTTCTTTTAGGTCTGTTAATAAACTTCTTTATATTCTTTCAAGTTTTGTGCCTGCTTTGCTTTCTCCTAATTCTTATCTCACAGAAGGTAAATAGTAATGACTATTTTGGACCAAACCACTACACTAAATTGGTGTTTCTGCCCGATTTCCGAACTGAACCTGCTACGCTCTCAAAGGAGAAGGACACTTTTAAATATATTGGTGCAGAGAAATAAGTGAAGAAAGGCATTTCACTTGCAGTTGGACCAGATGATCCTTGTAGGTCCCTTGTAGGTCCCTTGCAACTGAACTGCCATAGTGGGTTGACCCTGGTTGGATTCCAGGCAACCACCAGAACCGCTCTCTCACTTACCTCTGCAGCTGGACAGGGGAGTGAAAATTTAATGGAGGGTTCATGGGATGAGATAAGGACTGGGAGAAATCACTCACCCGATTCCGTCATGGATGAAACAGACTCAAAATAGGGATGTGAATTGAATTTATTGCTAGCAAAGTCAGAGCAGTAAATTAAAACCTTAAAAACACCTCCCCCCCACCCCTCGCTCCTTCCCATCTCTACCTCCTCCCCCAGCAGTGCAGGGAGACAGAACGGGGTGTTATGGTCAGTTCATTCCCTGTATCTTCTCCCACTGCTCAGGGAGAGGAGTCATTCCCCTGCTGCGCCATGGGGTGCCTCCCATGGGAGATAGTTTTCCTCTCTCCACAGGTGACCTTGGCTGGGTGCCAGGTGCCCACTAAGCCACTCTGTAACTCCCTTTCCCAATGGGACAGGGGAGAGAATAAGATGGAGAACAAACAGCGAGTGAGATAAGGCACTTTTATTACAGTGAAAGAAAAGAAATAAGGGAGAGTCTGCATGCACATAAGCAAAGGGAAAAGCCAATCTCTACTTGCCCTCAGTAAGCAATGTTTGGACATTTCCTAGGAAGCAGGGCTTTAGTACACATAATGGTTCCTCTGGGAGGCAAACATTGAAGAATCACGAATGCTGCCCACTTTGTTTTGATTTTCTTAAATATATTATCGCAGAGGCATTACCATAATTTCTAATTGGCCCAGCCTTGATCAGCGGCACATCCATCTTCAGAGTCATCAGGGATTGGCTCTGCCGGACATGGTGGAAGCTTCCAGCAGCTTGTCACAAAAGCCCCCTCTGCAGCCCCTCTTGCTACCAAAACTTGGCCATGTAAACCCCATACAACTGTTCGATTGTGTTTCACTAGTTTAACAGAAATTCAGTGCACGTTTTTTGCACACACCTTCTTGGTAAGTCTTCAGAATTCAATTAGGTACTATGTACTCTTGCTGTGCCAAGATAAGAATATAAAAAAAATTTAAGAACATGAAAATGTTATCTACACAGCAGGCCTCTTCTTGTTGTTGTTGTTGATCCCAACCCATTTTTTAGCTTTCTTACTATTCCTTCAATCATTCCCTCTAGAAATACATCTAGATTACTCTTGAACTAATTTATACGCTTGGCAGCCACTACCTTCTTCTATAATATTTCTCTGCAATAAACAGTTTTGTTTTCACCTGATATGTGACTTTCAGCTTTCCTAAAGCCATTGTTACCAGATTAATGTCGGAGATTTTCTTTAAGGTTTAATCAGCAATCTAACTTAATATTGCTTTTTTTCATTGTCTCTTACATATCTGAAATGTATTGGTTATTTCAAAATTGGTCTCTGCAACGAGAATGTGTCTTTACCAAGTCTTCTGTCAACTGAGTATAGAACAGCACTCTGAAATGTTTAAATTGTCAAAAGGCCTTGAAATGGCAAAAAAAAAATCAGGAAGCCACAGCTGGTTAAATTCTGGAAATCATACTGGCAAATAAGAACAACTTGAACTAAAAAAAATCAGTTTTACTCAGGTTAATTTGAATAATTACTTTGATTGCACTACAATTTTCAAAAATATTAATACTAACATGAAATCTTTATTTTTAAGTTTTATAATTCAATTTTTGCAGAGAATTTTTAGATTACTTAAGCACTTTACTATAGCACAATAAGTATTTTCCATTTGTGTGCTGCAATTACACACGAGTGTAAATTTGGAGAAAATAAACTGGTCTTTTGCTTTCACCCATTGTTGAAATATTCTTAAATAATAGGGACTTTTTTAGACCAGCATTTGCCATGGATTTTGAAACAGAAATTACAAGGGGAAAAACAGAATACTATGTCAAGGTGTTCATAATAATAATGTTCTTGGTGTTGACTATATTTACAGGAGAAAGGTTTTGAAGTTAGGAAATGTTCGACTTCCTCTTAATAGTTCTTAAAAGCCATTGATTTCATCCTTTGCTCTTAATTCTGTGAATTGTTCTTTAAATAACTATTACTAAATTTTAAGATCTCCTTTATTTTAAAACATTATGCAACTTAAAAAACCACTGAGTTATTAAAAACATTTATCTGAGTACATATAGGGGACCCACTAATAGGCAATTAGTTGCTAAAGGGTTGTCATCTCTCACTGTGCTTTTTTCCGTCAAATTAAAAAAAAAGAAAAAAGGGCAGAGGAAAGAGCCTGAGGAAAAGGACTAACTCAAATATAGAAGATGCAGGAGGAAAGGAGGATTCTTTCCATAAAAAAAAACCTAACCAAAAAAGCAAACAAATAAACAAAAAAGCCCAAACAAAAAAATTTGCAAAAACCCCCAATCAAATGCAAGTGAATCATCCCCAAAAAACCAAAATCAAACAGAAAAACCACTGAAAACAAACCCCCTCATTATTTCCTGCCCTTTTCATTGCTTTTTGAAAGATTATAAAGCAGTAAATAATACAAACATTTATCTCGTGCTTTAATACTCAGATTAGATGTCTCAAATTCTTAAGGGTAGTTTTCTGGTGAACTTCTAGTGATGAGTCATGGCTTTTTCTCATGAGAAAGAAGAAAACAAAAAACCCCAAAAGACACTAGCTATAATTCTTTGAAGAGAGAAATAATTTATTTTGAACTGCAGTTTTCATTAACATTATCCTTTGATGGATAGGATGTCCACATATTAAGAAAAGCATGGGGATTTGTTACAAACTTGTATTCAAGATAAGAGTATTTGATAAATACAGGGCACTCTTCTGTTTCAAATCTCTTCTTATTCCCCTTCTTTAAGGATAAATCAGATGTTGAATAAACAATCCTTGGCTTTATGATGGAAATATATTATGCCTCTTTCAATATGGAAGCATAATTATCCATTCATTTGACCATTTTAGCTGCCTTTCATGCTTAAGCTTAACTTTGAATATTAAATCATGATTTGAATGCAAAGTTCAGCTGTCAGTTTTAAGCATTTCTTCTAATGAATGACTGAAGAGGGTCAGAGGTTCCCAGATACTAATCCACAGAAATGAAGAGTAAATTAAGTTCTTGATGAGACCATGAAGTATGAATTATTTTTGCTTTTTTTTTTCAGTAGGTCATTGCAGTACTCTAAAATTCGATCACATCTCATATTACCCTTGAGTTTACTTAAAAACAGATCTTGATACTAAACAGAACACAACTACAGAAAATAATTTATGGAGGGATTTGAGTTTGTTTGTCTTCCTCCTACATTTTGTCCTAATTAAAAATAATTTTACTATCATTAAAAACCCCCGCATAAACCAAATGTAACATTTTTGTAACCTGTTTAGTACCTCAAACCTAGAGGTTTTTTTGCATTTATTTTTTTCAGTTTCTTTCTTTTTTTTTTTAAATGAACATATCTAGAATGAACAGATCAGAATATATGTATATCTTAGATAATTTTTTGGTTTATCTTTTTATGTACACTATTCTAAAAGACATATGTCCTATAAATGGACAACAAATTCATATGTTCCAAATTTCAGTAACTCAATAGGAATTATTTTTATACCCATGGAGAACTGTATTTTTCTTGTTAATTTGATTTTTAAATGTTATTATTCAGGTGTTAACTAGCAGAAGTATTTCAGGTAATACTTTAAAATGCACCCCTCATAAACAACTATGTACGTGATTTGAAATCTACATTTCATCTCTGCATGTAATTGCACAATAATCCCTCATTTCTCTTTAAGCTATGAAAAGGGGCTTAAATTGTGAATGTTAAGGAAAAACAAACTGAAAACAGAACGTGCATATTGGACTGAATGAAGTATACTTGCACATCAATCGCTTTTCTGAAACAGGATCTGCTACTTTTCCCAGTAATATGAACTGTTGTTTTTGTCAGAGACTTTCCTAAAATATCCTCTCTAGAGTTAGCACTTTTGCTGCACCATAAATTCTACAAGTGTGATCAGTAGTGTTGGAAATGATACCTTTTTTGTTTTCTTCATTTCTCCAGTTGTAGTCAACAAATATTTACAGAGTGATATCACCATTAAGTACAGTTACATTTTCATGTCACCAGGATGTGTGCTCAGTCACCAGGAGAATCCTGCATACTTTGGATCCATTGCTCTTTATTTGCTTTTCACATAAGAGCAAGCAGTCTCATGCCTCAATACATTTTTTTTCCAACTGTTAGTTGCAAATGACTTCTTATTTCTGCATGTAAATATAAAATCAATTTTGATTTCTTTTTTTTAGTGATAGCTTTGTGTCTAGCAGTTGGAATCACTACAGGTCTGTAATAAATGTTAAAAGTCAGAAAAAATCACAAATCTGGAGATATTAATAATTTTGGATACCTTTTAAAGACATCCAATCTTTCTAAATTTGGTAACTCTGGTAATTATAAAAATCGATTAAAGAAACAAGTGTTCTGCATGAATGAAATCCACCTTTGAAATGAAGGAGGAGAAAGTAATAGGAGTAGTTACATTGTTTTATTAGCTTTTGTCTTCAAGCAAAAGATGAACCCAAGAGAAGAAAAGGCAAAACCTAAGCATAAATGAGACAACCACAAGGCATTCAGAAGCCAAGCAATGGCTGAGTAGGCAAGCGTAATAAAGCCAGTTTTTAAAAATTTCTATAGAATTTTTAAGTACTTGATTTATTTTTTCATCTCGCTCTTTGCTCTTCTTTCCAAACTTCTGTTTCTGTCCTATTGCAAGACTGTTGTTCTGATACCCTAGCTCTGAAAGAGAAGACAAGATTTAATCAGAATATTGCATAGCTTTAAGGCTATGGGTTGAGTGACTCAAGACTAGAACTCTGACTGCAATTTTTCAAAGTCAAACGCTGTTCAAAGGTGGATTTAAAAATCCATTTAAAAGATAATAGTTCTTGCTTGTAGAAAAAAAAGTGCTATGGGTATTTTGCAGAACTTTAGCCTCCTCCAGAGTCACTTACAAATAACATAAAATTTCTCTTCAAATCAAATGAGCTTGCTATCAATAGCTTCAAAGTTACACAGGAAGAAAATGCCTGTTGCTTGCAATTGTTACAGGTAAAACATAGGATGATACAGTAGTTCTCATTGATATAAAGATGACTTTTCTTCTACTTTTTAAAAAATTTTAACTGTAGAAATACAGCTCATAATTTATGTACCTCTGTTTTTTTAGTCCAATACATTGAAATAGCCTTAGAAACACAGGCCATGATGTAAAATTTTAATTTGTCTAATAAGCACTTTGGAGTCTAATTAGAAGTTTATAGTAGGAAACACACTTTACTCCTCCAACTGTCCCTTACTCGTTTATGTCAGTTCAACACATTTTGGAAATGAATACTTGCTAGTATATATATATACTTCTTATACTGCACACAAACAAGGAGTGACAGAGGGAAAAAATAAGCCTTCCAGAATTTCTTCTGTAAACAAAACCCCCTTTTAATGCATCACTTAATAAACTGGAGTAATCTTTCAATCATTGCCTTCTTATTTTCTAGTATATATTCACAAAGTACTTTTTTCAAAACACAGGATGGATGATAAAACTGCCTGTGCAGCAGTGGCATAGAAGATAACTTCCAGGCAAATGTGGCATGTTTAATAGATACCTCAGATTAGTTTCTGAATTTATCTTATAATGTCTGCCTATTTGGTTTTTTAAATTATTTCTTTTCTTTTCTTTTCTTTTCTTTTCTTTTCTTTTCTTTTCTTTTCTTTTCTTTTCTTTTCTTTTCTTTTTTCTTTTTTCTTTTCTTTTCTTTTCTTTTTTTTCTTTTTTCTTTTCTTTTTTCTTCTTTCTTTTTTCTTTTTTCTTTTCTCTTTTCTTTTCTTTTCTTTTCTTTTCTTTTCTTTTCTTTTCTTTTCTTTTCTTTTCTTTTCTTTTCTTTTCTTTTCTTTTCTTTTCTTTTCTCCTCTTTTCTCCTCTTTTCTCCTCTTTTCTCCTCTTTTCTCCTCTTTTCTCCTCTTTTCTCTTTTCTTTTCTTCCTTTTCTCTTTTCTTTTCTTCCTTTTCCTTTTCCTTTTCCTTTTCCTTTTCCTTTTCCTTTTCCGTTTCCTTTTTTTTCCTTTTCCTTTTCCTTTTCCTTTTCCTTTTCCTTTTCCTTTTCCTTTTCCTTTTCCTTTTCCTTTTCCTTTTTTTTCCTTTTGTGTCTTCTATGAATTGTTAAGGATGGACAGAAGTGTTGTGCTATGGACGTGCAATAGATGCACAATGACTGGTTGGCTACTTCCACTGTAAATCACTTTTCATTGAAGTCAGAATTTATGGTCATTCTTTTGAAGGGAAAAAAATAATACCATGAAACTGTTAGGGACGGAGTCCGGAGAGTGGGCCGGATAAACGACACGTACACCGGTATGATTAAGCATCGTTCTCCGTTTATTGTTCAACTATGCAAGCTTATATCTACTTTTGCAAAGATTCACGCCCAGTCCCTCTAGACAGCCTCTAATCAGCGGAGGAGCTGACCAGTGTGTAACTTTGCCAAGGACTCTCAGGGCTGCCTGCGGCCAGGTGCTTTCCAGGCCTGCCTGCAGCCAGGGGCCTGTTCAGGGTACTTTTCCTCAGCAACCTTGGGTTGTCCAATCTTTCCAGGGGTATCATATACTTTTGTTCCATAAGGAATCCGTCTACACATCCCCCATTTTCTTTTTGGGCAACCCAGGCCTGGTCGATAATCTTTCGCAGCTCTGCTTTGACTCAGGAAAAAATGCACCCAAATACTATTAAGCTTATTATAACTACAAATAGCAATTGGCAGCCTTCTACTACCAAGATACGCAGCCATCCGGTGATATCCAGACCCTTAAGCCAATCCCCAATAAAGTCGTCTGTCTCCCGAAGGTTGCGCAGACCCCTCTGGAGGTCGGAGAGGTACTTGTGAATTGAGACAGAGTGGTCAGAAAGATTCATACAGCACATACCTTGGAAATCTTCATAGCCATGGCTGTGGGCTAATAGTAGAAAATCAGTGGCTGCCCTATTTTGTAATACTGCATGCCTAACACTAGTAACATCTGCACTTAGCTCATCAAGCATCTGCGAAGTTATGTTTAGTTCGTCTCTTGCCCAGCAAGCAAGTTTGTGTGATATTACATGCACCCTAGCCGCTGAAGCACCAGGTAAAAACATGGATGCTAGCCAAATTGTTCTACGACTCCAAAAGATGGGCTCTTCAGTCCCTTCACATTGGAGCTCATGGACTGAACGCCGCACCCTGGTTTCAGTGCGGTGGGTAATATTTAAGAGTTGATGCAGGTTTGGGTGGAACAGGGTGAGTTTCCCTAAGTAGCACGGTCCCCCATGTGGGCTGGCGGGAACCCCATTCCACGCGCAGCCCCCACATATTAAGAACATACCACTGGGGAGGTGTTTCAGGGCTTGACCCATGAGGTTGATTCGGTAGTAAATTGCTTCGGACTTGTAGTTTCTCAGAAACCAGTCTACAAGAGGGTTGACAGTGGCCCAAAGGCACCTATTAACATTTAATTGCCTGGTAGGGGGTGGCTCGAATGTCATGTAACCATCCCCAGTTTGGTTTGTGGAGCCCAGTAGATCTAACTCTTCATGTGTCCCCATAGTGACATTGATGCTTTTCAAGAATGCAGCTTGCCAGCAGGCATGCTGTTGCACAGGCTTGAGTCCGATCAGCCCTGAACAATTGCCATTGCCTGTGGCGTTCCCTATCAGTGAGCTGTTGTCTAGCATCCCTCAGAAGTCTTGCAGGTTAAAGTATGGGACCCCAATTAAGCAGGTGCGAAATGGGTCCCCTGGCATGGCCAGGCTCAGACACAGAGTCTTGCCCCGTTAAATTAGCTAGGGTGACCCACATGTTTTGTCTCTTTCGGATTGCTGTCAACATTGCGTGGGACACTGCTAGGATGCTTACGAGAAGCAAACCTCTCAGAATGTTTGCCTCTCCTCCGCAGTGGATCAGTCCTCGCTGTCGGGGCTGACAGAGGCAATAGCTGCACGTCCTCTTGCTGGGAGGGAAGGGCCGTAGGCCCTGTGCCCGGTTCTCCCAACAGGAATGGAGGAATTCTGGTGGCAGTCTTGACCGGTGGGTCCATGGGACGCCGTGGTCCTGATGGTGTGGTTTTGCGAGCCTTAGACTCCAGTGCATCCTGATGTGTAGACAATTCAGCAAGCTTCTTCATTACTTCATGTATCATCTCTTGGTACTTCTCCTCCTCTTGGGGCTTACCCCCGGCAGCCCTGGCTGGCTCTGGCTCTGCAGGTGACAAAGCCGTAGAGGCTGCTTCACAGTTGGATGATGATCCGCTGTGCAGCAGAGGGGGGTAGCGCCCTGCTGTTTTTGGCTGGCAGCTAGGACTGCTTGGTTCTCCTCTGCTCGCCTGCCCCCTGCCCCCAGAGTCGGGAGGGTCTCCTTCCGCTTTTGCTACCAGTTCTCCCTCAGGCTTCTGTGGGGTAACTTCCTTCCCTGTCGGGTCCAGCAGCTCCCTCAGTGAGTGTACAGGCGCTGATGTCCCCTTCATTGGTTGACCCGTGGTCAGCCCAAAGAATCGTGCAACGCTGGACTCTGCCCTGGCCTCCGGCCACCACTCCGTGAGACCCCCGTCTCTTTCTTTTCTGGGGCCGCCACCCCCCAGGGCCTCCATGGCTGCCGTGGCCACCTTCCTCTCTGCTTTCATTTCTGGGAGGGTATTAGTCACAGCTCTCCATGTTAATCCGAGAGCTTTAGCTTCTTTACCTTCCTTTCCACCCTCAATTGTGAGCTGCCATAGTCTGTTTCCAACTTCCCACCACTCTTCGGTCGAAAACAAAAGCCAAGTGCATTTCAAAAACCCTTGTTCCCGGGCCCACGTTATTAGGGCATAGAGATCTCGATCTTTTACAGTCTTGCCTCTCTTAGAGAGGATACTGGCTAGGAGACGAGTGCCAGCCTTGTATTCCATGGCTGTCTTACCCGCGGGGACTCGCTTGGCCACACAAGCTCCGGTCTCCAGCACCACTCAGCTTTTTGCTGGGACACTCCTGCTCCAGCTCTCCAGGGTCCTCACTGTCGGTGCGATGATTCGGAGTCTTGCCGCGTTTAGGCGAACCACATTTAAGCGAAAAAAAATGCATTTAAGCGAACTGCATTTAAGCAAAACAAACCGCATTTAAGCGAGTAAGATCACTCGAGTCCCTGCTCAGGTCCCAGGTGTTAGGGACGGAGTCCGGAGAGCGGGCCGGATAAACGACACGTACACCGATATGATTAAGCATCGTTCTCTGTTTACTGTTCAACTATGCAAGTTTATATCTACTTTTGCAAAGATTCACGCCCAGTCCCTCTAGACAGCCTCTAATCAGCGGGGGAGCCGACCAGTGTATAACTTTGCCAAGGAGTCTCAGGGCTGCCTGCAGCCAGGTGCTTTCCAGGCCTGCCTGCAGCCAGGGGCCTGTTCAGGGTACTTTCCAGGCCTGCCTGCAGCCAGGCGCCTGTTCAGGGGCTTTTCCTCAGCAACCCTGGGTTGTCCAGTCTTTCCAGGGGTATCATATTCCATAAGGAATCCCTCTACATGAAACCTGCTTAGATTAATAATAAAAATAAGGAAATGTAAAGAAGGGAAAGTGGTAAACAATTCAGGTTTAGCAAACACTACAAAATACTTGGCTGGTTTAGTAAATGCCCTGAAGTGGTGTTAGTTACAGTCCACACAAATTACCTCATTTCTATTATCAGGCCTCTTAATGGAAATTCAAGTGTAGAAATGGATTAATATGTTTTTTCATGAGAAAAAGACATAAGATCTGTTTTCTGTCCTGTTGAAAAGAGTGAAGAGGTCAAAGCTGTTAATTATTGTTGATAAACCTTGTTCCTTTTTATCTTTTTTTTTTTTTTTTGTTAACTGGAGCTGCAAATGCTAGGCTATTGTCTGTAAAAATGTCCACAATTCCTTCTGCTTCAATTTTTAATGTTATTGCAGATGCTTCAGAAGGGCCAGGAATTAAATGAATAATAATTATTTTTTTAACAAGGGAATTGAAAGTTTGTTTACAATTTGGCAAATGTCACCTTGTATAAAAAATACAGATTCAAGGCACTAAAAAACCCTTACAACCCAAGAAAAACCCCTCAAAACAGACAAATGCAAATTAAGACAATGTAATATGCCGTGTGCTTTTCATGCCTGTTATGCATTTCTAGACATAAGAAAGATTGGGTTTTCCCTTCCAGCAGTTTTCTAATTAGCCTCAGAAAATTCTGTAAAATCAAGTGGAAAACATAGCATATATATGTTGTTTTCTGAAATAATCCTAATTGCTTATTTGCAAATCATAATTGTATCCCAAAAGACCTAAAACTTTCTGTGGCCTCCCACATAATGGAACATTGTTGGCTGCAGTTAACAATGTTTTTCTTGTCTTGAGAAATTACGAGAATGATGCAAAAGGATTGTTGGTGATGGCTTTTGTTTTAGTTCTCTACAGCAATTTCTTTGAGTAGTTTTGCTTCAAGATTTTTACATGAAATTCAATTTGTTAATCTATGCAGGTCCCATGTATGGAGTCAGGGTTGAGCATATAAATTCTCAACTCCTTTAGATCTGTTTACAAATTTCATTAAATATTTTATATTTCACCTGCGTATTGACCAATAATACAAAGTAACAATCATTTCACCCACAGAACAACACAATGTATAGCAGAAATATTTTGTTTGCAAATTTATGAGAGTTACTGCAGAAACCTATTGGAAAACATACTCTCTTAAGCATGAAAATTTTCTTAATATAGCTGTTTGTAGCTTTTGTGATTTTTAATTTTTTTTTTAAACTCACCTGAACCTCTGAAGCTGCAACGCTTTCCTCCTTTATGTTATCTGGCAATATAATTAGGCACTCAAGACAAATAAGATAAATTACACTTGCTGGTTCAGACTATTTAAAAACATATAAACTGTTTCATTGAGTCAATAAACATTGCTGCAATTCCTTTAGTTAACCAGTTACAAATTTGGCATTAAAATGACAGGTTAAGCAGTGCCATTTTTAGATTTAGCTTTTTTCTAGTGCTTTGTGTGACATATTGGAAACCTACTGGGAAAGGAGAAATTATATCAGGCTGCCTTGAAATTCATTGTTTTAATGATACTTAAAGGTACATTACTTGTCAAGGAAGTTTGCTGCTTAGTTAGTGATGTTTCAGAACTGTTTTCTTGCTGTCATTGATAGAAGTATGGTTCTGCAAAGCCCAGATAATAAACATTTAAAAATATTTAAAATATCAATACTTGCTCTTGATGTTAGCAATCATAGATGGATTTGAGAAGTATCAGTTCAAGATTTTACATGAAAAATGGGTTTTATCCTTGGTAGCAGTGATGAGGCTTTCGGGCTTTTTAATCTGTAGTAAAAAAAATTGTTCTTAAAAGCAGATCATACAGCTCCCCACTCAGCCCTCAAAAACTCGAGCCTGTATGCATGCATAAGGGAAGAAAGCAAGTTCACTGCCTTTATTGGGAGACTTCCTGTTTTAAACTGGTTTAAAACACATTATGGATTTCTTTCCATTTTTTTTTGTACAATGAAGTGTTTAAAGCTGTTACCTGCACTTTAAAAAGCAGCTTCATAATGTGAAGTAATTTTCTTCTTAGAAAGGGAAATTGTAACACCATGGCTCCTTTATTTGTCGTGAAAATAAATTATGTTCTTAAAATGTAGAAATTCTAACTTTATGTCAATTTAAATGCCAGTATAGCATTTTTATGCCAAATATTGAAGGCCTTTTTACCTTGGGACATAAAAATTTCCATGTGTAGCTTTTTGGTAGTGTTTTTACTTCTTTTTTGAATTTCTCCTCTTGTCTTACTATCTCTTCTCTATGTAAATGTCTGTTGGTAATTGAAGCAGGGACCCAGACTGGCAGGGAATCTTAGTTGATTATTCAAAGAAACGAGCTGGTTTTATACCCTTTTCTAAGGTACAGTATTTCCTTGTATGGCAATTCTCACTATGTGACCTATCCTGTGTTGCCACATCAGCAACACACTCCCTTCTATGGGGTGATCACTCGCTGTTCACCCGTCTGTCAGCTCCAGCAGGCTCCTCTCTGTAGGACTCTGCCATGTGACACCTCCTCCCCCCAGGGTCTAGTGGAGACAAGCCTCTCTGTGCTGCCATGTGCTCCTTTGTGCTGCCATGTGCCTCTGCAGGCATGTCTCACACCTTGTAACTCAACTTTATTCCATCTCTTCCCACAATGCCTTTGCCTTTATTCTTTACAAGAATTTCTAGATCAAACATCTAATGACTTTTTCACACAAGGCTGTAAGCCTGCATTATTTTGCTATGTAACACTACTTTGATGTCAACTTTCCTCTTACCATTCCACATTCAATGATAGATACAGAGGAGGATGTATTTTTTACTATCCCAAAACATATTGCAAGATAGAAAAATTGTTTTATCTAAAACTTTCAGAATTAGGCTCTCAAAGAATGAACTCCTTTGCTCAGTCAGAAATAAATAATGTTTCTGACTGATAATAAAACCTCCCTTAGTGACTTTTCTGAAAGGCCATAAAACCTGATATTAAGAGACTGCTGCTTGGACTTGAAGATAAGATGTCTGTTGTGCCACATTAAAGCTCAACTAGCTAGAATAAGCTAAGCCAGAATTCTGCTAAGCTTGAATAACAGTTGTGACGGCACTATTTTTAAGATGAGACTACTGCTTGCCAACATATGGACCTTTGAAATTAATTTCTATGAGGTAAGATGGGTGGTATTTCTTTTAATTTTATGTAAAAACTGAAAAAAGTATGGCAAACCTAAGAAAAAAATAAAACAAAATCATCCCCCCCTCAATCTACTAAAAAACCTTCTTCTGAAATTTGTTGTGTAGAATCAGCTCACATCAAGAAGAGATAGCTGCAATAATACTTGTCAACCCTATTCCCAGGAGTCTGCAGTGGCCAGAGTACTTCCAAAACCACTTCAGTATTCTTTGCCCATTGGAGAAACCATAGAAGTTAATACATTAATTTTCAAAACTGGTATTGAGCCTGGTATATGCCTATAGAACTATCACTGAATGAAAGGCAGAAAAAGAAAAGGCTGGAAAAGACAATGCTGGTTAATCTTTTAGATTTCTTGCTCTCTTTTGGAATGGTGAGGGTTAAGGAAAAAAATTTTCAGGTTTGAAGGGGTAGTATGCCTTTATTAAGAACTATCATTTTATATAAATTTAGTTACAACCTACATTTTCGAAAAGGTGCATGTCTGAAGAGTAGGTTGAGTTGTTGAGTATCTCACAACTTTTACATTTTCCCAGTCACAGAAATATGAATGTCTGTGCATGTTTTATACAGCAGTTCAAGCACTGAAAATAATGTTGTGTTTTGCTTGCATGCCATTTCAGTGTAGTCAAAACTTAAAACCATTGAGGTCTGCAAGAAAAGAAATATCACTACTGAGAATGAATGAAGAATTAAAAAAAAAAAGTAAAAATAAATTCATCTGTGACATACTATTTCTAGTACATACATCTATACAATATTACCGTATGGTTATTAATTACATGATAGAGCGTTATAATGCTACACTGATGTAAATATAGATTTCTTATGTTTGAAAACAATAAATCAAAGATCTTCATTTGTATAAAAACAATTTGGCCTAGAGTAAAAGCAGATTAAATGATCCAATATATATCCTTTTTCTGTTATTCACTATGTCCCATCAAATTTGATTTTGAAAGCTGCTGAGCTGCCTGAAATCAGTCTCACAAGACAATTCTAAGCATGGCAATAACAATGATGCTGTGTTTATTTAATGATGCTGTGTTTAACAATGAGTCTATGATTATTTCCTCTAGAATCCACAAAAATCTCTTGCTTCTTTACTTTGCAAGGCTGCTTAAAAGAGCTGACTATTAAAAAACTTGAGAAGCTTATACTCTTAATGTGAATTTAGCCTCCTAGAAATCAGTGGAAACACTCCCATTACAAATGCTCACAAATGGTCACCCTGTAAGATTGACTTTGGACATGGAGAAAATTCAGAAGTTTCAACTCTGTTAAAAAAAATCTAGGCTTTTTCTGCAACTTGTACAAGTTGCAGAAGGGAGAGCGTATAGTGACAGGAGAAAAATGAATAGCTTTAAACTGAAAGTGAGTATGTTTAGATCAGGTATTAGGAAGAAATTATTTTCTGTGAGGGTGGTGAGACACTGACACAGGTTGCCCAGAACAGCTGTGGATGCCTCATCCCTAGAAGTGTTCAAGGCCAGGTTGGATGAAACTTTAAGCAATCTGGTCTATGGCAGGGGGGTTGGAACCCTTTAAGGATTTTTAAGGTCCCTTCTAACCCAAAACATTCTATGATTTTATCATTCTATACTAAACTGTTGAAATGTGATTTGCATCTGATTTTGTGGATTAAAGAAAATGGTCTTAACATTAGTGGTAGCACATACAGAAGCAGGAAATATCGTTACCTTTTATATTAAATGTGAGTTTTATATCAAATGTGACACTCTTATTTGGGATAATTTCCCATGTGTAGATATTGATTCTGCCAACAGTGAAATTTCTTCAAATATTATGAATCACTTTTGACACTTTTAAAGTGGCATAAAATTGTGTTACATTTCTTAAATGTTAAACATCAATTAGTTCCATGTACTCAATCCCCCTGAAGTAATTATACCTGTGTAAAAAAACCTTGCAGAACCGTCAAGGGCTGTGCATACTTTACAGTCCAGAGAATAATTGTTTTGCACGGTAGTGTCAGGAAATGTTAAGTGGTTCTGAGTTGACTGTGCTTGCTGTTGTCATTCTTTTTTTTTTTTTTTTTTCTTAAATACTTCTATGGAGGACAAGGAAAAAAACAAGTGATATACACAGAGACAAAAAGAATGTTGGCAGTTCTGGCCTCAGTAGTTAAAAATAAATCAATACATGCTGTTTTCTTTTAATATTATTCTGGGAGACCCATGTTTTCTGTGTTGGATTTGCATGGTAAGTTTTAGATAGCAGAGGGGGGCTACAGGGGGCTTCTGTGAGAAGCTGCCAGAAACTTCCATTAAGTCTGATGGAGCCAGTGCTGTCCAGCTCCAGTATGGACCCAACAGTGTTAGTTTTTATCTGTCTCATATTTTTGGGATTTGTCTATCTATCTGTGATTTATTACTTATCTCGTGTCTTGCCTCTGGTTTCTATACTCATAAATGAGATGTTCTTGTGCCCCTGATATATGTATAACCTTATATTCCCCACATCCTCACAGTTAAAATATACAGACATTTCAGTGGTCAGAAGAAGAAAATCTACAGTAAGGTAATGAAGTAAAATATAATAGGAGTTGCAAAAGAAAGAATAAAGTCTGGGTTGCTTGAATAGTGTTCCAACTTCTAAGCCATCCTTAATGATGTTATTCCCTTCCCAGTGGTACTAACTGAAGATAAAACTGTGTTACTTTTGTGGGTTGTAGTCTTAATTTCCAGATCTCGACAGTCTCAGAAAGCTCAAGGATTAACTTTTTGTATGACAATTTATGAAACCAGTTAAATGATACACGAATGATTTTTACCTTCCCTGACCCTTAATGCTATATTAACGGTACTTATTTATTTCCCTATCTTACCTACTTCAGGGATTCATCTAATAATCTATTAGAAAGACACTTCCTTCAGATGTCATAATACCACCTATGGTAACTGCTGTGCCAATATTTCATTACAGATTTTAATGTTGTACTTTAACATTGAATGCCTTTGAATTTTCAGCATTTAAATGATGATGGTAGGACAGCCTTGTAATCTTTTAGCATCTTAGGAAAAGTAGTAAGTTCCAAAAGAAAGCTGGAGAAACTCAGGTGCAATCATCACAACATAGTGTTATTATAGTACAGACATTGTAGTATAACTCTAGCAGCCCTTCAACTAGCTTGCTATTACTGGCACTGTAGCTTTTTCACAACAGATCCATCTATTTATTTGAATAACAAGAACTTAGAGTTATAATAAGAAACCAAAATTATAAAGAAAACTATATATATGGAATTTTAGAAGTAATGTAATTATTTTCTTCCAGGGCACAAACCGGCATCTATTGAAAGCTGGAATAAAACATTCCCTGGGGAGAAGTTATCTCATAACTGCCTATTGCTTTTCTTCACCTGATATTGGTGCATATTTCTAAAATGGTGAGCCCAGGGTACCTGATGTATGCTAATATCCCCAGATTGTTGCCCAAGGCAGCCTTTAGACTCTTTCACATTATTGCTATGTCACAAAAGACAGCCAGTGATTGGGCTGGTTTATGATTATGGAAATGACCAGTGCAATAAGTAGAAGTTAAGTGTAAAGTAAGCCAATTTTTTTTTTTTTTTTTTAAAGAAGGAATTATTAGAATGACTATAGGGGAAAGAACTAATGAAGGTCTAGATCAGCTGCTGAAGTCAAAACACTGCCTAAGGAGACAGTCAACTATTTTCTTTCTTTTCATTCCTTTTGAAAATGTGGAGGGAACCATGTTCATCTTTGTTACAGAGTGTTTAGAGAGTTTTCTTTAGATGAACATTGCCCTTAAGATTATTTTTCATAAGCTCCTTGTCCAATCAGATGCAATAAATTAACCTTGCTGTTTCCTCTCCCTGTTTTATAGCATTAAGCCGCTAGTGTTTGTATGTAGTTAATCCTCTGCAAATTTAATTTTTTGATCATTGCTCCCAGTATGGAGTTTCTTGCCTAGTGGGGAATTGTGTGTGGGCAGGTAAGCACACTGAAAAAGGACCCTTTTGTCATTGATTGTCTTTTCATCACTAAATTTTCCTTGCATAATGATATGCTTCTCTATGATTTTAATTTGAGTACTCTCAAAGGCAGAAAGTCTCTTTATTGAGTATCGATTCATGGTGTTTTGTGTAAAAAATAGTAATTAAAAATTATCTGCTGACAAATTTTGGTACAAACTGAATACTAATAGGAACCCCATTTTCCTTTGTAATTTTTTCTTCATTTTCCTTAATCACACTTCTTTCATCCTCTATAGGTCTTGAATATAACTCTAAGTACTTACTGCCTTAGCAGACTACAGTTGCCCAAATAAAAAGATTTAAAAAATATTTTTGGAAAGAAATGATGAAAAGACTCTTTCTTTAATACCACAGTATTTTAAGAATCTAAAATGAAGGATAATATGTTATTCCATTTTTTTTTAAAAAGACAACAGTACAGAAACATGGTAAAAAAGTAAACCCAGTACATAGCAAACTCCCAGATTTTTCTTGTAAAGCACTTATGTGCCCAAATTTACTATTATTTATCATGTCTTCAGGCCTCTCCTGTGTGACAAAAAGAATGAAATGGATTTTGGATGAAAATATGGACTGAATAATATGAGTCAATGAACAAGTCCAGGTATTTATGACTGAGATGGATACCAATAGAAATAGATGATATGGGAATGCCTTTTAAAATATTTATATATTTTTAAAATTCCCAATGCCTCATCATGATTTCTCCAACCTGTTAGTATGTAACTAGCACTCCATTGCTTCACCACAAAAATTCAAATTCTGATTTTTTTAACTTATTACAAAACTATGTTCATGCTTTTAATAGCTGTAAGTATTGTTAATATCATGTCATTTTGGAGTAATCAGCCTAGTGATACTGAGGGAAATGCTGAAAGATGGGTGAATGGTGTGGGAAAGGTTGAGAGATTAAATATGGATAGGATGCAAAACTATAATAGATCAATTTATTAGTTGATTAAAAGTTGCAAATAATAATTGTCTTGCTTTTTCATAGTAAGAATATTTATAGAAATAATTATTGAATTATTGACAGTCTAGGCATGTTTATATGTCTGAAAGGCGTTCAATACATTTTACAATACGTGAAATAGAATGTTAGAAAATATTTTTGAAGATTACTTATCCTGTAGGGCCATCTGACTGTGTAGAGGTTGGTCTTCTGTAATTATTTATATAAATTTTAATTTTTATGAAAATGTGTTGTGACAGTAATTCTTTAGGATGAAAGATTTGTTTGCAAGAACTTATGGTTCATGTAGTACTTAAGAAGATGATAAAGGACTTATTTAAGGACTTTTTTTTCTCCTCAGTTTGTTAACATAAAGATTACTATCTTGTATGATACCTGTGTGTAAAATGTTATTGTTGTGTCAAATAGTCTTTCTGTCCCATATTTTTGTCCACATTGCAATAAAAGTTACAATGGTATTATTTTACTGTCTATTTTTTCTGTTCAGATGCGTCTCTGCCTTAACAAATGTTTGTTGTGTTGCTGGTATAGAAATAGTGTAGTTATAAAAAAGAACATTACGGTGCCATCCATGGCATAGACACTAACAAAGACACTATTCATGTCCTTGAAGATTTTATCACTCAGCAAGTACAGTATTCATATGTTGCAAAGAACCAGAAACAACCACCTCAGTCATCATCCATTCACAATCCTGCAAAAAACTATATATAAAAAAAATTAATATCCTCAAGAACTCTTTTCTTTGCCCTTCCCTTCCACAAAGATAATTCTCTTGTATTGCAGTATTTGTAACTTTTTTTCACTGATTATGCAATGTCTTTAACAGTTCTTAACAATGCTCCATGTTTTTCACTATAGTAAAGGACATATTATTGTAATGGAAAAAATTTTAGTGACTTGTTTGGGGACAAGTGAAACACAATGGACTGGCTGAAAAGCAATTGCCTCTATTGCCTCTCTGGCCTTCTTGGAAATTAAATTCAAGTTTTGATTAAAAAAATTAAATAAAATGTAATAAAAATGTAATTCTATTAGAATTTAAATTTTGAGAAACTGACACATATATGATTAGACTGACTATGACATGCATATTTGAAGGTGGCTAACTCAAAGAACAAATGGAAAAGAATAATGCAATTACAGATCTGACTATGTCTTTTCAATTTTAGAAAAGCTTTACTTCTCTAATTCCATAGACATGAATAGGAAATCAGGCCCTTTTAGTAAAAGGAATAAAAGAAGAGTGTAGTAAAAATTTGGGTTTTATTTCTAAAGACTTTTAATAGCTTCCTCTTATACTAACCATCAAGAGAAATATATCATCATGATGTATTTGGATTTATTTTTTATTTATACATATATGCAAATTCTTACTCTCTATTGTAAATTGAAATAAATGCAAGAATCAAATAAACTTACTTTTATGTAATATATATTTTATAGAAAGAACACTTGCAAAAAAAAGCAAATTTTTTCCTCTGTTCCTGTTTTCCTGTCCCTAAAATCTTCACATCCTTTGTTTGGGATGCAGAGGAAATTTCAGAGCAATCCAATAGTACAAAAATGTATAAAATACTTTTTCTGTTGGGAATTCTGACAAACTCAAAAAGAAACTGGGCAGGTTTTGTTGAAATAATCTTTCCAGAATATCAAAAAAAGTAATACATATCAGCATCCTTTCTAAGGAATGCATCGATTTAAGTGCATTCTTGGTGGTGTAGGAATTCTGTGAAACTTGCAGAGTGAAGTTTCATTGATTTTTTTGTTTCATGAAAAACCTTTCATGACTTGGTAAATTAATTCCTAAGTGGTGTTCTCCTGCTCATTATTGCACTTGGAGTCATGAAAAGCCTCTATGATGGGACAAATTTTGCTTCTACAGTGCTATAGAGACTTGTTTGATCTGCTTTAGAAAACCTGGAAAATTATATAGGAATTCCTCAGTTACGTTTTGTAGGCTGTGATAGTGCTGTTAGTAACATGGCTAATGTTCTTTATCCCAAATCTTCCAGGCCCTGTTAAATGTGCCCTGAAATATGAGAAACAAAGGCCATAGCAAAAAATATTGGTAGTTTATTACCTGTTTCATATCCTATTCCTTCAGTCTTTCATGAACATATGGATATGTGATTGTATTTCTTTTATGTTTGAGTACTCACATAAAGTTCTGCATGTGAATGATCATTTTTATGACATGCTCCAAAGTTTCTTTCTTATACTATGTCCACAGATATCTGGAGTAATTCCTTGCTTTCTATGGCTGTGTCGGAATGGTCACTTCTGTATAATAAAGTTAAATGCAGTTGCTGCAGTTGGTTGAAATTATTGCATTAATAAAAGTCTGTTCACTGTATTTCAGTGTCCTAACTCAGATATTTATGTAAGCAGAGGAACAGAAACCTTTTTCAAGCATTATCCTTAGTGGGAGAACACTGAAAATATTCTAGGATTCAGTAATAAGGTTAATCTGTGAAATGTCCCATAGACATCAAAAAGTGAAATAGACTCTTATTGCAGGTACCAAAACTGATACTGTGCTGAGCAGGGTGCTGGCAACTCTGAGCAAACACGGAAGAAAAGGGAGGAAATGGGAAAGGGGATGAAAACTATTCAGTCTGTAGTGTTGAAATAGGAAAAGAATGTGAGAACAAAGCTGTGAAATGGAAGTTGACAACATGTGGCTTGAAGAATGTAGATTTGTTTCAGAAATGGTGATACATTATTGAAGACAGAGTAAGTGTCAGAATAGGAGGATATGTGCAAAATAATACTGTCAATCTAGTATGTAGGGCCTGGGCTATTCTAAAGGAAGATGTTCAATAAAGAACACTATGAAAGAATAAAAAAACTATCTCTACTGAAACTCTTGCAGGTATATTGCAAAAAAAAAAAAATTGGAGGTAACTAAATGAATGTAGCTCCATCAGTTTTTCATTTGAAGGAAGTGCCAGGAAACTGAAAGATGTTTATGTGGGGTAGCTGGGAAGAGGAATGCTGTGCCCCTCCTGCTTTTTATTGCTTTCAGGGCACATCTTTCAGTTCCAGGTTTCTGGCAGTCTACTGTTAACAAGCCGCTTCAAGTATGTGCTCCCTCATAGATTCCATAAACTCAAAGATTTTCATAAAATGGCCCAATCCTGGAAAACTAATTTTTTTTGGCTTAACTGACAGATAGTATGCTGATGGGAAAAAAACTTGCCACAAACCAAACCACAAAATAACACATTGCTTACATTTTAGCTTATATCACACTTTTCAACAAAATAAGAATTTACCCATTTTTAGACTCTGTAACTCTTCTGACTATGCTTATCTGGACCTCCAAGTGGCTTTGTATTGGACATCAAAGGCTGTCTACAAAAGCCTATCAAACATAGCTTTTCCTCTTTCTCTGGTTTTGGTAATCCCATTCCATGAGACTACATTTGTTTTCTAATATGCAAACACTTATGTATTCATTTCAATATGACAAGATAAAACAAAGATAAGGTGTAGAGTTTTCTCGCTCTAGAACTATGTATATTTACTTTTCATATTGCAAAGTTATGCAATAGTAGGGTACTGTAGCCTCTACTGCTGTATTGGAGCTGAATCAATGGGTGGCATTTCACACCTTTTAGGCACAGTTTATTAACACAATGGAGGTAACTAATTTAAAAGGTCTCAGATCCCTTCCAATGAAAGGAAAAAAATCTGTGTACTGCCTTAATTAAAGACAAATAGCAATGTAGTGCTTCAGTTACACTCTAAGGGTTGGTTGTAATCTGTTGGTTTAAGTTTCTATGGATTTTGTTGAAAACCGTGGAATATTTTTACTGCTATTTTTTAAAATGTCTCAAAACCAGCCAAAAACTTCCTGCTCTGCCCTGAGTACAGAAGAGAGTAAGTCTCCACTTCCCAAGGGAGGAGTAAAAGGCAGAAGAGAGTCATGCACTGTACTTTATCACAGTAATGTAGGGAAGCAATGAGAACTTTTTTTGTCTCTTCGTGTATGCTACTCTTCCTCATTACATCAAGCTTAGAAAAAATTCTTCTGTCTACTTTCAGTTTTCCTTTTTCAACTCTGGTGCCTTTTTTCATTCTTATGTCCCATTCACCTTTAAAACAAATACAAATGAAAGAAAGGAAAGGGAAATGTGCAGAAATGGCAACAGTCATGTTTTAATTCATGGGAAGTGACAACTCTATACAATATTCTTCTCATGTAGATGGTTTCTGTTTATGATAATACCCTTGCTAACAACAGCTTAGGAGGAGTTTATTATTATTTGTTTTATTTTACTTTAAAGTATTCTTGTAGTCCAGTCTATGATGGATGCTCTGGGAAGGTGCCTGTACTGTAGTTTTTTATTAATATTGGTTTAAATAAAATTATAAAATTACAACAATATTGATATTTTATTTATGCAGATTGAATTTCCTTGTTTTATTATTTTTGAAAGTGCTGTAGCACAACAAATAGGAACTCCAGTAGCAGTACAGGAGGTTTTTTTCCTTCTGTATCAGAATTAAAATAATTATCTAGTTTGTTGGAAGAAAAACTGTTATGGTAAGGATTGTATTCTGCTAAGGAAAATTTATTGAGGATTCTAAGGCTGATTTTCTGGAACAGAGTTTGTGTAATCTCTCTTAACACAGATGGAAATCTTTGCCATCTGTATTAATGGAAGACCTTATTCCTCAAACAGGTAATTTGTGTGCACTTCTTGGTTCCTTTTTTTCTTATGTTAAATTTCAAGGCAAATCAGCCTGAACCACAATTTAAAAAATTTTTTGATAAAATTCCCCACAGTAATGCCAGAGAATTAGAAGTACAGAGTAGGTTCCTATCTTAAAGCAATTTAAATAATCATAGGATTGTAGAAAATTAATGGTTGGAAGGAATCTTAAAGATCATCAGTCCCCATCCCCCTGCCACTTCCCTCTCCACCACGTTGCTCGAGACCATATCCATCCTGGCTTTGAACACTGCAGGGAATGGGACATCCACAAACTCCCTGGGCAACCTTTTCCAGGGTCTCACCACCCTCACAATAAAGACTTTTTTTCTAATATCCAGCCCAAATTTCCCCTCTGTCAATTTGTATCGATTACTCCTTGTCCAGTCACTGCAGTTCCTGATCAAGAGTCCCTCTCTGGTTTCCCAGACAATGGAAGTGTGTTATGTGGTCTCCATGCCACCTTCTCCAGGCTGAACAGCCCCTACTTTTCAGCCTGTCCTCTTATCAACTGGCACTCCAGCCCCCTTATCAACTTCATGGCCTCCTCTGGACTTGCTCCAACAGTTCCATGTCCTTATGTTGGGGACGGCAGAACTGTAGGCAGCACTCCAGCTGGGATCTCAGCCACCTTTTTATCCACTGCATGGTCCATCCATCAAATCCATGTCTCTCCAATATAGAGACAATAATATTCAACTTTGAATGTATTCTATTTTACTGAAACCACTCTTTTATGACTTTTGCTCTTTATTTGAATAAACACTGTTTCATACTTGGAAAAATAAAAGAAAATATCATTCGGCATTGACTTTGCACAGGTTCAAAACTCCACAATTACACTGTGAAAGACTTAGGAAAATGGAATGCAAGAATAATGGGGGGAAAAAAAAGAGGAGAAAGTAGTATCAAGAGTGGGGGATGGCAGAGGGTGAGACTGGTGTTCAGATAGTCTCAACAAACTTGATTATAATACTTCTCAATGATAAAAGATTGTTTCGTTGAGGTGACTTGCTTTAGAATTTTGCAAATATTTTTTGCCACCCGCCTTAAAATTAACAATGTTTGTGGATTTTAATGGAAGCATGCTTCAAGTTTAACTCTTCTCAGAATACATATTATAGGAGACAGTGGTCATAGGTCATGAAAATATTTCTAAAAATTCATGGTGAGTCTAAAAGAAAGCATTCCTTTTAAACCGACTTGAGAAATGATGTACCTCAAAGACATTTAAAGAAGATGGGATGTTAAAGAGTAGGCAGAAAAGGAAACGTGTTAGGATTGTGAATAGAAGGAGAAAATCAATACAATTAAAAAAAAAGTATGGTGGTTATATTCAGTGATTTACTGGAAACCAGTGCATCTTTAGGGAGAACACTGTTTTGTCTTCCTATATCATGTGTGTAGCAGTATTTCGTGCATTTGTAGAAAACTAATATAGTTCAAGATGAGTAAGAAAACTGCCTGAAAGAATCCTGCTTAATCATTCTAGGTTGTATCTCCTATCAGGTCCAAAGCTGAACTCTGGAAAGTACTGATATATGCAACACATCCTATTTTGCTATGACATTAAACTGGCTCTCCTAAGCACCTGATATTTTTAAAAGCAATAACACGCCTTTCCTTCTTATGGACCAGGTCATTTTACTCTCTTCTCATTCCTTTTCAGTGCTATTTTTACCCTAGTGTAAATCTCCAACGCCTAAGAAAACCGATACCAACTGGAGGCAGAGTACATTAGAATGAATCCCGTTAAATATAACCTCAGGTTGTGCACTTCAAACGGGATGGATTTTCCAACCCATTATTAAGGCACACTGTGACTTAGATCAACATAATGAGTAGCAGTGCCTGAGGCTGTGTCTACCCTAATACAACAGTCTTGGTCTAAACTTTTTCCAAGTGTACTTGTTGAATCTGGCAACTAAAGGAGTGTAAACAAGAGTTAATAGGGATTATATATCAAGACTTTTTTTTTGTTTAGTGCAAACTAAAGCTAGTTAGGTGATGATTCCAATGAAATCACTATGTATATGTCTGGGAAAAAGTGTGTAATTTTTTGCCTGTGTAAATGCACTTTCTAATGCTGGCAAGAGTTCATTTTGGTGTCCATCGTGATGTATTATGAAAATTCTTTGGTGTCTCATTATATAAAACCAGCTTCTATTAAATAATATGGATGCCCACATGCATGTACATGCACATAATCATTCTGAAAATGTTTGAAAAATAATGTAGGATTTGACGCAGAACTACAGTTTAATTCCTCAGTCCAGTTCAGAGCTTACACTGTCTGGAATAAATGAAGAATAAATGATTCCAGTATAATGTTCCTGGTAAGCTAGTTGAGTGCAATTAAAATAAGAAAATGCATGGTATTTAAACTATTAAATCACTATGATAAAATAGTTACATTAATTACCACCAGAGGTAACATTGTGAGGTATGACTATGGACTACAAGAAGCATACAGTCTGTCTAAATTAATTTTTATTTCTATATTTCTCATAGAGCAATGTAAAGTGAGTTGTCCCTTTGCAGAATTGAGCAAGTGAATAAAAAATAAAAAAGTCCACTATCCTGACTTTCTGTAAATGTTAACATCCTTTTTGTCAAATCTGTTGCATTTATATCTGTTCATTCAGGGTGAAATTTGCTAGGCTTGTAACCTTTACTTTTGAGGACTTTAAGGAAAAAGCCTTCTAAGCTTTTCAGGAGATATGTTCTGTTATTGTCTAGTCTGTTCAGATGTTGCCATACCTTGAACAATATACTTCAGTAAACAATTACATGTCCTGAAACCATCTTGCTCTGAAGATCTGACTTTCCCAGGTCTTAATGGCAACCTTAATCGCAAAAAATAGATGTTCAGATTCTTAAAGCCACTTATTTGCTTGAATATTTAATTGTCTTTCATATTAATAGAAGTATAAATAATTCTTTTGTGTTTTTCATAATTATATCAAGCAAATCAAATTCCAGTACAATCATTCAGAATTAAAATAAGTAGTCCATTAAATGATAGATTTATGTCTATAAATTTATTCAATTATGATTCTCATAATATTAATTCTGTGTCTCATTTATCCAAGAGACTTCTGAAATGTGTTTGTAAAACTATGTACACATGTGTGTATTTATTTGTGTACACATTACATGCCACCAGAAGGGACTAGATAAGGTAGAGTTTGAGTTAGGATTTGCAGGAAATACTTTAAGAAAGGCCTATTTTATTTTGTTTATCAAAGAAGCAAAACCAGGCAGAGCACCCAGCAAGTGAAACTGTAGCTTTCTTGGACTGAGTTTTATTGACTATATTCACTTTATTGAAAGAAAATATGGTCAAGCATTTTGTATTATGAGAAAAAATGAAACTTTTGTAAGACTTGCACAGAGATGTAATAGCGTCTGACAGATTGCATTAATGTGTGTTTCCATACTGAGAATACTGTTTTAATCTGCATATAAAGAAATTAGGGTAGTGCCAAAATTGGTATGATGCATGATGAAGAATAAAGTTATTAAAGATATGTACTGTTTATGTAACATCAAATAATGCAACTGCGGTATGAATTTATCCTCACAAAATAAGAGATGTATAGTGGGAATGAAAAATTACCTAAGTTACAAAGAAATATATTAATGAAGACTTATCCAAATTGTGCCAATTCTTTGATGAAGTTATGGATAAAGAAAAGCCTAACCTGGCATTTATCTTGACAAAATGTGTTGCTGAGATTTGATAAGAAAATGTGTTGGCTTTATTTAAGCCTGCTAAAATGGTCAGCAATACAGGTGTAGTGGTTTGGTTCAAAATATCCATTACTTACTTATTTTCCTTCTATGAGATAAGAATTAGGAGAAAGTAAAGCAGGCACAAAACTTAAAAGAATATGAAGAAGTTTATTAACAGACCTAAAAGAAAGAAAAAAAGTCAGACTAAACCTTCAGAACACTTCTCGCCACTTTTCTCCCTTCTCCACTGACAATGTAAAAAGAAACCCTTGAGATTTTCAGTCAGTTTACCACCTCTATAATAATCTCTTTTTTCAGTTCACTTAGGGAGAGGAGTCTCTCTTGCTCATGCTATGGAGACATCTCCACAAGAAACAGTTCTCTCATGGCTTCAGTGTCACAGCAAGACAGCCGCCCGGGTTGGTTCTCTGCTCACATGTGAGAGTCCCTTCCCCCGACTTACAGCTTTCCCCACAACTGCTTTTGAGGGTCCAGTCTTGAGCTACTGGGGTACCATTTTAAGGTTGAGCTGTTCAGAAACAAAAGTTCTCTTCACCTATCTCTGGGAGCATCTTCATCTCTAGGAACAGAGGTCTTCTTCTTCCCTGGGAGTAAGGGTCTTCATCACTTTAATCTCTCTCTGTTCAAGCTTCTCATCAAATCACAGCTACTTCAACATTTGCTTATTTCAGCACAGGTACTTTTGCTCACAATTGCAGTTTGAACCCTCCACTCCCTATGCTTTCATGAAATTACAATGGGTACTCTGATGTATCATAGTCCATCACCATAGCTTTACAACAGAATTTCAGCTCCCAGGCTTGAAGCATCTCCTCTTTCTCCTCTCGGGGTTTCAGCTCTTCCTTCTTCACTGACTTTGGTGTCTTTATGGTGTGTTTTTCACATGCCCTCACCTTTCCTCTTCCTCTGACTCAGGAGAGGATTGATGTCTGCAGGCTTCGTCTGTTCTGGAGAATCTTACAGCACTAAGAGAGTTAATCTCATCTGGGCCTTGCAGCTTCAATTCGCCTTTTGCTGTTGGTCATGTAATTTCTGCTGAGTGGTGGCTGGAGCTCGTTTTGGTGTAGCATTTTATTTCAGCAGCCACACTGGGAGGGGTTGAATGAGCCGTGGGGCCGCCTGCATGGAGCAGGGCCATGAGTGGAACAGGGCCGCGTGGCTCTGGGGTGGCTGTCTCCTGGCCGGCCCGGCCCACACTGAGGGGGCTGCACTGGGTGTCCAGCGAGCAGAAGAGGCTGAGATCTCAGCCAAGCCATGCCACGGCCAACCCAGCCGGGCTGCACTGAGCAGGGCCCGGCCTGGCCCCGCTGGGCTGCACCGCAGGCCCCCCCAGTTACCTGTCCAAAAGCTGGAAGCAAGAGAGCTTTCCCAGGCTTCCGTTCTGAAATGTGATGTGAATTACAGAGGCATGTCAAGCTTCTTAAGTGGCTTAAAAAAGTTGCCAATATTCAAACTAGCCAGTTGATTGGTTCTACTGGGTCTAGAGGAAGCTGTAAGCACTTGTTTGCAAAGAATCACTTCCGTGGCTGATGGAGCCCTCTTTAACTAAAAACCCAAACTATGCTAAACCATGACAACAGACTGTCAGAAAGGTTTTAGGTACACTTATATCTTTGTATTTGCTATGTCTTTTTGTTTGTTGCCTTTAGCTGTTCTGCAGAGATCACATCTGATGCAGTCCTGATGTGATGAATGGTTAAATTGCTGATTTGATTTGCTATGCTTTCATCAGGAATTTTACTATTTTCAGTTAGGTATACTATTTCTACTCCTTGACCATGGACCTAGTCCTGCAGTATAATCTTCCTAGGAACTCTGGGCAATATTTTTTTTTCTCCTCTTTTGCACTGTCTGCATAAACTGAACTTTACAGTCTTTATTCCTTAGTGTTTATACCAGATCAGGACAGGATACCTTAACAAAACTCTTAGATCCTTTAGGGATAAACAGAAGTAGCAATCTTGTGGCAAGACATCTGGCAGAACTTCTGTGGTGGCCAGTGAGCCAGTGGTACAACAGACAAAGAGAGTCTGCTGGTGGGATAGTCCCTAGTACCAAAAGATCCTCCCCA
The DNA here is from genome assembly GCF_020740725.1 of Corvus hawaiiensis. Taxonomy (NCBI): domain Eukaryota; kingdom Metazoa; phylum Chordata; class Aves; order Passeriformes; family Corvidae; genus Corvus; species Corvus hawaiiensis. Next base: position 65,922,261 of record NC_063217.1, read on the forward strand.
GGTTAGGGTGAACAGAAGAAGCTTCCCCGAGGATGCTTTGCCCTGCTATGGTAATATACCCCAGTTCTGCTTTCCTGGTTGGCCCTGCTGGCCTCCCCGCCTCTTTCTTACCTTATGTGTCCCATGGCCTAGAAGGTTCTCCACTCCAGGTTCCCCCCATTGGCCCTTGCCCTTGCCACTCCCTCAGAGCTTCTCCATTGGCTCCCATTCCCTAGTCCTCCCTGTGTACCGCCCCTATGCCCTCAGATCACTGGTCTCTGATGCTCGATCTGCTCCCATACATAAACCTGGACCCTCCATTGTTCTTTGTCCCTGGAACTCTTCATGATCGTGGCTGCAATAAACTGCTCCTGTGGAACTCTGTACAGAGATCCTTCCTGAATCTTTGCCATCGACCCATTTACTGGAGCTATCCGTGTGTGTGCGCGTGTACGCATGTGTGAGTGTGTGGTGGTCCTGCCGAGCTGCTTCGCTAAGGAGATGCTTTTAGGAAGGTCATGGCACCTCACGCTCTGGCACCGACAAGCCACCGCGAACGGTTCGCGACAAACTTCCATTGCTTTTCCCTCTGCTGCAGCTCTTTTTCACCTTCTGCATCAACAGCTGTGCAAGACATGCATGTACTCAGTTATATGTAAATGTAGGAAAATAGCTACTTGAAAAATTTTATCGAATTCTTGAGTTTTTTCTATAAATTACTGGAATTCCATGTTTTCTGTTTGGAAAATCTAATGAGAATGAGCTCAATATCATGTTTTTCTTACATTTTCATTGGAAAGGTACTTTTGCATTTAGTTGTTTTTTTCTGTGCATGTTGAGTTCTTTCATAAATTCTGAATGCCTTATTTAAGTAACGAGTAATGAGACCACTCTCTGTGTCAATGGCAAAGCCATTCAAGAGCCCCAGGGCCAAGGGCAGAGCCCTCCCTGAGGGACACCCCTCGTCCCCCGCCTCCACCTGGATGTGGAGCCACTGGCCACAACTCCCCGGCTATGTCCATCTGGCCAATTCCTCTTGCCTCACACAGCCCACCCCCCAAAGCCAGGCCTCTGCAGTGTGGGGCTCGGGGTGTCAGTCGTGTGGCACTGGGCCTCACGGGGGCTCTGGGCACATCAGCGCTGTCCGAGACTGCAGTGTTCTGGGTCGTGGCTTAGACATTGTGTCCTGGGGTGACTTAATGATGTGTCTCCCCTATCGCTGTTCTATGCCCAGAAATTAATTTTGTGCCTTTCTGTGCCTTTAAACTGAGCCCGAGAGGGGGGAGAGGAAAAAACGGAGCGAACTTTTCAAAACAATTGTTCAAGGACACAGGCACATACTTCTCTGCATCCTGCTGCAGCAGCAAGAGTGGAGGAAACACCTTTCTTGCTTTTCAGTCAGCTTTCAGCTCCTTTTCTCTGGAGGGAGACGGGAAGTTGAACTTTGTTTTCCTGGGACTTTGGTTTTTCTCCTCTTCTGGACAGTTTCAACGTCAGAACACATCGAGAAATTGAAGCCAAAGGGAATTTTGAGAGTTTTGAAATGAACATACTGAGGAAAATGCTTGGCAAAGCAAGTATAAAGTTATTAAGTAGAATGATAGTAGAAATTTGCTTTGTAGTTGTGGTAGAAGTCTAGGGGTGGAGGCTTATGTAATTCATTGCCTTTTAGCTCTGGTTTTGCTGTTTTAAGTAACTTTTGGATATGTAAATCTCGAGAAGCCAGGGGTGGAATGTAGTGGGTTGGACCTGAGTTGATGGACAGTCTTTTAGACTAAGGACGCTTCTCACAATTTACATATTTAAACCACGTGGAAAGGAGGGAATTTCGTTGTGGTTCCAGCTCGCCTGCTGGAAGGTGGGGGGGCTCCGAGCCTCTGGGCCCCACCGGGCTGGGCCAGGCCAGGGCCCCTTCCCCCTTCCCCTTTTCCCAAGGCAGTGGTATGGACCCTGGGTCGCTGGGGGGGGAGCTATCCCAGAGCTGCAGGCAGCTAAAACCAGCCATGGACTGCCACACAGCTAAACCCATCTGGTGCGGCTTCTTGGGACCAGTGGGTCCCCCTCCTCTCCACGTGGAGCTGGTGGAGCCAGTGGGAGCCAGCGGAGCCTCCTTTCTGCAGCTAGCACGCTTCGTGCCAAACTGAAGAAGATACCATGCAGCCAGCATCATAAAGGGAGCAAGGCTTTCTCTCACCGTAAAGCCTGAACAAGAACACCTTTCAATATAGTTGCTTCAGAATCAGAGAGAGAGAAAGTGAGTCATGTGAGATGAAGCTCAAAATGGCAACTGGAAAAAAAGGGGCGGCACTTCTTGCAGGCTCTGACAAGCACGTGTCTTAGAGTTGGCTTTCATAATGATCTTTATAAATTTCACCAGTGTTTTGGGGAAAAAATTTGGTGTTAAAATAAGTTTGTAGTTAATTGTTCTATGTTCCCAGTTCTGATAGCTTATGTTACTTCTTGTAAAAATTCTGCACTAAAGGGGAAGGGCTGTCACCTCATGTTAGCATAAAAGGCTAAGTGGGGTATAGCCATTGGATAGCTTTCAGCCAATTGGAATCCCTGGATAATGAGTCAGCCAATCCAACAAGAGAATAGTGATCCAATGAAAACATCTGGAAGAGGCAGTACTTAGGGAGGGACGATGCTAATCCAGGCAGGTATCAAAACTGTATCCTTGGGGGAGAGGAGGGTCTTTTTGCTATACCCTGTCTATGGCAAAAACACCCAGTGGTAAAATTTATTCTGCAACTCCCTTTGGGAAATGGGGAAAGGAACATTGTTTGATGCGTCTTCTGCATTTCAAAAAGTAACTCCTGCGATCCATACTTCTATGAACGTATTTTCTTTTCAGTAAGCATTATCAGATTTTTTTTCACTTCAGATTTTTTTAATGACAAGTGACACTTTGGTAGGATATGTGCTTAGTTTTTGTCTTTTAGATGTGCTGCTGAAGGAATGGAACCAAATTTCCATTGAAAGAAAAGCTTTTTCTTTTGTGGCTTCATGTTAGCATTTTAAATGTATTTGTCAAGCGTTTTAAGGCTTTAAGGTTCCTCAGTTTATATGCCCATATGTGTTTCAATAGAAATTTTTTCTGATCAATCTTTCTAGTCCTTTGTTCTCTTAAACTGCAATACTGAACATGAGCCACACACAGTTACCATAAAATTCCAAGGAATATTTTTTCTTCTCTTTTCCTGGTTTGCTGTTGTCTTATTGCCCTCATACAAATCTTGAAAGCAGACAACTACTACATATTTCTTTCAGGCATCAAAAAGCCCTTAATTTTATATGGAAGGTCTTAAATAACCTAGGAGAGAACTTCTGGCCGAGAAAAAAAAATGTTTTGAAGTTCTTCTGAAATTCCTTTCTTCAGAGGTTGAAACAGGACTTTTTTGTAGTTTGAACAAGGCTTGGAAAGTATTTGGCTAAGTATCTGAAAAATCCCAGAAATTTTTCCAGTTGGTTCCTACTGTAGAATTTTTTTGTCATAGCTTCCATTCATGATGTATTTGTCACTATGACATCTCCAGTGATTACACAGTCAATATAGTCTAGTTTAATTTACACCTGGTTTATGGAATTTGAAAAATTTCATCTGTTTTTGCAATGAGGATAAAAGTCACATGCTTAAAGTAAAAGAAGTTACTAATTTCAGTAATATTGGTGGTGGTTTTCATAGAAACTAATCTTGAGCAGAGACTTTGCTAATGACAAGCCCAAGTCTGCTACTGGTGAAAACAGGCCTGATTATTTCTACAAATAGCCTTCAGTTCAACTTACAATATAAACAATGCAAACAATAAGAAACAGAATGGGGAATGAAATAGTAATTTAGAACTGATCCTGCAATAAAGCTTCAAAATATATTTGTTAAAATTTTTACCATATAAGTACCTAAAATCAGCCACAAAAATAATTAACATGAAAATGTTTTCTTCTGGGATTCTTGTCAATCATGAAATGTTTATTTTGCAGTGTTCAGAAATACTTTTTGCAGCACATTACATTTTTTTTCCATCTGTAGCAAGTCATGACTTGGCAGAAACAGGAGTCTCTTCAATCTCAAAAGAATAATAGAAACAAAAATGCGAATGGCGTCTACCAGAGGCTCTCTTCTTGCATTCCTTCAAAAGACTTTTCTCCCAGTATCTATTAAAGTTCTCTAAAACTTTAAGGGAACTATTTTGTGCTTTAATGCAGCAAACAGCTTATTAATTGATCATGAGACTAATTTACTCGTATTTATAACTCTGCCCTGGTAAATGCCATATATTTAGCAAACAACTTGAGGAAGGTGAATAGCCTGACATGTTCTGCATTTTTCCTTGTATTTCCTCTGGTTCCTGATACTTTCAGTGATACCTTTTGCTTAATAAGTTTTTCTGTCCATATTTACTGTTGTATGCAATATTTTACTCAGTAGCAGATCTTCAGTTTAATTTGTAAAGTTAAATTTTTTGACATGAAAGAAAGAATTTTATGCCGAGTTAAGTACTATATATTATTAGCGCTGGAGCATCAACTTTGTGCGGGAGCTCTGGGGTTCAGTCTGGACCGGGCGTAGACGAGAGATCTCTGAAGTCAGATCTTGGAACATGCGGTTTATTGCAAAGGGCGTGGGCATAGGGGCACTGCTTAGAGCTGCCAGCCGCAGCTCGGAGCAGGCCCAAGAGAGCAAGAGAGTAAGCGGGTAAGTAAAGAGAGAGAGAGAGAGAGAGAGGAATGAGAGTGAAGAAGAAGTGAGAGAGAGTGTAGTAAGAGTGACTGAAGTCCTGGTTACAATACAATAAATCATCATCTGTACTGAATATTCTAATTGTCACTAACCAATCTAATACAAGATACAAATCCTATAGCATTTACATACAGCCTATAAGAGTTCTTATATTACCATAGAGTGTTACATCTTAACTTCTAAAAACTACTCTTTGGACCCCTTCTGCTGAGCTAGTAGGGTCTGCTCTGACCCTTGGACCTGCCTGCAAGCAGAGGGTATTGTTCAATCAAGAGGGGATTACCTTCAGTTGGCCATACCATTGTTTTCCAGTTGTTCAGTAACTAAGACTTGGTATTTCAAAAATGGCTTTCATTTCGATGTCGCCTGTAGTTTTCATATTCCCAAAATCTTTTGTCAGGCAATCATATTTATAAGGCTTTCCTGTTTCATCTTCCCTACCATCTTCCCCGTTCTGATGAACAACTAAGATATTAGACACAGTCCTACTCGTCATTTTTTGCACACACTGAAGTATACAAGGTACTGCTACTAAAACTATAATTATTACTACTAGAATAATCAAGCCTATTTTACAGAGTTCCCTTAGTCAGGGTGCAAAGCTCCAACCATCAAACAAACTGTCTAGCCAAGACGGGTCATCTGTTGTAATTTGGTTAGCTAGGTCCCTTAGGTTTTTTAGCTGTTTGTGAATAGAAACAGAATGATCGGATAAGTTCATACAGCATAATCCTTCAAAATCTTCACAGCCATGCCCATGCTAATAAAAGATATCAATATAAGTTTGGTGTGTATGGCTGGGAGTTGGAGAAATGTGATGATTATCATATGGCCAGTACTTATCAAGAGTAACATTATCAAAACCTTCTGGAAAAGGTATTCCAACTAAACAGGTTGAAAAAGGTTTGTCAGGACTTGTGTCAGATAGACAGATGGTATCGGAGCCTGCAGATTTGGCTAAAGCAACCCAGACATTTGTCTTTGGTTGATTTACAGGTAAAGCTTCACTGCAAAAACTAAAACATAAGAATAAAAGCAACATGCATTTGCACAAATAATGCTAAAACTCCATTCTTTTCTTGAGCCGTTTCTGGCAGACGATCTTCTCTCAGTGGTTCTGCCTAATTCACATTTGGGTGATGGCTTCTCGGCTTCCACTCGTGGGGTCACTGGCTGAAGTGGAACTGACAACAGGCTTTAATGCATGGTACAGCTTCACGTTCTTTGCTGGAATCCACTTGGTTCCTTCACCTGTGGAGAGACATGCAAATCCTTTTCCCCACATTATAAGATCATATGGTCTTTCTATTTTTCCTGATGCTAAATTCTTAATTAAAACGGGGGGGTGCTCTTTCAGTTTTGCTTTTTTGTTGTTTAAGAAATGTCTATAGATGGGGGGGTCAGGCTCTTCTGCAGAGCTGTTCAAGAAATTAAAAACATACAAGGCTTTATTCAACCTTCTTTGAGGTGTAGCCTGGGCTTTCCCCCCTTTCTGTTGATTTAAAATGCATTTTAAAGTTTGATGTGTTCCTTTTAGGGTACTTTTTAGCAGTTGTTTAAGATATGGAGAGCAGATACCACTGTCTTTTATTGCTTTCTGCAACTCTTTAATCTCATGGTGTGGGATAGCTTGCCATGTTCTAGGACCACCAGCTTGCTGGCTGAATAGTACAGGCATAGCTAAAGGATTTAGATTTTCCTCTTTGCAAATCTGGCGTCTGACTTCATGCCAGTCTGTTAATTGAAAATTATTAAAACATTTTTGGGAGTTTTCTACTTTTGGGATTAATGCAGGTGAATCTTCAGGGTTTAGTGTCTCTTTTTGGGTTGAGAAGTCTGTCCCAAACACTGGGGGGACACCGGAACTGTTTGGGAACAGACTTAATTCTTTTTCGGAATTGTTTTGTATTGGGATTAAGGTGTTGGCATTTGCAGGGGCAAAATAGTTCTCAGTCTGTCCTGTATTTATAAAAGCAGGTGTCATATTCCATCTTCCCCCTCCTCGTTGCACGGCTTGTGTGCCTGGCTGTGGCAGTGCGATCGATTGGTGATACAAAGTAGTCACATTCGGTGTCAGGAGCGCAGAGGGCGATAGCGCGGCTGGGTGTTCGAGGGAGTGCAGGCGTGATTCGGTGCTGCTTGGGTTGGCTCCGGGATGCGGCGGCGGAGGCAGGGAGGCAGGCGGCGGAGCCGCAGGAAGATGTGCAGCTGGTCCCGGGAGCGGTGCTGTGGTTGGAGGAGTGTGAGCGGAGTGATATCGCTGATCCGGGAGTTGCAGCAATTGCGCATGCGTGGGTTGCATCATCAGGGCAACGTGGCAGGCTGTGATGGCGGCAGTCCGTGTGGCAGGCGGTTCAGGCAGAGCGGGAGATGGCAGGACTGCAGAACCAGGGGCTGGGGCTGCGGCCGCGGTCGAGGAAGGGGGCGATGGGACGATCATGGATGCCGGTGGCGGTGGGACCGCACTATTCAGCAGCTGAGAAGCGGGAGGCTGCGGTGGATACGGCAGGGTCCGGTCTCGGGCCACGGAGGTGGGCCGTGGCGGCAGGGCTGCCCTGTCGGCAGGAGATGATCCCGGGGCGGCGGGAGGCAGGAGGGCCGGCGTGGAGGTGGCGGGAGTATGTTGCGGTGGGGCCATGGCGAACGGTGGGCCTGTCGTCGGCTGGGCTGCAGCGTGCTGCCACTGGGAGCTTGTAGGCTGGGCTGGGGTGGGTGCTAGTGCGGCAGGCAGGAACGGCGCTGCCGGAGCGGCGGTGCCGGGAGACAGGGCTGGAGCAGTGGCAGGCACGGAAGAGGCTGCAGACATCCATGCAGACGCTGCGGCACCGGCACCAAGTGGCTCGCGGGGCTGGGGCGCTCCGCGTCCCAGCGCAAGTGATGGTGTGCCAGGATCGGGGAATTGTGCAGGAACGCCAGCAGGGACGGGAGTAGACATAGGCATCTGTGCTGCCGTGGGGCCGGGGGACAGCTCGGGGCGTGCTGTGTGCGCTTGAACGGCAGGGCAGGGGGGCAGGGTTCCCGCGGTAATGTGCACAGGGGGTGCCGGGGACGCCAGCGTGGCCGTGACAGGCGCTGTCGGCACCGGTGGTTCGGGAGCGGCAGGAGACTGTGAAGACGCAGCAGCGACAGACGTGGATGGGACATTGGCTACCACCGGCGCCGTGTCGGTGGCGGCAAGGGGGACCTGGGGGGCTGGAAGAAGGGTCGCCACTTGGCTTTGCGGAGGGCCAGCTATAATGGCAGCCATGGCCATAACAGGTGCGGCTGGGGGAGCGGTAGCGCCCGTAGGTAGCAGGGGGGTAGCTGCCGCCCCTGCCGAGGTATCGCCGGGGGGCGGGGCCACGATGATGCTAGCAGCGGGGGGTGGGGTAATAATGACGGAAACAGGGGGGGGCACGTGGGGGCAGGGGCAAGGGGCGGGGCCGCGGAGACGCTGGCGGACGGGGTGGTAGAAGCGAGGGGCGGGGCCGTGAAGACGCTGGCGGACGGGGTGGTAGAAGCGAGGGGCGGGGCCGCGAAGACGCTGGAACCGAGGGTGGGGGCCGCGGGAGCCGGGAGAGCAGGGACGAGCAGGATGGCGGGGGCGGGGATGGCGGGAGCGGCGGGAGGGGCCGTAGGGTCCGGTGGGGTAGCTGGGGCCGGGGTAATGGGTGCCGGGACCGCAAGCGCGGGGGGCGGGGCGGCGCGAGTCAGCCAGACCGCGGGTACTGGAGCCGCGAGGTCTGGCGGAGAGGCGGGGGCCGTGCCCCATTGCAGGCTCGCGGCGGCAAGGGGCGGGCTCGCAGCAGGAGCCGGGCTCGGCGGGGTGACTGCTGCGGGCGGCGCCTTCGCAGCAAACAGCTCCACCAGCGCTCTGCAAGCTGGGATCAGCTGCGCGGCAGCCATATTCCGGTAGGAGACATTATTAAAGAGCTTAACTTTAACTGTGTCCTAGAAGTCTCTTGTAAAGACAGCTGAACGGTCAGCATTTGGGAAATTAACTCGAGTCCATTCTAAGAGATTTTTTAGCTCCTGTTTAGGTAATTGACTTGGACCGGAGCTTATAAGTAAATGCTTAAGTTGCTTATAGAGATCTCTGTCATGGGCAGAGTGGGTTTGTCCCATTATTAGACCAGTATGATACTCACTTAGATGTCGCAGGAGCAGGGTCCTTAGTCAGAGGTCCGTCGTGGGGGGCTGGCCAGGCACTCCACTCGGCGCTCAGGACGCTGCTTTTGGGTCCTTCCTCAGAGCTCCGGTTTTAGGCGTCGCTTGGCAACGGCTTTCCGTGCTCAGGACCTCACAGGTGGGTCCGCACTGAGAGCTCCAGCGCGGGCGGTGCTGAGCACTACTCGCCTGTGCTCGGGGCGCGCAGCAGGGTCCTTCCTTAGAGCTCCGGTCGGCACTGCTTAGCAGCGTGTCCATGCTCGAGGGGTGCCACGGCAAACTTCCTCAAAGAGCTCCAGGGAGCCGCTGCGCAGCAGTGGCCGCCCGTGCTCGAGGACTGCCAGGCAATTCCCTCCAAGAGCTCCAGGTAATCCCCGTGCTCGAGGGCTGCCTCGGCAGAATTATAGAGCTCCGGCTTTTACGATGCGCAGCATCGGTATGCCGTGCTCACGACACGTTCTAGGTGGCTATAACTGGTCTTTTAGTTACCGTCCATGGAGAAGTCTCCCACAGATGGAGAAAGCTGAACCGGGCCTTCAATCACGTTGGGCACCGGACTGCGGGAGCTCTGGGGTGGGTTGGACGGTCGGGACGGACAGAGACGAGAGATCTGTGAAGTCAGATCTTGGAACATGCGGTTTATTGCAAAGGGCATGGGTATAGGGGCACTGCTTAGAGCTGCCAGCCGCAGCTCGGAGCAGGCCCAAGAGAGCAAGAGAGTAAGCGGGTAAGTAAGGAGAGAGAGAGAGAGAGAGAGGAATGAGAGTGAAGAAGAAGTGAGAGAGAGTGTAGTAAGAGTGACTGAAGTCCTGGTTACAATACAATAAATCATCATCTGTACTGAATATTCTAATTGTCACTAACCAATCTAATACAAGATACAAATCCTATAGCATTTACATACAGCCTATAAGAGTTCTTATATTACCATAGAGTGTTACATCTTAACTTCTAAAAACTACTCTTTGGACCCCTTCTGCTGAGCTAGTAGGGTCTGCTCTGACCCTTGGACCTGCCTGCAAGCAGAGGGTATTGTTCAATCAAGAGGGGATTACCTTCAGTTGGCCATACCATTGTTTTCCAGTTGTTCAGTAACTAAGACTTGGTATTTCAAAAATGGCTTTCATTTCGATGTCGCCTGTAGTTTTCATATTCCCAAAATCTTTTGTCAGGCAATCATATTTATAAGGCTTTCCTGTTTCATCTTCCCCAACACTTTGAATAGTCTTTTAATTCCAATATATAGTATATAAATTTCAACATATTCCTATTCTTGTTGCTATTCATTGTTCCTATTCTATATTCATTATAATTTGACATATAATGTTAGCTGCCTATCTTAACACCAATAACCCATCTGAACCTGCACTCGTGAATCCAATTACTGAAAAAATTGGAGCTCTTCCCTGAATCTCCTTCTTCCTAGGGATAGTAGACATGTGTCATGAGACAGGATAGATCACAAATATCAAAGCCTTTCAGAAACTCACATACTTGCATATACTCTCCCTAAATTTGTTTCCTTGCAGTATGGCCTTGGGGGTAAAAATCCCCAGGTCATTAACCTCACTTTTTTTTTAGGAAAAATGGTGCGGAAGTAAAAATATCTGATAAAAATAACTTTACTGTGTTTGATTTAGTATCTCCACACCTCTGCTATATTGCAAAACCTTTCTCATTTACATTAAATTTTGAACAATGTTTCCAAGTTTCAAGTTGCGTTCTGTTGCCACATCCACACATATAATTTTATTTAAATCACAGAATATTTTGAGTTGGACCCACAAGGGTCATTGAGTCCAATTGTTAAGTGAATAGTACACACGGGAGTGGAACTCTCCAAGTACTTATTTAGTCTTTTCCCTATGCATTACATTTCTCTGAAATGAGGCCTAACATTAATTGTACTCTTTCCATATTTACCACAGTAGAGTCTGGTTTGAGCCCTTATTAAAGGTAGAAATTTTCAACCCTGAATGTTAGGAACTTTTACTTCTGGAAGTGCAAGACATAAGTGACACCAGATAAAGACATCCAGGACTCCCTTCTCTCTAGCTTTCCTACTGTGCCCAAATTTTAAAGATGTAACTTTATAAAGACACTATTCGTCTCAGCCAGAAAAAGAAGAAAGAGGACTTTATAGCAAAATATGAAAAAAAATATCCTTTATGTTTGCAAGAATGAAAATTTTCTGGTGGCTTTCCAGCTGTGCTAATCTGAACTGATATAAGTAAAATTAATTTGAAGTAGATGAACACTAGTATATTTGGCTACATCTAAGAAGCTGATGTTTTTCCACTTCAGAGACTAATGCATTTCATATTATTCACTTTCATTTAGAAATGAAACTAAAATATAAAAATACAGCACAGTAAATTTATTTGTTGTGAGCACTAAATCACAGAAACCAGATAATCTTGTCAGCTGATGTAGTAGATACAGAATTAGAGGAGAGAAAAAAAATGCAGAGCCATTTTCTATATGGGCTATTAATAAAATTTCTTCTTGCATTACAGTAACTCTTGTGTGGTGGTTTGTTGGTTTTCTAAAACAGTACACAGTTCTTTGTGGTTTTCTGGGAGGGAGCCAGAGCACATTGGTGATAGCTGGTTTCTCTTGAAGCCATTTGTGCTTTCACAGAATCATAGAATAGTTTGGGTTGGAAGGAACCTTAAGGATCTGTTGGTTCCACTCCTCCTGCCTGGCAGGGACACCTACCACTAGATCAGCTTTGGTAGTATTGTGTAGTAACTCTGGGCCTTCAGAAGTATGAAGGCTACAATGCTGTCACCTGACTTTCTCAGTATGGAATTGGTACCATTTAATCTTTATTCCTATTTATTTTACTATATACAAAAATACTTCTTTTACAAATATTTTCAAAGAAAATTCTTCCATTCTTCCAAGTAAGCAGCAGTTCTTTGAAAATCCTTCTGATACCTCTATCTCCAGAGAGATCACAAAGACTAGAATGGAAAGCAGTTTTTCTTTTTCATCCTTCTGTAATACCTTGTTATTGTCCAACTCTGGAGGCTTTATTTGATTTTTATTTTATTTTTCTTCTCTTTTTTAAAAATCTTTGTCTGTTCTTGGTGACGTGGCAATGTTCTTATTTTTTCGAATACACTTAAAATTTATTCTTTCAACCATTTCTTATATATCAAGTAGGTTGGTCTCATATCAGAACTAAATAGTAGATGGAAGATGATTGATATGTACTTGGTTGCCATAAAATGGTATTGCCCTATAACCAGCCTGACAAAAAGTCCTATGTTTTCAGAGGTTAGTCCTCCTAAGACCTGTATGTTATATACTTTAGTAACTTTTCATGCTTGGCTAAAATATATTTCTAGTATCTGAAAAAAGACCAGTTTATTTTAAAGTAATTTTATTCTGAATTTTAACATTGTTATTTTTCTGTCATTTCATCTCATTTTGATGGCAAGTATCACGGGGTAAACTGGCTTTGCACAGGGGATGTGAAGCACAGATAATCTATTTGAATTAGCTGTGATTACACTGGTCATAGTGGAACAAGGACTTGAACCCAAGATCTTTGAAACATCTGTCTACAACTAATATTTAATAATCATTTATTCCAAAAAGTACACTTTTGCTCTGAAGAGATGGACAAGTGGTTACTTAAACTTACTTGCATTTATGGACATATGTACCATAATTTAAAAATATTTGATTAAACTATACAGTTGTCTTTGATATAAAGGATATCAACGGGAATGACTGAAATTTAGGTTATCCTTAATTATGCACTATTATAGAGATTTACAGTTTTCAACCTAGTTCAGTAGTCTTCATTTTAAGCATTTAAATTTAAAATAATTATTCTCTTTTTATTAAATGAAGTACCTGTAGGGCCACTGTAGGTCATCTGCTACTGAGACTGTCAAAATAGAACTAATACTGGATATAATTGTGTCTTTTTCTAAAAGTCATTAGGATTGTCTGTTTTTCATCTCTTACGTGCTTTCTAAATGTTATTAGAAATCATCATATCTTTAAATTGTCTACAATAAAAATCCCTTTTTTTTTCTGAGTCAGTTACTCTCAGTCCTTCAGATACCTGAATGCCCACCTGTATGTTTATGATTAGCTATAATAAGGTCAACGAATTCATAAATTAATAATCAGCATATATGTTTGCAAAATCAAGATTCCGTTAATTCAGAGCATCCTACAGATAGTCAAATGTATCTTTGCAAAGGAAATGAAGTGACCTTGTTCCACAGCAGATCTGAACAACTGCTCCAATCTGAATGAATTCTACACCATGGTTTCTAACTGCTTCCTACAGCTAATAATTATAGCTTATGGTAAGAGAAAACACTCTGTATGACTGGTTGCTACTGACAGCTGAATGTCACAAATGCCAGCCACTTTGGTAGCAATGCAGGCAGGCCGAGGTGGAAGAGTGAAGGTGAATGTCAGTCTCATAAATCTGGGCTGCTTAGGAAAACCTTACGAATGGTTTATTATTACATCTGTGTGTTTTATTTTTTTCCCTACCCTGACCTTAAGTGTCTGACCACTGTGATACCTATGTAAATATGCAGTAGACTATTTTTCACTACTATTCCTAGTCAAGACTTTTCCTCAGCATCACCAGATGACTAGTACACTTGGAAAAACTATCAGCAGAAACAGCAGGATACTCTAAATATTTTAGTTTTTTCATTTTGGCTTATTTTCCATTATTAAATTATAGTCCTTTTTCCTTCCAAGTAAATGACCTTTTAAGAACAAAGTTTCTATACTATAATATGACTAAAATTTGACCTGCAGGGTCTACCTCTCTAAAGAAAACTTAGCTCCTTAAGTGTTTCAATCTGAAAACAGTTTCTCTAGAGTGGAAAAACTCTAAATGGTAATATGACAAAAGCAAGTAATGCTAGGGAGAAAACTTATCTGCACAGGTCTGTATGAAAAAAGCATAACTGAGAAATATTTTAAAAGATAAAATTTTAAATGAAAAAGGATAGAGCGATTTTTTTTTCTCGTCTGTCTAGTAAAAGCTTGTAAATTGTTAGAACAGTATTTTATTTGTTTACCCAATTTTGTGTAGGTTTATCAGCAATTATGTTTCTGGTGTACAAACTTCAGTTGATTCAGAAGTAAACCCGAATTTTGAGTGACTGCTCACAAATAAGTGTTTATGACGGGTAGGTGGGTATCCTTAAAGAACTGTAGAATGACTTTGAATTAAAGAAACTCTTACCCAATAATCGGCTTTTGAGATGCTGAATTTCACAGTACATTTTTCCTCCTTATGCTCCTGGGATCCCGATTGAGGGTGACTCCACAGATGTAACAGAGCACAGGATGCAAGTTTGGAAAGATGCCACAATCTTTAAGTTACTTGAATTCTTATTTAGTGGATTGCAGGGCTGGTTGGTGTCACTAGAATTCTACAACAATTACACAACTAGTTCTTTTGTTAACTACTGAATCAGTAAATTTCTTTCAGGACAGATATACCACATTCTTTGTTTCTGAGTTTACCAGCTTTGAAATGTTCTGGAGTAACAACCTATACAGTGACATACAGTGCTATCAGGAAGCTCTAATGCAGGAAGAGGATGTTTTTTGTTAACTTTAAATTCTATTACATGTTAAATGCTCAAAATCATGAGATATGGGTCAGTACCAAAATGCATATTGATATATAAAGATGCTTAAGATAAAAAAGTTCATCATAATTTTTATCCATGAAATTACAAAAATAAACTTCAACCAGTTTTCAAAGTTCCTTATTATGACTGTAGACCAAAAATTTTTTAAAACTGAAAATGTACTTCTAATGTATTTCTATGTTAATTTATTTTATACTATAAAAATACAAATTTATTTGTAGTCTGAAGGATCTCAGAACATGTATAAACCCAGAAAAACTGATGAGATGAAAGTGCCTCTCAAAGATAATGTATGAAAAGAGTGGGTAAAAATTTGACTTGCAGTTCTTCTGTGAGACAAGTGTCACTTTTCTGTGCTAAAATTGCATCTGTAAAAACACTCTTCCAGCTGACACAGCCTTATAGATTGAAAGAAAAGAACAAAAGTAGAACTGCCGGGTGGAGATTTTTTTGTTACAGCTGTTAAAAATGAAAAAAACCCCCATATAATAAAAGAATAGCTCATTTTATTAACTGCTAAGTATTTGGAATATTGAGGCAGACTGAGTCATAAAAAATAAGGTTAGAAAAGAATGAAAAAGAGTTTCAGAGAACTGCTTTCCTTTCCCTTTGTTACATGTTTCTTACAAGAGTTTCAGGCTTTATTGGCCCTTGAGCACTAATCTGCTCCTTGGAGCTGGTCTGATCAATGACAGGAAAGCATCACTTACAGATTATCCACATCTTGGATGCTGAGGACAGCCAGACATATCCAACCAGGGTTCTCTCTGTCTGGGTGATCTTGTCCAGAGAGCCTTCTTATGGGCAGGTACTGAGTTACTTTTTTGGTAGCTTTTTGATGTAGAGACGTAAATGGATGCAGAACATAAGTAGTTGCTTAAGTCCTGCTTTTCTGAGATGTCAGATTGTTATCAAAGTTTCTTTGCCAATTACTCCCCATCAAGGGGGTTTTGGCTGGACTTCTCAGGGATGTCTCTGGGCTTCAGCTATGTCTCCATCACCATGTTTACTGTCTTGCCTTTGCCGAGGTTCTGTCAGAAGGCAAGACTAGATGGTCAGTCAAAGGAGAATAAAATGAATCAAAAAAGGTCCCAGGTCTGCTTCTGGCAATGATTGCTATTCTCTTGTTAGTTTCAAGTTTGAGTGTCTGTCCAGGTGGCAACTAAGTCTAAGTATGCTAAATGAATTTAAGTTTGCAAGAGGAAAGTCAATGTTTCATGCTAAAAAGAAAAGGATGGAAAAAATCCTGCACAAGAAAACACATGCATATAGAAAGTCAAGAAGAATCAATCAGCATGGGTGAACAATATTCAGGGGGTGCATGGAGTTAAGTAATTATGTGGGTCAGAGGAAAGCTTGGATGTGTATGCAAAAAGGATTCCAGAACTACTACCATATCCTACCATTTCAGTCAGGTCCTGCAAACTATGAACCCTGTTCTAAAACCAAGAAATGTTGAGGTTTTATTTGGGACTGAATTTCAAGGAAGCTAAATAAAGATAACTAAGGTTCATTCTTGATTTGGAGAATTAGTAAGAGGGTCCAAGATTGAAAACAAGGATTATTTTAGATCTAGATTTAGAACAGGAGTTTTAGTCATTTTAAGATTTGATGCTATTTGATTTGATGCTTAAGAACATTAAGGAGAAGGACTAGGTCACCATGCTAAAGCTAGCTTCTGGGTCAGTGTTCATGTCCTCATCCAGGAGAGGATTTATTATGGCAAAGGAAACAAAATTCAGTTCTAGGTGTGTCAGGAATTTTTTGCATTGGGATTAAAATATTTAATGAGTTGGTCTCACTTTGTTCATTTCTATGTCCAACTCTATTCTAACTGAACTGTTGAGGGAGAACTTATTTGGGTGTTGGTGTTATTTTCTGTAGGAGCTGCTGCTGAATCCTGAGTCTGACTTCAGACTTCCATGTTCCATGGCTGAATCACTTTTCTAAGTTAACTTCCATTCTGAATGTGAAAAGTTTTGTTAGACAGGTAAATGTTAAGCATTTTTTTTTTCCTTTAAGTTAAGATAAGGAAATGAATTAAAAATATTTTTACTTTCTGCAATATGAATTGGGTAAAGTTTCTAGCCTTTCAAAAATTCAAAAAATAATTGTAACACAAATTTCCCTTCCAGTAGCTTAACTGACATGTTCTGAACTGCAATTTTGTGATGATTTTTCTTATTATAAAAAGAAATTAGTCTCTCTAGATGTCAATGTCTTTCAAACTCAACTTTTTAACAGGCTTAAAATATGCAAGAAGTATTTCTTTAAAGACTTTCTTTGCATAATTCATATTCATTATTCTACAGCAAATGTTTCTTTCAAGAAAAAAAAGATGAAGAGTATGTTTAGAAATTATGACTAAGTTTAACAAATTTAAATATAGATGTGGCCAAATGTGCTCTCGAACTTCAGGAGCTTCTGAATGTGAAATGGATTAAGTTGCTGGCACATTTTCATACCCATTGAATTACTACATAGCTGTTTAAATCTTGGATTTCTTTTTTCTCAAGAAGAAATAAAAAGCTCTTGTAGTGAAAGATTGGTTTGCAACTTCAAGTGGAGCCTGAAAATGAAATTTCCTGCTCTGTGCAGAAAAGCCCATATTTTGTCTGAATTGTTTTGCCTTCCCTTTATAATATTTCTTTTCTTTAAATCTCCTTTTCTCAGTACTTCCATGCAGTATTTTTATATCATATTAGAAATTCACTCTTTTTTCATACATTTCCACATCTCTAGTTCTATAGAGAAGACTGTCATCACAGTTCTACACAGAAGCCTTTTATTTCTACACCATTTTCTTAAAGCCTTACACTTTTTAAGATCTTATAATGAAGTCTTGTACTGCTTGAGAGTGTAATGTGGAATAGCAGCTGGCAAACCCCTGGCCTGGCCTGTAAGAAATGTGTGGTTTGTTTTTCTTTATTTACTAAGGTCTCCACTTCCGAGAATACAAAACAGTTAATGAATATAAATAGATTATGCTAAAACATATTTTGAAAACAATAATAATAAAAACATTCTTGAAATGTGAAAATGTTTCTTTCATCACTTTACTGATTTCTTTTTTTGGTGCATCATTTTAACTGAACCAATGTACTATGAAATTGCACTGTGATGTTATATTAGAAACACAAAAGTTTTGCTCTGCTTTTGAAAGCTAGAAGAGGATGGAAGAAGCTGAGAAGGGTCAAAGTCAAAGTAGACCTTTTTAAATAACATAGAGTATCCCCACTGTCAGAGTTCATCTGTATCTCAAATCTTTATAGAGATTAAAAAAAAAAACTAAATTGGCAATTCAACTCTGTCCAAGTACCAATGAATATATAATTTTTTTTTTTTTTAGGTACATCTTAGCATGATCTTAATTTTCATTTATATCCAGTTTGGTCACGTAGACCATGAAAGCCACCAATTTAATAATAGGTAGTGATGAAGTAATGCTCCTAATATGAAAGTGAGGTAGCTGTTTATAATTAGAGTTTATGTGGGAAAATTTTTGTAGTATGATCTAGAACAGATGGTCAGTGCACCTGCTGGCTTTAACAATAAGAAAAAGTCAAAATTATCTCACTTGTTTATATTTTTCATTTCTTGTAACTCAGTGCAACGTATCACATTAGTAACAGGTTAATATAGAAATGAGGTTTTTTTCTAATTACTTCCCAAGTCAAAATTAATGTTTAATTTAAATGGAAGTTTGATAATAATAAAAAAACCCCAAACAATTTAGTGTTAATATGTTTAGTGTCATATATTTTCCTGTATATGACTCACCCTACACTAAAGACTTTCATTATTTATCAGAAGTGATTTTTAATAGATCAGGTTCATAAATGTAAATGTAATTTAATACTATTCTTGTGTTGGCTCAGTGAACTTAAGAGCATTTTCTTCATCTAGTAATGCTTTTTCCTAAATAGATGCTGTCACACTCAAGTCTACTCAATTTTTTGGTGTGAATTTCATCCTGTGCTATCTGAAGCAAAATCTGACAATATCTTGAATCCATGTGCTTTTGAAAAAAGGGAACTTCTACTTATAGTTTGTCCTCATCAAAGATCTTTTCCACAGAATCAGATGCTTCCGGCTTTCACAATGCATTTATGTGCATTTTGGCCTTGTCAGCTATGAAAAAGTCTGCTATAGGCCTGGGAAAACTAGAATTTTATTGGATATTAGAAAGCAAAGAGATTTTATAGTGGTATACTGGTATGCATGTATGCACATAAGTGAAAGATATAAAAAAATATAAGTATGTGTTACGTGGAAAATACAGTTTTGCAAACATATTAAGTAGGTGTTTAACACTGATTCATGGAAGTCAGATTTTAGCAAATGCTAGTTCTGTTTCTTTTCCTAATTATAGGTTAAATCTTATTAAAGGTCTTTAAGGATTGCAAAATATGAAATAGAATGCTTACAAAAATGAGAATTTAAATAATAGCTGCCTGACAGAAAAGCAAAAGCATTCCAATTTTTATTTTGCAATTGTTCATTAGTTTTATTTATTGCTTTTTGGTAGGTTTTTTTCACTAAAAATCCATCCAAGTTTGGAGTGTCAAGTTGTTTTTTTCAAGAAATTTTAACAAAATAGCAAAGGATAGAATTGTAGCAGAAGTTTTGTTGTTGTTTTTGTTTTGTTTTTAAATTTTACTTTCTACTATAAATTATGCAGCTACTTTTATAGCAGCAAAAACCAAATGTTGAGGTATTAGGAATGTCAATTTTGAGGCCAGGTAATAAAAAAATAAATCAGTGCAGGACACTTGCCTCTTGCTCTACTACTAGCAGCAGATGTCTCTACTTGGATTTATGAATTTGAATAAACTGTGAATTTGCATATGTATTTTTTCTTTTTTATGCTGAAAGAAAAAACACATTAAGTAATTTTTACAGCCTCTGACAGAAAAATGAAGACATCGGAGCTTTCAGAGGTATCATGTGGGCATATGGAACAAGTGAGTGGTTCATAATGCAAATGAAGATAACAGTGTGGTTTTGTGGTGTTCAGCTATAGGCAATGTATATCATCTGCATTTATTAAAGTTCAGGGCATCTGTCACTATTTGAAAATAAAATGTAGTTTTCGGGATGAAATGTGTTTTGGAAGGGAACACCCCAAAAAAAGGAACTTTGGAAATGTCTACTAGTTGCTCTGACTTGCCCACTCTTCCAGATAAGAGGTGTTTTATGTCTAGGTTAATTTTAATGCTGCCTTTCAGCTTTTTTCTGGTGCTTGCTCACGCTCTCATCTGGTATCGTGGAGATTGGAGTCTTATGATCATTGCTCTCCATTTTCCTGACAGATGTCCTTTTATTTAAGCTTAGATCTCTAGTTTAATACAGTTTTTTTGTTGTTGACCTCAGTGACAAATTTTGAGCTATCAGTATTTTGTGTGAAATTATTGCCAACAGCATTTTATGTGGACATTATTTTCACAGATTCCTATCTCATGGAAATGATGGGTAGGAGAGAAAGTGTGCATGATTATCTGTTGTGGAAACACCTAACATTAGATAAGAATTTCCTTATTTATTCTCCTATGAGTGACTTGGTATTTTACCGCTTCGTTGCCTTTCATAATACAGCAAAGTATAAAGATCTTCACATACTCAACTGAGATAGTGCCAGTGGAATTTCTGCTTCATAGTTGCTCCCAATAAATGTAAGTATCCAACAATGTTTTTGTCAAGAAAGAGCACTTTTTCCACTGTGAGGTGAAGTGGCATACTTTGTTATAAAGTTGATTTTGACCTACACAGCCAGGATAAATTTGTCTTGTTTTCCTATGCTCAGTGACTCATTCTATTAGTGAAGTGGCCATAGACTCTGGACTATGTGACCCCTTTGGAATATACAACGTCAGTGAATTCATGGACAAAAAATTAGGTTTTACTGGTTTTGGTCACTCAAATTAAATTTTGTCCAATTATCAGCCAGACAAACTCTTTTTGAACTCTTACACTTGTTCTGGTAAATTTTAACTGTCCCCATCTTTACAAAATTATTTTCATCAGATAATAATGCACATATTATTTTAATTAGTTTTTGCACTGCTATTTCAAATATAGGCATTTACTGAAGTTTGTAATATACATGTATTTGTGTGTATGTGTGTGTGTGTGTGTATGTGAAGTATTGTGAATGCTAAACAAAATCTTCAAAATCTTTAATGTATGCTTCAGAGGCCATTATTACAATAAAATGTCCCTAATTTAAAAATTAATATGGGCAGCCTGCAGATGAAAATTTCTTGCAAAATTGAGAGAAGCACTCTGTAGCAAGGTGTTGCTGACTTTTGTTTTGTAAAGCTGAAGATTACATGAGTATGTGAAATGTGACACAGTGAAACAACCCTTCTGATCTATGTTTGTGGTCCAAAGCCACCCATACAGAGCCTAAATGTAAAGTTCACCCCAGTAGCACTCAAATACAAAAGAGGTGTGGACATACTGGAGAGAGCTCAGCAAAGGAGCATCTCTCATACAAAGAAAGTCTGAGAGAGCTGGGACTGCTTAGCCCAGAAAATGCTCCAGGAATCTCATCAATGTGTACAAATACCCGAAGGGTGCAAAGCAGACAGAGCCAGACATTTTCTAGTGGTTCCCAGTTGTTGGAACCCTGGGTTTAGAGAATTTAGGGTTTTGGGATATAATTATATAAAGTGTAACAATATGGAGGATTTTGGGTGTGGATTTATTTCTTCTTCTTTCTCCTTCTTCTTCATAAATCTGAATACTCTATCATTGGGTCAAAAGTTCTGCACTGCAGGACATGAAAAGTTAGTAATTGGATTGTAAGTAAAGACATTCTACTTAGCATGTCATAATTGGTTAACTTTGACTTTAAAAAAGCTTGGAAGTGAAAACTCATGGCCATTTTCCACCCTGACAACCTTGGAGGCACACCCTGTGCAGCTGTGCTAAAGATAAGAAATAATAAACATCAGTGAAGAGGAAGAGCCTGGCGTCACTTGCGTTGTAATCCAAACTCTGAGTAAAAGAACTCGAAATTCAGAAAGAGAGAAAATTAATACCCAGTTACAGCGAAAGAGATAATAGGCAAAAAGTGAGATGTTGCATCAGGTTCCTTTCAAATATCAGAAAAGTGCAACCAAGCTGTGGCATAGAGATAATGCATAAAGCTCTTTACTTGGAGATTTTTAAAAACCATCTGGATGTGGTCCTGGACAACCATGTTCTGGGGTAATCCCATTTGAGCAGAGGGGGGTTCGACCAGATGACCTCCAAAAATCCCTTCCAAACTCAACCCATGTGTGATCCTGTGTGAATGTCCTAAAATGACCAGCCTGGGTCTTCTCCTCAAGGCAAAAGTCAGATTTATTTCCTTCTTTGGATTACTTAGGGTCAGTTTCTGCCATATCACATTACACTGTGTTCTATGTGATGTCATTTAAGATCATAAAAGTAACCCAGAGTGAAACAGGAAATTAAAGGATTTTTTTCACTCTCCCTACAGCAGTATTTTAAATTGCAAATTTCTGGCTTATTTTTGTACTGGTTTAATTTGCTGAGAGAAGCTGTGAAATCACCTTGGCTTGCAGTGCTAGTTTTACTATCCATCTAGTTTTAGTGTATTAAGTTTATTGATAACTCTTCTCCTGATGAATCCACTGAGTCTGAAAGGTATCATATTTATTCATGTTTTATTGTTTTACAAGAATATAAGCCTATGCAAGGTAAAAAATGACCCAAAAGTACATTCTCAGAAGCTTTGTGGTTAGGTGTTTAGATATTTTAAACCCATCTTTTTATCATTTACAAATGTCACAGAAACTTCATACTAAAGTGTTTGATAAGTAAGAGTTAATTTGCACTGTATCGGGGTGATTGTAATTCATGTAAATATTGATTTTGATGTGAAAATTATAGTTGTAAAAATTGAACTGGGGATTACTGACCCCTCCAATAATTGCAGAACGTGATATATTGTACCCCTCAAAGGCACAACAATTTTCAGAGTTCAGGCTATTTTGCAATGACATGATGCAGAAGAACTTAATTTTAGTAACATTCCTGAAAAACGAGTTACATATCAAAACCAGCCATCTGTAAGAGCTTAGTTACAAGGAGTGGCCAGATCAATATGCCAAGTCTAGTTCCATTTTACTGTAATTGTAAAATTTGAAAACAAATTATAAATTAAAAAAGAAAAAAAGTAAATTGGTTGAAAATAATTTTTTTTTTACTTGTTTAAATGATGTGGTATCTCTCATGCAAATATATGGGAAATCTTCATAGGACCATTTTTTAATATAGTTATAAAGAACAGAGGATTAACTTTTCTTAACTTGATTTGTTACTTAGTGATACTTTTGGATAATGTGGGTCTTTTTTTCCTTTCTCAGGTGTACATTACTTTGGGAAGGCTTCCTTCTGTCCCTGTTCCTCTAAATTTGGCCTGCTGCTTTTTCTTTTTTATATGAATTATAAAGCTCTGTGAGGAAATACCTGTTTGTACTTTGCAACTGAAACAGCTCCAATTTCTTTCACTGTGTTGTCTGGAATAAACTGTCTCTGACATCTCTCCTTTCAGATTTGTTTTTATAGGGCATCAGGTTCCAGTGCAGACACACTTCCTTGCCTTGGATATCTGCCAGCTGAGAGACTACAATTAGAGAAAATGGAGCTGTTTTTTAGCTATGATGGGAAAGTTGAAAAAACTAGATAAATTCACAGCCATCCTGTTTTAGATGGAAAACTTTCAGGTTTTCTGAACCATCAAAAGCAGAAAGTTGAGTGAAAAGTGCTAGAGTTGGCTGACTTACCTGCAACACCACAAAAGAAGCATACAAGGAAGACAGAGCACAACTCAAAACCCCTTATCTCACTTTCAAGAGTAACCTAAATTTTGAATCCACAGTTTTGGAGTGCCACTTCTGACTAAGGACCAGCTGGACATGATTGCTGTTAGAGTATAAGAAGCCATAAGGATTTTGGTTGGCAGCCCTTCCTGTATTAGGTCATTTGAATTCCCAGGTTCATGACGATTTAGCACTAAATTGAAAGCAGAAACTACCAATTATTTATGAATTTTTTTGCTGTGAAATCACATACGAATAAGAAGGCAGAAAGTATTAATTACACAGAAATTGGATGTTTCTTTTCTATTTCATATCTTATTTTTAGGGTGGGGATGAGCCATTTGGTTACTGCAAGACACTAGTCCTGATGTCACAGTATCACATATAGAGAGCTAATAATCTACTAAATCTTTATTTTTTACAGAGTGTCATTTGTAGTTATCTTGATCTGCTCATTGTTCAGATTAATCACAAGCCGTAGGATCACAACAGCAGTGTCGAATGTGAGCTAATAATCTGTGCTATGAAACAGGGTTGATAACTTGGGTTCAGAGCCATGACAATGCAGGCACAGGGCTCTCATCTGTCAGGATGGCACATGTTCTTAAGCTGTGAGTAAAGAAAGAAAAAAAATTCTTTAGATTTCAAGTATACAAGAGAGAAAATGGTGGTGGAAGAAAAGGATGAAACGAGTGACAGGGTAGTTAAAGAGGACAGAAAAGATGCTTGTAGAACCTGCCTTTAGAAGAATAGGAATGAAATATAACACACATAGAAAGAACTGGAAAACCAGACTAAAGTTAAAATCAGGGAGTTGTGCTCTCTGAACCTCTGTGGCCCCCAAGCATTGAGAGATGCTTTTACAAGATGAAGGACATTGCCAAGGAGCATTCCTGGTTAAGCATATTTTGATATTGAAACTTTGTGCAGCAAACAAACAAGTATCCTATTGCTGACAAGTATCTGGTGGGCTTATAACCAGCAGTGTTAATTTAGCTGAAGAGAGAGAAAAAATGAATTAGCAACTTGATAATCTTTTATACTTATTCTTTTCCATGTTTGCATAGCCTTTAGTCTCTGCGGACTTCTGAGATCTTAAGAAAGAAGTTTTTGTATGTAAAATATTAGGGATTTGTAATATGAATCAATGACTTTTATACCTTATTTTGTGTCTGTAAGATCGTAGAAAATTTCTTTTATGTCATTACCATTTTAAAAATTGTACAAATGCCCTTAAACATAGAAACAGAATTTTTTTCTCCAGGTTGCACTCTACGTGGAAATACCTTATTTCTTCAGCTATCAGGTTGCTCTCTATTTGTTTCTTATATCTGGTGGTTATTTCAATTAGGCTCAAGTATCTTCTTTTGTTAATATTTGTAGTGTTTAAATCCACTAAAGATCTTCCCATATGAAATGTAATCCTAAATTTACATTGATCCTTGACACATTTATGGCTCTAATCAGCTTACTTGTCTAGGTCTCTGATATGAAGTTACTTAAGTAGAAGATTCTGTGAATATATAAAATAGTATTGTGTGGTTATGCCTTCTAGTGCTTATTAAAATGTTCTTATTTTTGACATCCAGAAAAATAAGACGCAGTATTGTGCAAGCAACTTTTATAAATTGTCCCTAATGTTGTGATAATAATGTCGCTGCAGGTCTTGCTGCCCTGGTGGATATTTAAAGTAGTGATTTGTTGCTATTTAGCAAATGTACAACGAACAGTAAAGAAAATACTTCTATGCATAAGTGTATGTTTGTCAATGTCTTGGGGTTACTTTATGATGTGTATCCCATATTGCTGCCCTTTGCCCAGGAATTAATTTTGTGCCTTTCTATGCCTCTATGTCAAGTAGAGAAAAATATGACTGTTCTTTAGCATTTCAGAAGAATTCATCTGTGGTTTATCTGCATTAATCTTGGGTTTTTTGACTTTGAAGTTCATGATGTTTCTGCTACAGGTTTTTACTTGCATAATTCTTTTTATCTAAGTAAATAATTTTCTGCTTCTGTTTATTTAAAAGGTGAAACTTTGTCCATTTTCAAGTAATCTTCAAGAGTAAGCATCCATCACATTTGTATCTCAGCATTTATTATGATCAATATAAGTGGATTCTTTAAAAGAAACAAAATAATATTTTTTTTTAAAAGTATTGCTTTATAAAACAAGAAATATAGCACAGCTGATTCAAGGTAAGGATAAATTACTGTTCAAGAGAGCAGTGAATTTGAACACTTATTTCTGAAGACTTCTGAAGATTTTGTATTTAGTTAAAAATACAAAATTCACAGAATATTTAAAAGTTTACTGTAAGCTCACACTGGCTCAGATATAACATTCCTCCAAATAGATCCATAAGGAATAAAATTTTTGAAAGATGAAAATGTACGTAACTGAAAATCACTTAAATTGCTTTATTGGCAGAACATTAAATACAATAATTTTACTGATTTCTGTTTAAAATTAGTATCAATTAAATATATTCATGTCCATTTTGATATTTTATAAATCTATTTTATCAACTTGCCCTAACTTGCCAATGAGATTTATTCTGTTTTATCAAATATCTTAACAAGTTCTACAGAAACCTTTTAATAATATACCAGTAATGAGAAACTTCAACATGGTTCTCTAGTGCATTCAGAGACTGATGGAGTATTTAATCTTAAATGGGTAAAAAAGATATGGAATGATAGACAGAGCTTTGATCCTTTAATATTGCTCAGATATGCACATTAGAAGAAACCCTGGAAATCTTTTCTGTGCTCTAATTTTGTTGTATATGCCCACAGCTAACTCTAAGCTTTCAGTGTGTCCTTTCCCCACCATTTCAGTCAGAAGGATCTGAGATTCAAAATTAAAATTAGAAAAAAAGTTGATAATTTGATTTGAGGCAGTTGACTGACAAAACTAATTAACAAGTCAAAGAAAATCTTCAAGGAGGAAGGCTCTAAATCTTGAGAGGAAGGAAAAAATAAGAGTTCCTCTGAATCCTAGCACTGTCACAAGAGCACTAATATCTGTCAGACATAAAATTCTGAATAATGTTTTCTATTTAAAATTGTACTTCTATCAGAATTTAATTGTGAAAACAATATACGTAAATAGCCTTTTATAAATAGTAGTATTCAGAACACACAAAGCTTTAATGAGTTGCCTGTCTCCTAAGATCTAATTAACAACTTGACAAAATGCACTCTCTCTAAATCTATTAAGACAAGAGAAGTACATTTTGCTTGCTCTCATCCCATCAATGACTAATGAAATTAATATTTTACTATTTCTTGAAGATATCTTCAGGTTTCTATAGAACATCCTTTAAAATCTTTATTTCTATGGGGAAGAAGAGATGTAACTTATTCAGTAAGTGTAAAATTATTTCTTACAAAATATAGAGGTTTGTGGCCCTGCAAGTGAGACAAAGGCCATACTACAAACAGAATTAGACTGACTGGTTGTGGTTAGTATTAAATGACATCCTTTTCTTCCTCATACTGTTTCTGTAATTCATGTTTCCAGACTATTAGAAAATAATAACATTTTGCAAGAAGGAAAACGTATTCAGCCAGCGACCTGGTAAAACCAGGCATACAGTGTCAATCTCCTGTCTCAGGTATCCCTGCTGCTGTTGTCTCCTAAGTTAACAGCCAATTAAATTATACATTTCAGGATGTGTAGGGTAACATCCACAAAATTGAAAATATGAAGGTCATAAACTGAGTTGCATTTTCACCAGTAGCTTGAAAAAATATTCTTAGCTGTCCATTGACATAACTGGATGCTTACAGACAAGGATATTTTTTAGCTGTAGGATTCTTAATTATAGCATTTCTCTAAATATTTCCTTTCCAAACTCAAAGTAGAATTTCTTTTCCCCCTCTCTTAAATGTACGCTTGTTCTAGCGGAAGAGAATTATGGTAGTGTATTACAACAAATATTGTTTGTTTAAAATTATTTCTTTGAAATAATGATTTAGCTGGACATCAGAATAAGGCTAGTGCAAAGTATGTCTACTTGAATCCCCAGACTGAGAAAAAGGAAAACAAAGGCTCAATTGGCAACTTGTTTACATTCGTATTTCAGAATCCCAAGACCTGCCAGGAACTTCCTATCTAGCCATGAATTAATGCATCCCAGGTAGCTTTTAACTGGTTCATGAAAAGATTTTACATTTAAAAATGGTTAGACTTTTGGATCTTAAGGGTCCTTTCCAACATCAATGATTCTATGCAAAGACCTATACAGTTAAAGAGCGCATATTTAAATCAACAAAAGCAATGTCTCAGGGGTAACTGATCATAAGACTATGGTAAAATGATGTGTTTTACAATATTGTATCCATCCTGTGCTGCATGGTAAAACAGATGTTTAGATTAGGAATGCTGTTCCCACTCTAGAAAACAATAAAGCAGCAAAGTGCACATTCCCATACGCATTGCTTTGGTTTTATGACACATTACCACTGGATGCTCCAGCTATGGAAGAACAGAAAATGTGACAGACACCAAGGGAATGAATAATTTAGTTTAGAAACGAAGTTATTACTATATATTAATAAAAAATCAAGTGCGAATGAAATAACTATATTTAATAATTCATTATGTGTCAAAAATTGGGGAACAATGCTAACTAATTTTTCTTAGAAAGATAACAAAATAATGGGCATATTATATAGGTGTATATTTACTTAACTATAATAAATAACAAAATTCATGGTGTTCAAGGTGACAAGTTGGCTAATAAATTGTGGTAATCTTAGTATAGAGTATTCCCTTTACTCCCTATTTTTAGCAAGATTAAATAACATCAACTATGTAACATAAAAACTCGACATCTTACGAGTCCAATTTATTTACACAATAAAATAAAGATAATTTTATTGGGGATGGAATCACTTAATAGCTGCATTTACAACTCCTGTGAACTTTTTTCATACATGAAAATTGCTACTACTGCTTTAGATCACCCATTTATTTTATGTTATGATGCCTCCTGAGGAGAGACTGCTTATTTCAAACATACTGGAATACAAGAAGAGAGCAGGGGCAGGGAAATAAGGACAAATCATTTAAGTTATGAATCTTCTTTAACTACTCAGCATGACCATGTAATGCTATTTTTAAGTATCTCTCTGAAAGCATCAGAAGAAAACTGATGTTAAAGGACAGAGAATTGATGATATTAGCAACTGTAGAGATTTGCAACTTAGAAAAGAGCCAGCTTAAATTTAAAGACTTACAAGTAATGACAGAAAGACAGTGTCTACCTTAATGTCACGGAGATCATTTAGGCAGCTTTTATCAATTAAAAAAAAAGAGTTCAAAGGTTGCAGAATGACGGGGTTTGCTAGTTTGGGATATGTTGTCCCTTTCAGAGAGATTTTCTTGTGTCCTTTCTAGCAGCTGTATGGAAAGGATTCCTCAGGGCTTAGTGGAAACCTCTGGGCAGATCTCAGTGCCTCTGCAGCCATTTTGAAGTGTTGGGAACAATTATTTTGCAATAGCAAATTGGCAAAGGGATTTAGTTGGAATTCATAGCCACTTAAAAGGTTTGTTTTCTACCTACCACTTCCTCTGTGGGCAGATTGCCCATCAGCTTCAATATATGCAAGAAAAAGGATTTCTGAGTTTAGAAAAGCTGACTGCATTACACTTGTAATGATTTGTAAAAAGATTTGTATTAGCCTATCATAAAAAGTGCCTTTCAGAGAGAAATTTAACTAAATTTATTCAATATACACCTATTGATATCCTGCCTGAACAGAAGGGATCAAGCAATTCTTTAGGGTTTTGGTTTTTTGCTCCTAACAAATTTGGATAATATGTAACCTTGAGGAGTCCACCACCTTCTAGAGTACTTTAGGCTTCTGGAGAAAATGTTTAAGTGATGACAAGCACCTAGAGAGGAAGATATTTAATTTTCAGTAAAAATACTGCATTGTTATATGTCATTCCCACCAACAGTCAGATAAATTATTTTCGATTACTGATTAATTTTATGAGAGATCCAAATGACCAACAACTTAGAATAATGGTTTGCCCTACAATAGCAGGAAAGAGAAAACTGCTAAAGGCACAGAAGCAAAAAAGAGGACTTAACAGTCCTGGGGTATTAGGAAACTAGGATTAGCATAAGAGGAGGGCTTGAAGTCCAAAGATGCCTTTGCTGAAAACATGTGCTTAAGGACTCAAATAAATGTTCTCTAACTTGGAATCTCAAATCCCTAAAGTAATGTCTACATTTTCGGCTGTACCCTTCATTGTTTCACTATCAATTTATACAACATGTTGATGAGATCAATTTCTCTGTATTTAGATGTTTGGGATTTTTTCCTGCATTGTATTTTCACATAAAACTGTGATGCAAAAATAGGGTATCCTGTAGCCACTGTGCCCTTGATACAGATCTGGAATTTACTCCATGTCAAGAGTAATCTTTCACTAATATATAGTTGATTTTCTGAGAGAAGAGCCCCTGATAAACATAGGAGTGGGGAAGGATTAAAATGTATAAACAAAGAAAAAGCCCTTCATGCTTTTAAATAGAGTCAATATTAAGGAATATTAAGGGGTTGGAAGGGACTTTAAAGATCATCTAGTCTATCCCAGCAATTCAAGAGGTAAAAATAAAAGGTGCTTGGTCCACCTCTGGATTTGTCATTAGAGATGATTCTCCCAGTTCAGGCACAGGAGAAAGGGTTAGTATAGAAATAGCAGAGCCGTATAGAGGTTTATAAGCTTAGGTTGGTATTGTGGATGCAAAAAATGCTGTGGTAATACTGATGCCTAATAATCTTGGTATTGGATCTATCTAAGATTACTAGATAGTTATGTATTGGTATATCACCTGTCAGTAAGTCAGGTCTTCTTGTCTCTTAATATTCCTGTTAATAAATGCAGTGAAATTATAAACACAAGGTCATGTTCTTAATGGATTATCTATTTCTATTATATATTTTCATTTTAATGGGAGAAATCACAAAATTACTAAGGTGTACAAAACTTGCCAATTTAGTAAATATCTTTTAAATCTTAGCTAGATGAAAGGTTTTTTTATTTTATATTGACTCAATTATTTGGATCCTCATAGTTAGCAATATGTTCAGTAACTTCTATGAAATGATTTTTCAATGGAAAGTAAAATTTTCTTTTTCATCGAGATTACTGCTTTCCTTCTGCAGCTGACCCAAGGAAATTGTGGCAGACTCATATTTCAAATCAGCAGAGATTAGCTGTCTCTCCCAGGTGAACTTGGGAGAAAACATGAAAAACCTCAAGGTTTATGTGTACAAAATACATATATTTGGGGAAATGAAAATGTTGCGAGCAATAATAATCCTGTCGAAAACAGATCCTTATTTATGCTCTTACTTCAAAAACAAGTCGAAGAAAAGCTTAACAAATCATTATTTTCTTTGTCTCTGGAGCTTGTTTTAATGGTAACTCCCACCATTCTATAGTTTCCCACATACTACATAAACCCAACAGGTATTTAATTTCTATGTAATTTAGTTTGGCAATTTTTCATTTTAGACATGTATTTCTGAGTATTCCTGTTGGTTTTCACTTTATGTCTTGTATTTTTTCAGTCTTTTTATATGTATCTGTAAGAACCAATTGTTTAAAAGAATCTTTGCACTTATTTGAGAAATCTTACCTGTTCAGAAAAACATCCTTCCAGCTGAAGATGATTATTTTTAAGTGAAGAGTAGAATTTTATTTTGTTATGGAAATAAAGATGCTTGAGCCTTTCTTGGGATGCTACCTAGTAAGCCAAAGATCATCCTTATAGACTGATAACTTAGTACATTTCATTTTGAAATGGGCATTTTACTGTTATTTCTAGCAATTTAGAGCATTTTTCCTGTAATTTCACTGACCTAAACCATTATTTGGACAGCTTTCTATTAATTCTATTTTTTTTTTTTTTTTTTTTTTTTTTTTGTCCTCTGGTTGTTATGTTAGTGCCCACAAGTACAGAAAAGAATCTCAGATTTCCCTGGCTTTCTGGGATATATCAGGTTTTTACCACTTGAAATACACTTTTTTCATTGTATTTCCAAATTTTTATTACAGTTTTTCTTACATTCCATAGAATCATAGAATTGTCTGATTTGAAGGGATCTTAAAGATGATCTGGTTTTGATGCCTTAGGCTTTAACTAAGGCATCAGTTTGAACCTCTTGCTGTGAGCATTTTCTGGCTTTATAAAACAGTAACTTACCTAGTAATGAAAACTAAATATGGGATAATTAGACTTACGCTGAAGAACACTGGAAGACCATATTGTGAGAATATTTGCAAGGGCAGTATTGCAGCTTTAAAAATTCGGAGAACAAAATGTATGGCTGACTTATGGGAAAAGTGAATCAACACAGGTAAATGGTCTCCATAAACTTTGGCTCTTCTTTCCTCATCAGGGCTATACTTTTGGTTAGCAGTGTCTGCTACCCCAGCGGTCTGATTTGGATGGATTTTCATGTTCAGTGTTGTCAATTATCAAGTTGAAAAAGAGGACAAAAGAGGACAGCTGAGATCAGGAGGTAGAGAGGGACTTCAGTGACAGCACAAATCAGGACTAAAGAGAAATCACAGAGCCAGATCTGCCAGAAATCACAGAGCCCTCACTGGAGTTAGTAAAAATGTCTGCATAACTAGAAATAAGTTTTCCTTTCACAGGAAAAGGGTATTGATATAGATATATACATATTTCCATTGTGTCCATAATCTTCATATTTTTAATAAGGTGAAAGGAGAGCAGAATGGGTCTACTAGGCTCTTGTAGCTCATAGGAACAGGGGAACATAAACACAAATTTATACTACTACTTTTATCAATGAATACAAGAGATAAAAGGAAAAAGAGATGGATATCTCCCAGTTTCCTAAGATCTTGATGAAAGATTTAATTAGCAGCAGCAGCATTGTTGTACAATAAATCAATTAATCTCTCCTGCCCTTTCCCTTGTGAACCTTTTAAAAACTCACAATTAATTAATTGAAATCTTTTGTCACTTAATAATTTCCCTACAACTCTGAATTATCACGTGATGCAATAGAGTAAAATGCCATATTTTAGATGCACATGGGATGACCATTGTAGCTTGAATTAATTTCCAGTGGTTTTGCAGAAAAATTATGACAGACCTCATATTTCTCACATATCAGAAGTCATGTGTTTGAAGTGGAAGAAAAGTGGAAGTCTTGTCTTAATGCTGAATATTCAGAAGATAATCTGTGTAAAGAATGAAGCAGGCAGTAAGGGGATGAATATTTCACTCTGGTCTACTACAGGGTCCCAGATGTCCTTGAGCTCAGCCCTTGCTTGTTGCCTCAATTACTACATCTCTAAAAATAGGTCAATAAATCATGAAAGTTAATTAGGGTGTGTTGGATATCTGCAGAGAGAAAGTGGTGTTATTAATAACTGTCTTTTTATATCTTACCTTTATTCTTATTTATGGGTTAACATGCTAAACATGTAATTTCATGTAATACTCAGGGTGATTTCCACAATTACCATAGCCCACTTTGGAATCCTGACATGGGAGAACTGCAGCCAGATGCTTCCCAAAGGTCAGCAGGTATTTGAATTACTTTTCTGCCATTAAGGTGACAATGATTATACTCTCTCTGCTGCTTCATGCTTGTGTGGGTAGGGTTAAATATATTCAAATATAAAATAAAAATTCAGGAATGAGTAATACATATTTATAAGAAATTCATATTATTGGCAAAGTTTGTTTTGCTGACACTGTTTATAAAAGCACAGGTGTGTGATAAAAGATTTCAGCTGGAAATAAATGTGATCCTTAGCTTTGATGGGCTGTTCTTTACTTTTTATTCTGCCTTTTATGAAGCACATTCCATCTTTAACAAATTATCTACTAAAAAATAATTAAGATGCTCTAAAGTATTTATGTTGCCAAAAGCAATCCAAAGACTTTCTGCTTGTCTTGGTTTTGGTTGTTGTCTTAGAAGTGCAGGACAAATTTTCACTTCACTGTAGTAAATGCACTTTGATTACTATTGTATGCTTTATTTTTATGAAATAAAAATAAATCTGAAATCTACAGTGAGGAGATGCTGTTTGGAAGGTCTTGGAGAAGAAAAAAAAAAAGATGTTTTGCTAGCCGAGAACTAAACCAACAGGGACCACATTGACGCAAGCAAGCACCTGAGCTTGCCTGGGCCAGTTTCAAAGCATGTCCTTCTCCTTCAGCATGTCTTCTCTTGTGGGAATGCTTTAACAGAGAGCAGAGGAAAATCTCTTTGACAAAGGTAATTTGACCGACATTACAAAGGCCCTTCCTTCAGCTGCTTGTCTGATCTGCAATCATATCTTTGCCAAAAAGATTTGTGCTTTCCCTTGTCCAGAGTGCCTCCTCTGACCTAACGAAAACTTTGAATTTCTTTAGAAAGAGTGTCTAGATAGAAAAATGTTGAAAGGGACTAGATAAATATTCATGAAGTAATTGGGTGAAGGAACTCCAGCAGTCCTGTTGCTGTGGTTGGCAGATACAGTCTCTTAAATTTCACGTGAAAGACAAGCTTTAAGCAGAGTTCATCAGGCTGTAAGAAACCTGTTTCCTCCGGTTTTCAGTGAATCAGGATGATGCAGAGCAGCTGCAACTATTTCTAGGACTGCTAAGCTAGAATTTACTTGAAAGAGAATGTGCTAAAGCATAATTTTGTCAATTAAATTATGCACAAGTCTTTTTCTATAGTATGTGATAAAAATGTAACCATTTTGATAAAAGTTCATCTTCTGCTTGGCAGGTGGCTTTGTCCCTTAAAAACAGGATATAAAAATATAAAGGACTTCTTCAGCTTTACACACTTATTACAACACTTCATACTTACATGGGAATTTCTCCATGATGAGAACAAGGCAATAAAAATGAAAGTAAATAATTCTAAAATAAAATGGCATTCAGACTAATTGACTGACTTAAAAGCAGTGCATTAATAAAAATGCTAAATGACTGTTCAATTATTGAGAAATGGTATATATGTAAGTAAGTACAAATGGAGATTTGTTTCAGAAAGGTGACAGTAGTTTTTGATTTAAACATTAGGGTTTTGGTTTTTTCCCACAAGAAAGCAATGCTAGAATATTAAATATGGAAATGCAGGCTACCACATTTAGCACAATGATTTTAAGGCAATAAATTTATGTTTCATAGTGTTCTTTCCTGGAAAGCTCACAGCATCCTGCCGGGCATTATCTTTATCTTAGTAAAAGGAAATTCAAGGGATTATTATGGGGATAACCAAATCAGAGCAATCTGGAATATCTTTGAGAGCTGAGAATAAATATGAGGCAGCTGAACCATTAAGAAATAGGCATTAGACAATGTAGGGGGGGTTTATTTGTTTTATTGTTTTACAGCAACATTGTGAGCCTGCTGTTTTCTATTCTTTGTGGGTTTTTCTTTTAATTAGCCCTGTGTTACAACCACTAAAGATACTGAAATAAAAACATTGCTTAAGCAGATGTTGCACTAGAAAATGGGTCCAGATCATTAAAGGTATTCGTTTCATTTAAATTATTTACTATTATTTTCAAAAATAAGTTCTTTTAGAAAAACCGAAGACTGGCAAAGACACGTGAGTTAATTCTTCTTAAAAGCAAATATTTCACTTATTAAAATTTGAAGCTGAGATACTACAGTTGTTAAATGGGGTACTCTTTTTTTTTGTATTCTATAACAATCCATCTGTATGAAAATTTCTGGGTTTTTGTTGTTTTGGGGTTTTTTAATGGACCGTAGGTAATATATGAAGCTATTGGGAAAAAAGAAGTTCTAAATTGCAGAGGTTTTCTCTCTTGCCTGCTTTCTTTCCAATATCTCTAAGACAAATATACCTTTTCAAATTTTTTGTGAGGCTACTTCCATCACCTTTGTGGATCCTTGTTTTCCTTATTTCACATGTCTGAAACTAATGATCTATTTTTTCATTGGAGTCTTAACTTTTTTATTTTAGCTCTTATTTGTTAAGTTTGTTATACTTTCAACTATTTTTGAAGCAATCTTAAAGGAAGATAAAATCTTCCTGGTCTGGTCTATGATATGGCAACACTGAACAGTGCTATAAAATGGCATCCCATGGACTTAACAGAGAGCCACAGACAAAATCTATAGGTTTCACTGTGCTTCTTTTATGTCATAACTCTCAAATAATTCCCGATGGGAATAGTCAGCATGAATTTACCAAGTGCAACCAACCAAACAGCTTGACCAACCCGATCAGCTTTTGAGATGAGATGACTTGTTCTGTGGATAAAGGGAGTGCAATAAGTACTGTTAACTTTGATCAATGTACCTGCTTTTCATTTAAGTATCTGCTGGAAATTTTGTGTTGCCATTCAAACCTCAGTCATTGCAGAAGCTGTTCTGTGAAACACTGTGGTGGTCTAAGGAATATTTTTAACATTTTATATGATTATCCTCTTAGCTTTTTTTTCCTTTTTCTTTTTTCTTTTGATGGTGCAAAAACTGGATTGTCCATATTCATGTTATTGTTCTTGAATTTTAAGAGGAAGTTTTTTGTTATTATATAAAGGATGTGGGTTGAAATTAATCCCTAACGAAGCTTCCTCTAAGCACTTCTCACAATGACAAATTTTATCAACACCTTAAAAATAGCTCATCTGTATGTCAGAGGTCACAAACTAGCAAAAGCCCCATAGGATAACTAGAGAGAGGCTTGTATAAGTCTTAACTTGGAGGTCACTTTCCAATGTGACAGTGTGAGAGAGCTGGAGACTGTGTGCTATGTTCTTATCTCATTTTAACTGTTTTTTAAAAAGTCATCTTCCTTCACACAATAATTCATTAAACATCTGAAGTCTAATTCATGAACATGTTTCTATTCACAGCATGTAAATACAGCAGTATTTCATGGTGATATACTAGGAGACATTTGCTTCTTCAACTAGTTTTTTGCTCTTGTTGCTGAGAAGTAAATCTTCATATAAAATATGTCAGTGAATTTCTTTGTAACCAGCTGAAGTATAGCTGTCCATTCTGATGGGAAAGGAAGCAGAACTTTCAGATATTTTGCCTCTTTTTGTTTTACATTTTACTTGGTCTTCAGCAGTTCATCTCCACAACTAATTCATTCCATTACCAGACAGTCATTTATTTCCTAATTCTGCTTATAAGGAACCATCAGGTTAAAGGATTTTAGCTCTCATTTTGTCCTTCAATCTTGAACATCTTGATCAGTTCCTAGCCTTGAAATTACCCCATTGGCCATAGTTCAAGGTGGTTTTTATTGGACCTTAGGTACCCTACAAGGCAGCTCATCTAAAAGTCAACCAGAATTGGATATCAATGACTTATACTAAGAAATACAAATAGCTGAATAGGTGTCAGGTTAACCATTGATGCTAAAGTTTAGGGAAAGTAACAATGACTAATTATTTCATGTTCTCTTCTGAATAAAAAGGTATTGTTTCTTGGGAGGAGCAGAGGGGAACCTAAAAGAGAATGGCTGGTTCAGCCGGTCTTTCCAAGTGTTGCTGTCATCAAATACATTTCCAAGATGTGTTTGTATTTCAAACAAGTGTGCCATGCCCTACAAAAGAAAATAAACCCAAAGTAACCTGCTTTCACTGTATTTTGAAAACCCTAGTGGTCTTCATTATAGGTAGATAGGTATAGATTTTTTATGAAAGGATAGGACAGCTGTCCTGATAATTCCTCTGTTCAGAATTATGCAGGCACTTGTTGGGGAGAAAGTCAAGCTGTTTTCAGAAATATTATATTATATATTCTTCAATTATGTCGTAGTAAGATATTCAGAAGTAATTTATTCTTTGCCTCAATGGCTATGTGCTTACTATTATTATATTCTGGATGGAAAGTGGCTTGGTAAAAAGAAGGGAAAATTCCTGTACTGTGTAATGGTCTAGAGCTACCTCTCAGATCCCAGGCTTCTTGCACTAAATCTGTCTTGCCCCAAACAGTGAATAAATGCCTAACTTTTCCATGGGCCCCGTATGTAATGTAGATCTTTAGAAAAGTTATTTCAGAACTGGTTGCACTTGCGCTTAACTGTGCAAAGCAAGTAAGAGTTATTACTAAAGGGAGTGGCCTTCATTTCAGCTGCTGCGGTTGGTTTGATTGGGACAAGTAATCAAAGCCATCAGCTGTCAAAATTCAGACTGGTTTATTAAGTGGTATCAATGGCAATTTACATAAATGAATGGGGGCAACTAAAGTGGTCAAATAGTCATTTTTTTATAGCATGTGTCTGATTTTGCCAGTATCCTCTGGCTGCAAACCTTTAAATCCTGCCTAGCTTACATTGCTAGAGTTTGCAAGAGCTGGTCTAATCTGCTGTTCCCAAGGGCAGAAGATAAATTAATTTTTAATAATAGCAATAAGAATAATAGAAAATGAGTCTGGAGCTACCATGGGACACATGACATAGTTCAGAATACTTTCCAAAGAAAGCTGTTTCTGTGAAATCTGTAGGGCAGGTGATTACTAACTAGTGGGAACTAAAAAGTTGATTATTAATCTAACTTTTCTAAGAATAAGAACAGCTGAACCTTGGATGATAATGATTATAATGGGCATAAAATAGCCACTTTTATATTAAATGCTCATAAAACCACCACAACTTACAGTTTAGAGCATGATGATGAACACAGCTGGGAGGCAGTAGTTTCTTGTGTGTATTCAACTTTCAAAATATGAAAGTTAGATTATTTGACAAAATTTTTCATTTAGTTTTCACCGTTTTGCAATATCCCACCTTGACTACTTTTTTTTAGTTTTTTTAACAGTATTTTAATGCAGAAACATCCCTTGCTGTGATGCCGAATTGATTTTTGCTTTTTTTTCTTTTATATACTCTCTGTATTCTTTACAAATACATTTGGAGCTCTGTAGACTATTTTGTGTAGATATATAGTTCCTAGGTATTTTTCCCAGTACTTTTCCCTGCCCTGATAGGCAGACAGACAAAACACTTTCCAAAGCTCTAAGCTGGGGGTACAAGGTCCCTGCCCTATCTTGGAACCTGAACCCTGGGAACCAAGGTCAAAACCAGCTCTTTGAGACACATTTTCATCAACGATGTTTAGTCCCTGAAGAGTGGGGGTGGGATTCAGAGAGGCTTGAACTGGGGGGAAATTGCCTCACCACTTACATCTCTAATTGGTGATTTTTGTCAGTTATACTAATTTGCTAAACTTATAAAACTGTACTCACCCTGTGGTGGGGTGGGCATTTTGTGGACATTTTCCATATCTGCACCTGGAGGCCTCCAATAAAGACCATCCTTTATATTACCTCCTATACTAATATCATCTCGAAAGTGTGTGTTGTTTCATTTATATGTTCTTTAAGGCATCAATGTAATTAACAATTTCCAGGAAGAAGTCTTATCTCAATGTTCAACCATCCAATCCAGTTATAATGACAGAGAGATTAGACATCATGGCCACACTTTAGCAACTCATCTTGATTCCATCAATTTTTATCAAC
Source organism: Corvus hawaiiensis (assembly GCF_020740725.1). Taxonomy (NCBI): domain Eukaryota; kingdom Metazoa; phylum Chordata; class Aves; order Passeriformes; family Corvidae; genus Corvus; species Corvus hawaiiensis. The sequence continues at coordinate 65,961,114 of NC_063217.1, forward strand.
ACTGGAGGGAGATGAAAAGGATACCAATAGTATTAGTTTAACACTGCATATTTTCAACTACGTTTTTATTGAAAACTCTCCCAGCTCTAAGCAAGCAACATAAATATGAAACTGCTTAGGCTATTAGCCAAATAAATTTATCTTAAATAAAACATTTATGCATTTCATTGTTGGATTTGTTTGAGATGCATTGAAATAATTAGAAGCAGTGCTTTCTCCTTTTTACAACCCCTAGTTATTGTTTAAAATATATTATTCATATGCATATATATACATTTTACATTTTGTCTAGTTTAGACAACTCAAATATTTTTTCTCAAGTCTTTCAAGGTCTGTTTTGAAATCTGGGATTATTTTCCATATGCAATGAATAATCATACACTCATAAACATATGCAATATTAGTATACATTTATCTTAAAGCAAATTCAAAATATAAAAAGTAAGTATTTTCCTTATGAAAAAAAAAATCAGTACATTTTGGTGTCAATTTGTCATTGGATCCTCATTTTGGACAGAATAATTTTGATGTGTCTGGAAATAAACCAACCAACCAAAAGCCCCAATTATGTTATTACTATTTCACTTTACCTTTTAATTTTAAAAATTCCCTCTCTACATCTGCCCTGAATCAAATTTGTTCTGGTTTGTTTTTGGATACCTTCCCTAAGATGGATTTTTGCTCAAATTTCATTTAACAGTTTTTGCATTTGCCTTAGAGGGTTTTCCATACTTTTCTTCCATTCCCAGTAGAAACCTTATTTGTTTTGTATATTGGCTTTGGTTCAGTTGATTCTCAACCATTTCTTGTTCATAATAATTTTGTATGTATCCACCTACAGCTTCCAATCTAAAGCCTTGAAATCTAATTTACAGAAAAAATTTCTGCTGCCTGTCTAAATAACGACTCTTCCTCATTAGTCAGTCTTATCATAATTATTTTACATGGTAGTCTGTAACTAACGTCACATATGTATTTTTTGAGTAGCATATTCAGTGCTTCATGTTATTTCTGTAAATATTATAACTTTATGAAATGCCTTAATGCATTTTTTGCATACCCTGGGGTGTTTCTTTGTTTATTTGTGTGTGTGATAATCTTAATTTGATGTTTTTCTGCATACAGTAATCTATTACGAGAGTAATTGCTTTAGCCAAATCTGAGTGTCCAGAAGAATTGGACAACATGTATGAATGGAGTAAATGTCAGTCATTTACATTTTAATTATGAAATATTAGTGCACAAACCCCATGTTGAATTGTGTGTCTTCTGAACCTAATTGCATCATGTAGTTAATATTGATTGTACTCTTGTTAGTGACAGCAGAACACAGCCGTTAGTTACTAAGTCAATTCTTTTTTTCCTTCAGGGATGCTTGATGCTGTAGTCATGATTAAACACAACTTCCAACTGTTCTAGCCTTAACCAAGTTATATCCAACCCAAACAGAGAGTGGAATGACTTTATCACATTGCTTGGCTCAACGTTTTTAGCTGTGGTAACTGTTTAATTTCATTTAAAAGTCTGGCAATAAAAGTCTTTCAGTTTTAAGAAGAAAAATAAAGCTTTCAAAAAACATCACGAATGAAAGAGACATTTGTTCAATGTGAACAGAGATCACCAAACATTGACTTCATCCCCATTAGATCATATAATGTTTTATGGTGTTATTTCATGTACTCATTATGTACTTATAATCATAGAAAACCTTGAGTTGGAAGGGACCTTTAAGATCCATCTTCTTCCAAACCCCTCCCATGGCAGGGACATCTTCCGCTAGACCAAGCTGCTCAATGCCTCACCCAACCTGGCATTGAACGCTTCCAGTGATGGGGCAGCCACAGCTTCTCTAGGCTACCTGTGCCAGTGACCCACCATCCTCACAGTAGAGAATTCTTCTTAATATCTAATCTAAATCTTCCCTCTTCCAGTTTAGAAATGATCATCAAATATTTCACCTGCTTTATTCCATTTATATTTTTATATCTCTTAACATCTCTGAAGCATTTTTTCCTTCTTCTTTGCTTCATTATAATTAGCTGCTGCTGTTGAAAACATATTGACTCTGCAATTTCTTCAGCCTTGTTCCTATGTGTGATAGTAGAAATGACAATGCTGATGTTCAAATTCATAAAGCCTCCTAAAAAGCTTCCCCCTCCTTCCTGCCCTCCCCCTAATAATGTTTGTTTATATGGCTTTTGGCAGGCTATTAAAGCCCCCTTTCTTTTTCAGCAAAATGAATATCTCAAAACACTTGAGATGGACAGGTATAGGATGGTAATGATTCATGATGGAAATATTGGTGCTGTGATGCAAAATAAGCTGTTAGAGAAGACACTCTCTAGTTCTCACTGGGGGATGCAAATAGTTGCACTTATAAGGAAAATCTGTGTCCTTTTACTCATTGCTATTTGATTGAGTCTGCCATCTCACACCTAAAAGTAAAATTTTCATGTTTTTAAAGGGAATGAGCAAAGTTCAGAATCTTTGCATTTATATTCTTCTGTGTGTAACAAAATTTTAAGCTATCAGCAGGGTAAAATACCTACAAGAAAGATGCTGTCACATTGCATTGGTATTTTGGTTTGGTGTGGAAAGTGTGCAAGCTTTTTGTTTGTTCTTTTTTGTTGTTTATTTTTTTGGGTTTGGTTGGTTGGTTGGTTTTTTGGGTTTTCTTAAACAGACAGAAATGACATCATGCACCAGAGGAAAAGGTACTTTAAGAGCAGTCAGTCCATGCAAACCCATGAAAGTTATGAAAGCCATGAAAGTTTAGAAGTCTATTACCTTCACCCAGTTTTGCTCATTCAAACTTCTAAACAAAACATAAAATTTCTTACAGAGTCAAATGAAACTAGTCCACTCTGTGTTGAATCAGAGAAGGGTGATATATATGTTCAGATCAGTGAAAAGGGAGGGGCAAAGCAGAACAAGAAACTTCAGTGGAAAGAAAAGGAAGTCAGGTGCCAAATGTGAAGAATGAAAGGAGGCACTTCATGTTATTCCCAGAAAGTTTTAATCTTCATATTTAGTAATTTGTGGGAATTTGAGTATAAGATCAAATAAGTGAGCTAGTTTGCCTGGTACCCTCCCTTTGAAAGTTTTCAGCTTAGATAACTCCTACAGACAAGCATGGAAATTAAATTAATTAGAAGATGATGGATGCCCTAAGTCTTCATATCCCTTGATTATAAGTGTGCTTGCAATTATGCATTTAGAATTTATATCAATATAATTCATTTATATATGTGTGAATGCGTATGTATGCGTGTAAAATAGATGAAGAGTGAACTGTTCACATAATCCTTATACTATAATAAAATAATAAAAAAGGTTTTCAGGAGCACTCTTCTGGCCTCTTTTTATCTCAGAGACCACTAAAGAAATGATCAACTATTGATCAGACTAAGCTGACTCTTGCACATTTCTGCATTGTCTAAAGAACATTCTGAATTTTCACTTTATTATTTTTGTATCTCCCTCCCTTCAGCCATATTGTCCTAGGTTACAATGTAAAATGTAACCAAAAGCATGTATTCTATTACCATCTTCACAAGCTGTTAAAGCGGGTGGGGCAGTGTTCATTGTCTCCTACCATGACTCATCCCTGATAACTCCATCCGGGGACTATCTCTGTTTAATGGGCAATCAAGCACCCACCACATGACTCATAGAATTACACCTATGTAATTGTGAAGTGCTCCACCCAGGAGGAGGAGCCAAGCATTCCCACCAGGATATAATCTGGGGTCTGGGACAGCACAGGCAGCCCTTACCTACTGGATTACCAGAGGACAGGAGCTACCACTGGGCCTTCAGGTGAAGACCAGACCCTTCTACAGGATCACTGCTTCAACAGGATCACTTCATCTGGAGTGCTACCACCACCCTGACTAACTGGCTGTCAGGTTATGTCCTGACTCTGTCAGTATTTATTGCATTTATTTTTATTTTCCTATTAAATTATAATTCTGACTTGCAATCTCCCACTGGTTTGTTTTCAAACTAGTACATGTATTTGTCTCTCTAGCCTTTCTTTGTGTATTATTCTTGTAGATACAGCTGTTTAGTCAAGAAACTGCAGGAAGGGTAGAAAAGAATACCAGATGGTGCTTAAATCAGGATTAGTACATTACTATGTCAAACTTTTGCAACCTCTGTATTTTTGCAAGTTTACTACTGACAGAGACACTTAAGAGAGAAAAATTTTGCATGACAAATGTGAAAAAAATCAGTAGAATGGCTTTACTAAACTGACAAACTATTTCCTGAAGTTTTGTTGTATAAACTTTTTCCTTAAAATGACAATTCAAAGGTAACAGAATGTTACAGGAATAAGATGCAAAGTGACTTTGTATGTTCTTTCCTTTATGTACATGCCACACAGTATTAAATTAGAACTGTAATGGTAAAGTATGGTTTTGGTTTTTATTTTATTGACTCTGCATTGTATTCACCTGTATTAAGACCATTTTTTTTCTTTGTAGTCCTTATGGTAGTTCTCCCAGGAAATCAGCTCTTTGCAAACAAAAGTATGTATTGTTTCTGTTTGTGGGATTTGGATGAGTACATAGTTAAATATGGAAACATAATATGGGGATAGGAAAACATTCATTTTTTGCCAGTAAAGGATGTGGGTAATCACTAGAACATATGGAAATCCTTATTTGATTAAAAAGCAATAGCTATGTTTTATTAAGAGTAAACCAAGAAAAAGCTGGTGCTTGGAAAGCTTTTGTCTTGGGTCTAGCCTCTACTGTTAACGTCTGTGAAGTCCTGGGTTTGAATGCTAAAAGAACTGGACCATGTGCAAAACCAAGAAACTTCTTATTGAGGTCAGAAAAAGAGGCCACTAATTGTGTTGAACATGATAAAACCTAATTAGTAACCTAATTACTGGAGATATTCCATCTTTTAGCTTTTCTGAGAGAATTAGAATAGACTCAGAACCTCTTAATGCTGTGAGACTTGCTGCCTTAAACTAAACTGGGTTGAATGTTCTGGGCTTGGCATGAATCTACTTTCTTTAGGCATGTGTTTTCTAGTTTAGAAGACTGTTCCCCAAAAATAAAATGCAGAATAAGAAGGAATAGAAAAATAGTGAATAGAGACAGTAGAAGAATAGGACTGCTTTTTCTCAGTCTGTGGAAATGTAATAAGGAAAAATCTGAGGCAGGCTGCCAACTGAACTTAAAAAAATGTAATAATAATGAATAATAGTGATATAATAAAATGGACATATTGCAATCTATATCATTATTTTGATGAGATGACTGATGCGTACAATGACTTCCTCTGCTGCCTGGTACATTCTATCAGAGATGTGACCTTTCTAGACAGGCTGACAGCTCTATTGGAAGTGAATGTCTAAGCACATATGTAATTTTTTCTTCCATATGGTTGTAAACACATAATTATTCAATGTATTAAAATCAGTAAAAGAATCATGATCATCTTATCATGGAGTTTCTTAACTGTTGAGAAATGGAAAAATAAATTTTTGCAAGACCTTAAAGGAAAGATGCAGCTTATAGCACAAAAATTTGTAAAATACCACTCAGTTTGTGGGGTTGGGTGGGGAAATCTGGTAATACTCACAGAAAAATTGTTCCTTACTAATGAAATTCATCATCTAATAGTGATGATGATAGCAGGCAGAACCTGAACAATTTTCTTTTTTCCTTGCTAGTTGCTCAGATACTTGGACAGGGTTCTGTTTCACGACTTCTGTAATGCACAGTTCCTTTCTAGTTAACTATAACTCCTGGTTTGAGATACGTAAATGAAACAGTAGACATTAAACAAATCCCTTTTTCTCATATAAACTACTGATAATAGGTATGTGAATAGCTCTAGGTGAGCCAAATCAGTTTGGTTTTAATTCCTAAATTTATCAATATTTTTGCTTCAGTTGTATCATTATGCCAGTACATATCTAGATTTTTCCATAAGCTGCAATTTGTTTATAGGAAGAATCCCCAATGTAAGACATGCATAAAAATAAGTGGATACATTTGGGGCAAACTGTGAAAATTATTTGGGTTTATTTATTTATTAGATGTAATCCACAGTCATAAATATTTCAAATGTTCATAAGAGTACTTGTATTGGTAGGTACTCCACAGTGCACTACTATTAACTTGAAATACAAAAGTGGAATAAGAGCTAAAACACTTGAATATTCACTATTTCCCATGTAGACTATAAACAAGTTGTAAGTGGCTGCCAACATAAAAAATTAATTATATATGTCTAGTGAAAATAATTAGCAGAATATGTTGGTTTAGATGGATGAAATCTAAACCTAAAAGCATATTTTAACTATTGTTCCTGTTGGGAAAAAATTCTGTTCAAAGTTCATGTGCCATTATCCATGGGAATAATGCAAGCCAACAAGGTAGGTATATCATGTATAGACATTAATATTTTAGCCTGTCAATGCATTACTCTGTGTTTGGGTTTCCTTTGGAAAATTATTCTTTCTGTTACTGCCCTCAAGCCAGTCTGTGTTTTATTTGTATGGAATACTGATAATTTATTCAGAACTTGTTGGTGATTGAGGCACGGACCCAGACTGGCAGGGAGTCTGAATCGTTTATTCAAAGGAATGAGCTGGTTTTATACACTTTTCTAAGGCACAGTATTTCCTTGTATGGTAATCCTCACTATGTGACCTATCCTGTGTTGCCACATCAGCAACACACTCCCTTCTATGGGGTGATCACTCGCTGTTCACCCGTCTGTCAGCTCCAGCAGGCTCCTCTCTGTAGGGCTCTGCCGTGTGACACCTTCTCCCCCCAGGGTCTGCTGGAGACAAGCCTCTCTGTGCTGCCATGTGCTCCTTTGTGCTGCCATGTGCCTCTGCAGGCATGTCTCACACCTTGTAACTCAACTTTATTCCATCTCTTCCCACAGAACTATTCTAGCTGACTACGAGGTTTGTTCTTACACTAACTATTTTGTTATAAACGAGGCTTGGACTTTTTGGGTGGAGTAAAAGTCTGCTCGTTTATTAAAAAGTAAAACCAGGAGTGGAGACTCGAGGTAACCCCGAGTCCCACTTGACAACCCAGAAAAAAACAACAGTGTGACGCGGTGGGCGTTCCTTCAGACTCAGGTTCCTCAGGAAGACCCCCGGGGGCTGAGCCCCGGGGCAGTTTTTATAGTCTCTCTGATGTTGTGATTGGTGCAGCTCAGATCCTCCCTCTGATGGCTCGTTGTTCGGCTCCATCAGTCTCTGGGGCGTCAAGTGATTGGTTTGCCCCCTAACCAATAATTCCTCAAGATGTTTACATCATAAATTATTAAGTCATGTTAAGAACATTCCAGAACATTTTCCTCTTTTCCGTAGACCCATTACTTTCCCCCATTGGTGTCGCCATCTAGCGAGCACATAGCAACATTACACCTGTACAGTCGCAATAATAATTAACTTATTAACTGTATATAACAAGTAACTCTTAACTTCTTTTCCACCAAAAAAACACTTTTAACCATTTATTACATTTCACATCTTTGATTGGCAGTGTGTGGCTATTTACTGCTCTTATCTCAATTTAGGAAGGAATAATGTCTAAATAAAAATACAGAGATATGAATCATAATTTTGATTTAATACTCTTTATTTCAATAAATTGCTCAATAAGCTTCATTTAAGAGTCACTATACAAATAATGTTTGAACTAAACATTTTAAATGTAAAAATTTCTTCCTAGACTATTTACTACTGTAGATTGTTTTCTATCTTTTTCTTTAAATCTTTTAGTAGTGTCATTCTGTTTGAGGATTCTTTTAAAAGGATCTGGTGGAAAAAGAGGCCCAGTGACCATCACGGATTATTTTCTGGGCACTTCAGTAGTATGATTAACATAATACAATATAAATCTCAGCTGACTTTCTAGTTGTTAGATGGTTTTGGGGCGTTAACCTTTATTAAAATACTTTCAGTGAAGAGTAGCCACTGTGATCGTATAGGCTAGATCAGTGATTAGCCAAAAAGTAAGTGTAGTTTAATTCCATGTTTTAGGTTACAGTAGCAATTGTCACAGTACCCCTGAACTCCATCCACATGAGTAAACTTTGCTATTTAAATCACGTTGTTGCGCGCTATTAAGGTTTTACTACGTTTGAGGCAATATTTTTTTTCAAACAGATGTCTTCCTCAACCTCTCTGATACCTCTTCATTTTCCAGAGTGCTGCTTCCTTGAATAACATAAATGCAAAATGTTTTGGTATAATTTAAATTCCATAGGAATTAATTCATAAAGCTATTTAGGGGGCACACTCTTCAAGGTTTGATTGTAGTTGCTTGAATATTTGCTGAATTTCTGTACCAGTGATAATATATGATCTCTTCCGAAGAATGTATGGAAAGAGTCAGAATCAGAGCATAGCAAGTTTGGAAATGTGCAACTAGAAGCTTGTGTAAAAGCTGGAATCTGTTAAGAACCCATTGCCTGCTGCCTCAGTTGGTACTCTGTGTTGAAGATTTAGTGTTGATTATTCCAATTTTCCAGACTATTCCTCACTCCTCTAAACAATTAAGTAGAATAGAAAAAAATTTTAGAATTAATTTTAAATAGCTATGACATGTCTCCTCTCAGTTTTTTATTATATTATTTATTGTGTATAAATATACATATTATAATTTATATCTCTTTCTTCCTCTCTTTCCTACTTATCTCTTTATATCTTTGGAGAGAAGCACCTCTATGAGTGAAGGTCCTTTTAAAAGGAAAAGTTGTTACATTTTTTCATGTGTACAGCCTCCCAACTTACTATCTGCACTTTCTCTAGGGTACCTCAAAAGTCTCTATTTCCAGTACACAAGTCTTAGTTTCAGTGGCCTGACCTTTTCTAGTGGAATAATATTCCTCATGAGAATTTCCTACTAAATCTACTACTGAACTCAATAAATAGATGATCTTTCTTGATAGTGAAATGGGAGCTGAGTACCTTTGAATCTAGCCAAGGATTTGGGAAAGTCTGACTTCTGAGTAAGGCTTTGCCCAACAAACTAACTTTGCCTTTAAGCTCCATAAATCATGCAGTACTTCTTTGGTCTTGGGCCAGGAGACTCAGCACCATGCACAACCATGCCATTGATTTGCTGGTGTGTCATTTTATCTCCAAAGGGTAATGCCATAAATATCTTCTACTTTACTGCAGATAATGGGTAACAGACTCCCTGGCTCTTCTCTTAAACCTCTCAGCAAAAAGTTGCAGAGTTTCCACAGCTTCTTTGAGTTCTCTCTAGTGATGTCTAGGCTTGTTCCAAGAAAGATGATACATCTTAGTATCTCCAGAATCTTGTAAATGCAAAAGAAAACAGACCATACAGGCTGCTGCTTTTTTCCCATTAATTTCACATATTTTATATACTGAGTTTGAGCAGTCAGTTGATCATACAATTTGACTTTCTGCACATTAGATGGCCAGAGGTCCACGATATTGCTCTCTTACCCACGCATTAAGCTCAATAACTTGTTTCCTGAAACCTTCAGGAATCTCGAGAACAAACTTATTTATTTCTCAAAACTTAATATCTGAAGTCCATTTTTTAAACTCTGTTATCTGTGAGCTGCACAGCTAAATAACGTGGTTCTCCAAAAAGACCAGCAATTCAGCATCACCCATAGAAGGACAAAGGATATCTACCTTAGCAAGCACTAGAGAACCAAGGCTACTGCAGATATTTGCACTATATTTTTAGATTAAAAGTTAGATCATGCTATAGAAATAAAACCTGGCAATTTATGAAGTTTCCCCTGGTAATAAAAGAACTCTCTATTTTTATCCTTTGTCATGGGCTCTTACGGCAGTCAATCCAGCTAGTGCAGATACAAAATCACACAACTGATGGAATATTTCTTACCAGACATTTACTCTATCATTGTTCCAATAACTGAAGAATAGTAATAAAATTAATAAAGAAAAAAACCAATTACTTATATAACATGACAGTTGCTGATATATTGTCTTAGTTGAAGCTACCAGTATATAGAAACACTTAAAATTCTCCTAGTAATCCAGTCCTGCAGTAACATCAGTTGATTATTTTTCTTTTCTATTAACAGAATGTGAATCAGCATTTTCCATTTAGTTTAGCTGTGCTTCCTTTTTGCCAATGAACTACTTGTATCTTTAAAAAATTAATAAATTGGATTTCTATTTTAAAGTACTAGTTGTTAAAAGGAAAGACAGACAAATAAGATTAATGAACAAAGAATTGAGTGGATGTAGCCCTATTGAAGGGTGATTTTCTTTCTGGCTGTGAAGTTGCTTCACAACAGACATTATACTGATTATACAGAGCATACAGATGTGGGACAGGTTATGCTGCCTATGTGTGATTGCCCTCAAAAGCGATCAAAACCCTTGCCTGATTTACTTCAGCTTTGCTAGCAGCATCTTTATCATACAAAAGTAACAATATACCAGAAAACATAGACTGCAGGCCTTACGGTTGTTGGCATCTATTTTACAATTTCATTTAATTCAGTTTTGGAATATAATGCACGGATGCCTTAAGAATGCTGATAGTTTGGTTGGTATTTGTAATTCTACATGATAGAATGACCAGAGTTTCTATTTTTTGGTGTTTGTTTTCATTTCTATATATGTGTTTTCCTTCTGCTTTCCTTCTTTGTGATCTATTTTCTTTTATTTGCACTGCATTAAGGAAGTAATTAATTTTTGCCAAAGGCTTGACTCATATGTGTTTACAGCGTACTTATTCTTAAGGTTAACCATTCTGACTAGTTTTGTGAGATTGTCAGTTTTACATACAATCCTGCATAAAAACTTGCATTCAGTCCTAATCTCTAAAATGGTAAAATACAAAAAAAAATAGTAGAAATAAAGCTTTTAATGGGTTTAACCTAAGTAAAATTTGTTAGAAATGGTCAAGAAACCATGTAATTTTTCCTTACCCTTTTTTGTTTTGATTTTGGATTTTATAAATGGGGCTGTTCTATTAAAAAAGATGCAAGATAAATCCATTGTGAGTCTTCTGCTCTCAAGTTCTATATTTAGAGTAAACACAATTTTTGAGAATAAACTTTGCTCATTATTAAAAAAATTTGAAAATGTAAATACTAGGGGCAAAAAAACCCAGATAAAATTTGTAATTAACTAGATTTTTCCACTCCATAAATGTTTTGCATTCAGCCAATTCAAAATACTTCCATGCTGAAATTATGCAGAAAAATATGACACACAGACTTCAGATCATTTTTTCTGATGAGCCGTATAGTCATCAATGATGTGGAAGAATCAAATGCTAATTCTTTATTCTGCATGACCACAGGTGGTCCAGACAAGGGATTGCTTTCTTTCACAACCTAGATAAGTAGTCTAACCCCCCTAGTTCATGAACTCAGTCTTTTTATTGTTGGGCCAATGAATATTGAGCTTTTTGTACAGTTTTCTTTCAAGACTTGAGAGATTAAGTCAACATTGAATATTGAGATGGTTCTGAGTAAAAACTGGAACATGTACTCTTCTTCTAACTTTCAGACTGTTAAGAATTTTAATTAAAATATTTTTTCTCCAAACCTCACAAGATTTTCACATTAAAAATCCTTGAAACTAGTGGAGCATCCCAATGAGAACTTTGTATATCAACGTGTCATGTTTTCTGACTAAACAAAACCAAACCCTTAGATTTTCTACTTTATTCAAGAAAAAAATGCTGTTAAACCAGCTCAGAGATTTATGAAACACAAAAATGACTGTTGCATCTTATTTTTTATTTTTCTCTTTTCCCCCCAAATCTTGTAATTAAAATAAGTGATAGAAATTTGACAGGTTATCAGAGTTATCAATAAATTCTTTATTGCTATAACATTCTACTATCTTAATAACTTTTATATACATTATTAACCTTTTCTAGCATCCATCTGTCTTTGCTAAGGATGCCTAATTGTGAAAGTTTCACATTTCTGAGAAACTTAAAATGCAAATAAAAAATACAATTAAAAAATACAATAAAAAACCCCCACAGAACTGTCCAAAACAACAAACAAACCAACCAAAACCAAACAAACAAACAGCCTGAAATTTTAGGCTCAATCTTATATAAAGGTGAAAAAATCCTTTGTTTCTGAGAATTGTAAGCAAACATGCTAATATTTCACATGCAAAATCCATTAATACTTTTTCTTGCAGTCTGGAATACAGTGAATTATTTCTTGGAAAAATCTGCTCTATTTTTAATGCTCTGTAATTATATATCTATTAATGATCTTCCAGCTCTGATGCTCAAACCAAAGTTAAATGCACACAAAAAATGTTTTTTTAAAAGACGAACAGCTTTTTTTTTGCATTAAATTGCATTAATTTCATGCCACTGGGCTTTAAGTTCTGTTCTTTTAAATTGCTATGTAAAAAGGCACATGAGCATAGGGCCGTTGAGATCTGTTTCTGCTGATGTCAAAAGAATTTATATGCAGGGGAACTGAGCACAGTGCTGAAATATAGTAATATAAAATATAAATATAGAAATATAAACCACAAATATGAAAAATAGGTATATTAAACTCTATAAATCATAATTATTTGGATGGGACTTGCTTTAATTTAATTAGATGTGGCTCTCTGGCCCTAATACCCAGAAAATATTCTGGTCTTAAGCTAATTATTTCTATAAAATGCCAGTGTTATTTTTCAGTTGTCACTGCAACTGTTCATTCTTGTGGTTTGTAGGGTTAGACACAAGGAACTACAAAAAAATGTGGGATTCCTCTTATTGTAATCTTTGTCTGGGAAGAATAATAATCCTGAGCTGAGAGAAGCAATTCCCATTGTCTTCTCTGGAGAATGAAACTCCATATAATCCAAATGCTCTTTTATCCCAGAAACAGGTTTCAATAGGAAGAAAAAGCATACTGGCTAATATGTTTTTCTTAAATTTATATTTCAATTTTCCATTGTCCCTAATCAGATCTTAAACTCTCTGAGACAGAAACTGTCTTTGTAAAGAAAGCCCTAGTAATAATTATGCCTGTAAAGAAAATTATATCTGAGAGTATAAGTTGACAACAGCTAAATTAAGGTTTTTTCTTTCTTTTTTTCTTTCTCTCCTTGTCTTCATATGAAGTATCACTCCCATCCAGTGTACGTTAAGAAAGGATATTTTTCTGTTAGTTATATCTGGTGTCATGTGCACATCCACTAAATGTAGGAGAATGAAGTTTCCCTGATATGAGAGTTGGCTCAAGTAGCTAAGTTCATGGATGAAGTAGAAAAAGAACCTCACAGGCTCACAAAACTGGCTCCTAATAATGGACATGATCAATGTGGAAACATCCAAAATAGACACAGATACAGCAGAGAGTAGTATTTCAAGAGAAACACTTGTGAGCGAGTTCAAATGTGTGCATTATTGCTTTCTAAATACATTGGCATTTTGCAAGTAGAACTGGAATATTAAATTGTGTGGGTTCTTGACCCCCACATATCCTCCCCAGATGGGGGAGAAAGTCCTTGCCAGGAGTAAGAGACGAACGGGACTTCTGGATCTTCTCGGTCTTCAGATTGTTTATTATATCTTATCAGTAATTTACATGCCGGCAACACAGCATGAAGCAGAGCAAGTACCAAAAGACACAATACAGGAAACTCAAGGCCTTTTAAAGGTAAATCACCCAGTTGTCACGAAGAACGTACATTATTTTTACCTTTCTACCAATGCCTAATGAACTATCTATTCACATAGCCCTGTACTGCGGCATTTCCTAACCAATCATTCTGTGCTACCAACACTGCAGGAAATGGAGTAGGTGAAGAAGGAAGAGACCTGAAAAACGACAGTAGTCCTCCATCTTGTCTTCATCTACCTACCATATTAATAAATTTAAAACTCTAAATTTTTCACCCCATAACAAACTATATATTATACTACCACCTAACTCACACTCTTGTAGATTCTAATTCATTCCAAAGCCTTGGTAGCCCTCTCCATGGACGAAGGTTAAAACCAGTGTTTCCCTGGGGTGATGGGCCCCTCAGGACAGGCAGAGAAACATTTCCTGTATTCTGGGTTCTAACATTAAATTTATATAAAATATACATAAATAAAGGAAAAATAACATAAATCTTATTTGAAACCTGGCAAAAACCCCTAATCAATTATATGCTATAAGGTACATAAGTTTTTTCAGAACTTTTGTTTGGCAACTGTGGCAGTGTGGGGCTGAATTGATAAGGAAAACCATATTTACAAAAAGAAACCTCAACAACAAACAACCCTCAAAGCAAAGAAAAAGACAGGGCATTCCATTATTACTAAGGACTTCCAGTTATTAATTTTTCAGCTTTATTTATTATTTAGAAATATATAACCATTCACACTGGTCTAGGACCTAAATGTTAAGTACTTACAAGGGGCATAAAAGTATTCAACCAACCAGAGAAGTTTAAAAACTCTCTTAATTATTTTAAATAGAGTAAGATTCAGAACATTTACAAATAAATCTTCTTATTCTGAAATTCTAAGAGCTACGGTTAGCAGAAAATGATTAGCAGACAGAAAGTTGTCAGAATTTAATCATGTGACAGTATTATTCTAAGGTGCTTTTCCTCACTTTCAGATTGCAGTTTCACTCTTCCAGAGGATTCACTCTTTTCAGATGATTTTGGTGTGAATGTAAATAAAGGTAAATCTGTTTACACTTGACATTTTGAATAATCCTTTTGTCTTGGGCACAGGTGATGGAATACAAGATGCAAGAGACTGTTGTAGCTGCAAAATTTAGCTATTAATTCTTCTGAGAATTGCCAGTAATTTGTTTGGGGAGAATTTTCTTCTTACATCTGACAACTGTTTCTAGAACCATTTAGGAGCCCTATTGATTTGTTTTTCCTTAAGAAAACACAGAAAAAAAATTTGTTTGTTTAAAAATTACTGTTGGCATTTCCCTCTTCTCAGATATTTTTTTCTGTGGATCTTTTTCTTAGGTGTGGCAAAATTCTGCTGTGAGAACTAGGCCATTTTTAAGAGCTACCCTGGATGGAAGAAAGTTCCAACACTGGGACATTGTTGTACCCCAAGGCTTCTAGAGAACTTGAAATTTTCTAGGTATGCATTTTTTCCCATCTAGAGTAATGTATATATATTGCTTCTGAGATACGTTTACAAAATGTGATGGTTTTTGTTGGGTAAAGGCTGACACTGCTATACTTCAGTACTTCAGCCATTGGTCTTTTTTTTTTTTTTTTCTCCATGAATAAAATAGCCCTTCTTTCTATTATATATGTTATTATTTTGACACAGTAAAACTAACACAAAGCAGAAAAAGATAAATCCCTTTATCAGGCAACTGATGCTCCTTTGTGCTCAGTCTCACCTGACTGCTCTGCCCTGTGTCAGAACTCTGTCTCAGCTGCCACTGTCTCTGACAGACACACACTTTGGAGGAGGTGAGAAGTGGAGAACTTGGAAGTCTGTTTCCTGGACAGCAGCCCATTGTTGCATTAGGTCCCTGGAGGTTCTCCGTGACATCAGTGTAAACTGAAATCTAGCTTGAAAGAGAAAGGTTTTTGAAAAACCTGTATCCACCTCTAAGAATGGACTAGCTTATCCTTCATTAATTCCTTTGGAAATGGTGGGACTGTAGTGATGAAGCATAAGAGTTTGGAAACACAAAAATCCTTTTGCAAATCTAAAGATTTAGATCAAAATCTGCCTGCTTGCACAGCAGAACTGTCTTCTGTGATAACTACAAATGCTGACAGCAACTATCTTATTAAATAAGCATACATGTTAAAGCATAAATAAATACTTTAAAAATTAATCTAAAATACATTGTTCTAATAGGAATATGAATATCTACTTTCCTCTAGGTTTTGAAATGGAACATAAGAGTGCTGTAAAAATGCATGAATATTGCAAGTTCATTATGGACTAGATTTTTTTCCAGTTAGACTGAACAGCAAATAATATTTACTCTCATCACAAAATATGTATTAAAATTCATATATAGAAGAGCAAAAACTAGTTAGATTCTTTAAGGTCATTATAGCAAATATTTGTAAGGTTTTAATTTTGTAGGTTTGTAGACATTTCAAACTAGCTTTGATGCTAAAGTGAATAGCTTACGTAAAAATCTATTCCAATAGATCTGTTGCTCTAAACTTACAGAACAGGTCTCTAAACTGTCACAGTCATTGTTTTATTTCATTCTGACAGTCAAACAGATAGTCTCAACAGAATTTTTCTGTCAACATGATGAGATTTCTGTGACATCTTGCAAGCCCCTAAAGTTTATGGCAAATTGGTATTCATAACATCCTATGAAGGGCCTACCGTAATATACAATTAATGATTCTTATTTAACTCAGAGTAGCTACTTTGTCCACTGTACATCAAAGGCACTTAAAATTGTATGTAAAAAGTAATTTACTAACTTGAAAACTTTAATTCAACCTATCAATAAGTAATCTGTACAGATGTGTGAAACCAATCCTTGTTTCAGGACTTTTTGTCGTCTTAAAAATGGGGTAAAAATGAATGTGCTATTTAGAGGAAATCAGTGTAATATTTTGGAAATGGGTGCAGAAAGCATCAACATAAGGACTGAGCAGTGTAAATAGAATAATATAGTATGTTTGCTATTCTAGGACCAGATCTGAAGAGAAGCAAGATAGTTCCACTTTTACCCTTTTGCTAAAGCAAGCAGAGTTGAAGGAATTCCAGAAATACTCAGAAAAGATACTAGACCAAAACAGAAGATTACCTTCTACAATATATTGCAGCTGTGGAAAAAGTGTGTTGAAAATAGTTGTAAGTAAATCTCATTATAGCGCTGGTGATTTGCCTGATGGGCCCTGAGTTTCATGTTTATATTTATTCTATAATTTAAAATGTTTCTAGATTGCGATTTCCTCCATGCTGGCTTTTTGGATCCTTCTTGGGCTTTTTACTGTCAAATTCAGTGATGACCTGTTGTCCCTTGCGCCTCTCATAAGGCTTTTGGTCGTCACTTTATCTTCAGACATCTTTCCTGTCTCTCCCTGCCTGTCTCCAGTGCCCCGTCTTATTTCCTTGGATCTGTGGCATACGGGAGTAGATGTTTGCTTGCCCCCATTCTGTTGCCTAATATCAAAAGACAAAATTCTTGCAGCAGTGTTAAAATAGTAAGATAAAAAGCAGGTCTTTCTTTGAAGCTTCCAGGTGCCCCCATGGTGGTTATGGGCACACTCGGCCTTGGATTTCTACAATTTTATAAGTTTAACAACTTAGCATATATAACAAATACTGTACAATTAGAAGGGCAGATGGTTAGGTAATTTTCCCCCGTGTTTTGCCCCATTGGAGTTGGCTCAGGGCTTCTTTGCTCCATTTCTTGTTGTGTCTTCTTGGATTCTGGTCACAAAACAAAATGTCCTTGTTGGAGGTTTTCTTCTTGAAAATAAGACTAAACAGTATTTCGGGAATGTGTTAGAAGGTTAGCATACTGTTCTAAAATGTAAGGGGAAAAGGACAGGAAAAGTACTAGAAGCTACAACCATAATATTAGTAGTCTACAAAGTTACAAATATATGAAAAATATATAGAAAGCAAAAATCTTCAGGCATCAAGGGAAGAAGCAGTGGCTCTGTTTTTCCAGGTGATACCCAGTGAAAAGCAGCCTCTGCCCAGCTCTGTCTTTAAGGCAACACAACAAAAAGTGGTACTTGATTACTATGCACAGACAAGTGCTCTGTGCTGTGCACCTGGTGTAAGTACAGCCTTTGATGTTGACATCAACATTGCTCTAAGTTCTTGAGTTCAGATTTAATTTTAATGTTTTCATAGGGTTTTTTATTTCACTTAAATCAGCTTGAGAAACTGAAGCTTTTTGCAAAACTTTGAAGTTGTTCTGGACTGATTGTCTACTACTAGAACTTTATGGTCTTCTCTAAAGATCAGTCCTCTTCTTAAGGAAAAACCTTTTTATTTTATGGGTGCATAGAACTACTGAAAACTGCGGTCTCCATCCATCTGGAAGAAAATGCTGATGTTTTTAAATACTTCCTATGCTTAGGTTGAGGCTTAACAGCACTACATTCAGAGGCTGTGATAGAAATGATGTTGATTTGTTATAGAAACCAGACTCAATCCCTCCATCATCCCCTGCCCTGCTTGCTGAACCACAGGCAGATGGAAGTGATGGCAATCAGTTGTACCAGAGTAGCTGCAGACATTGATGGATGTTTAGCACGCTGCCCATATGCTTCCTGTGGGAGACTTATGGCTTTGGTTTTTGCCTTAAGTTTGTCCAGTTCTGTTGCAAGACAGAATTCTCACTGTTAACTCTGAGCAGAGAAGAAATTTATATTTACAATTTCATTTAGGAGCACAGCCTTCTAGAAGAGGGCTGAATTAGGGAAAAAAATTAAGTGATTTATAGGTATTTGACTGTGGATTATTCTAGTGCAATACTAGCTTCCAACCTTAAAAAAGGCCAAAGCTATTACAGATTGATCCATTTCATCTCCTAGATGAAATTTCATCTCCCATGAGAAAAATGGGAAGACTTCAATGACTTCACAGGGAGCTTAGCTGGTGTCTCAAAGTCTTCCTGAGAAGTACTATGTGGCCTAGTTGAAATCCACCAATTACACTATATTTTGCTGCAAGGTCTGGGTAAGGTCATAGTTATACAAATTCTCTATTTTAGTGCATGTTTTTACAATTCAGATTGTGCCGAGTTAGCACCAGTTCAACGAAATCTGAAGTATATAACAACAGTGGTAATAATTTTATCTTGTTCAGCAAATAAGAGGGGTTTATTTTTATTTAACTTCTTATTCCACAGTAGCAGTGGTTCGCATTAGACTTTGATCTTGGTCCCACAAGTGCATAAACATGTAAGTAAAGTAAGTGATTTTAAACATTTCTTGAGAAGGGTTGAGATACAGGCACTGGGACAGTCACTCTTACAAATATGTTCATGTCCTAACTTCTCGATTATTCTCCCAAGCATCCTGAAGTGATGATCACTTGTAAATGATTTACTCTTGTTTTCTGTTTCAAACGACTGTTTTTCTTGATTCAACGGCCATGGAAAATTTGTCATTCCAACATCTTTTCTTCTTTCTTAAGACTATGTGAGATATCTTTGATTTACTTCTTTCTGAGGGCGTCCCTGCCTGGCAATAAATAAATATATCTCTGGTTTAATGCTATTTCTCCCCCGGGTGTCTTTCAAGTGCTTTTAACTAGAAGGGATTCTGCTGAAGTAATCCATCAATGCCAGAAAGACCTCGTTCAAATTGTGGAGGCCAGTATATAGTAATATGACTGGCTCTCAAGGATGTTAAAAGAACATTGCCACGCATAAAGCCATGTCTATTTCTCATAGGGATGTTCATCTAGGTTTGACAATTTGAATTAAGAAAGCTGATCCGAATTTGGAAATGTTTCCCTGATTTTTCCTAACAATTGGGAAACAGTTTGACTGTGGATAAATCATGTACTTTAGTTGGAGAGAATGACATTGGAAGCAAGTAAGAAAACAAAGAAACAAACCCCCACAACAACAACAAAAAACCCACCCAACCCCACCAACCCCCCCCCCCCCAAAAAAAAGAAACCAAACACTTCTCAGTTATTTTCTGCAAAAGAGACAATTATTAATGCAACTATAAAATTACAAGTTTTTTATTTCCCTTCAACTGATGTGAAGACAGAAGAAAAAGCCAAGCAGGCAGGGAAATTCACAGTTTTCTCCATCTAAGTATTCTTTCTTATTTTTCAGGTTTTGAATCAAACAGTAAACTCTTATAGAATCAGACAATGAATTACTATATATTTTAACTAGTAATAAAAAAAAAATCTGATACAGAAGTGTTAATGTAGAAATAGTTCATAGTTTTCTGAATAGTTCTGAAGGGATTAATTATTGTATCCCTGGAGTCAGGCTATAAAACAGCTAAAGGGGAAATCTGAAAATGATAAACAGTATTTTGCATGTTCACCCTGTTTTATTCGAAGTATATGTTTTATTTACCTTATTTTATTCCTATACTATATGGCCATTGTGCCACGGATATTTATGTGCAGCTTGATGTATGAGTATATTACCACTATTATTATAAAAGAACACTTTTCAGTTATTTTGTAGCAAAACCAAGACTGAACACCTGAATAAACTGATAGATCTTCTGAGGAAATAAAGTATTTCATTATAAGTAACTTGTAGGTATACAAATACTTGGCATTCGTAGCTATTGCTCCTGGAGAGACTTAGGTGCATTCCCATTACATCTTAAAACTTAGTGCCAGGCTGGAGCTAATGCCAAAGCCATTGCTGTATCAAGATTCTTTACTGCAGCTGTGCTTTTGCTGTGTGCTTTTTGTTTGTTCCCATGCTGAATAAAAGCCTGCAGACCAAGTTACCCTATAATTCTGGATAATTGGGTTATTCATTTTAAACCCCTTGGATGGTAGGAGGAAATAATTGTTGTGCCTGTATGAATTGGAAAGGTGCCATTCCATTGAAACCAAGGTGAGACAATTTGTTTCTGGAATACTAGGGAGACTTGAACTGCTGCAGAATGAACGCCTTTTTGAGATAAAACTAGACTAAACAACTTTAAGCTTCCCTTTACTTGTTGGTGCCTGCAGTTCTGAACATTTTAATTGAGGCTTTTCTTTTGTTCCACATAAAAGAAAGCTTTGTCCATCTGTTTGAAGTGAAATGTTATTTTATTTAAAAGAACCCATTTTAACAATTGAACTGTAATTCATTATTTTAAAAGCACTTGGTCCTATCCTGAGTTGGTGTAAAATCAATATTAAGTTAATAAGAATGATACATGAGAAAATAATCTAATCATTTACTTCTTCCACCACACAATTTATGCAAGGGCCAGCATTTAATATTATCCTAAGATAAGAAACTCCATTTTGTTTATCATACAAGTGATTGTATCTGTCCTTTTTGATCTGTGAGATATGAAGCTTTGGGAACTAATTAAAAGCTTTGGCCTTGGACATGATGTTTCTGCTTTATTTTCTCTGCCTTCAAAATATGAATGTATTCAAGTTTTTAAAAAATTGTTTATAGTTATTCCAGACTACAATTCATAAATCTAAATACCAGATATTGCTAAACTATATCTACTTTAATTTCTTTAAATTCAAGCATCTCTAAACTTTACTACATGTCAAAGAATTCAGTACACAGACAACACCACTAATAATTAAAGCTGGGCATCTAAAGTTTGGCTTTATTAATAAAACATTCTAGCACCAAACAACAGAATATGTTTTCTCATCAGTTATCAGATGTCCAAGGAAAGTGATGAATTCTGAAGAAAGTAAGATGATATTGTCACAGTTTTCAGTAAAAGACAAATACTTCAGGGAATATGTTTCTGTTTCATTCTGATAATGACTAAGTTCTTGCACAACCATATAGAATATAATGAGCTATTGATGGGTATATGAAGTTACAGCTGCAGTCATTGAGGACATTTCCTTAAATGTGAGCTCTCTAATGTTATGCATAACTGATGATAATCTATAAAATCTTAGGCTGAGTGAGTTTTTCTTTGGTGTTGGTCAATATAATTTTTTCTATTGAATAGTACTGACTATAAGCAGCTTGAGAAATATGGAAGCAGCAAATGCTTTGTACAGGTAAGAAGAGCAAAACCATGAGTAAGGAAAAAAAATGATGCAAGTTTCATTAATTCAGGAATAATCACTAGATAACCAGTGAGTTTAAAGAGGTTCACACTAATGCATAGCATTTACTTTGTAAAAATGAATGTCTGGAAAATATACTGTATATGAACATATAATAATATATATATAATAATATAAAAACTTTGAATGGCGTTACCTCTCAGCTGATGACAATAGAGGATGCTTAATTAAACCATTTATCAGTCATGAAGGAATGATAAATGGAGAGATTTTAAATAATTTTTATATTATTCTCAGGAAAAATATATCTCTTTGAGAAAACAAAAATGAAGTCTAAAAATACAGAAAGCTGCAACATCTCTTAATGAAAAATACTCTTAATACTCTAAAATTTCCAAAATGTTTAAATAAAAAAACTTAAGAATTCTAGTTATTCAAAATAAGATTTAGGGAAAATAAGGGTGTTTCTAGCACCTCATGACAATTACCAGTTGCAGTGCTGTTCACAGATACAACACATACATTTTCTTGTCTCCTGACTTGCACAAAATGCTTTCCATGAGCTTTGCCTGGTCTCAGCCTGCTTGGCCTGTTTGCCTTGACCTTGATGGACCACTGTTAACATTTCAGCTGTTGCCTGCTTTTGCAGTCAATAAGAACTGGGGGTGGCAGCAGTCAGATCTTCAGTTCCAAAGTCTGTCTTGAAAGAAGAAACCTGGAAGGATGTATCATTGTGCATTATGGAGACTGATCTGTGTCAGAAAGCATATACTCAGGATTTCTCTTTTATTTGGAAACGGGAGCTTCTGGAGGTAGGTTCAGGAGCTTCTGGAGGTAGTTTCAGGAGCTTCTGAAGGTAAATTGTTTTACTTCTTATTTTAGGTTATTTAGCAACTGTATAGGAATATCTCAGCAAGAAGAGAAACAGCAGAAACTGAGATATTAAAGAGAACTGAAAAATGAGTGTGGTGTTATATGTGTGTGTGTGTATTTAAATGCAATCAAAGCTCCTGTCTAGCTGAATGGTTCAAAATATCTGCAGATCAAAGGACAATTCTACTTTGTGTGTGGCATCACAGAGCCAGGGAGGAGCAGAAGTGTTTCACGTCAGCTGGAAAACTTGTCCCTACTATCAGGACCCTTTCTCTAATGCAATGCTTCTTCCTTGCCA
This sequence comes from Corvus hawaiiensis, assembly GCF_020740725.1. Taxonomy (NCBI): domain Eukaryota; kingdom Metazoa; phylum Chordata; class Aves; order Passeriformes; family Corvidae; genus Corvus; species Corvus hawaiiensis. Next base: position 65,983,923 of record NC_063217.1, read on the forward strand.
CAGCTTCTCTCTGATCTTTCTGTCATAAGAACTAAGGAAAGCTTTGATCCTATACTAAAATCCCATACTTTGATTCTATACTAATCTCACATCTCCAAAATGCAGGTTTTCCCATCATGTGGCCCAACACAGTGCTGTGCCTCTATAAGTGTCACTTGATCCACATTATCACATCTCTTAGAAATTAAAAATGGCACCATTTTAAAACTTAGCAGAAAAAATAAAATGCCAAGGACTAGTTTTATTTTTATGTAAATAATGGACAAGACAAGAATGCAGCCTGTGTCATTTCTGTTTAAAGTTATGATTGTCTTTGCAATGTGCTAGTAGAAAGCCTGTGGAACCGATCATAAGATTAGCTTTTATACCAGCTGTTGCTACTGAGTGAGAGAAAAGCAGCTCTAACTCAACATATTTCTCCATCACTTAAAGCACCTGTGTCCTTCAAACTGGCTGCCCATAAGCCTACTTCAGTTCCATTTTCACTGAAGTTCAAGGAAGCTTTAACTACCAGTTTTTAAAATGCCTGTATTCATAGAGCTGTTTGATTATCTCTTCCTGAAATGGTATATATTAGTTTATCACTTCATCCTAAACTAGAACAAAAATTCATAAAGACTAAATATATTTTAGAAAGGGATATCTAGAAACAATTTATTTTGAAACAACAAATTTTCTTCCTTTCTGACAGCTGAGATGGAAAACTTTTGCTGAAAATCAGTGAAGTAATTTATACTCTCTTGACTAGAAATTTTAAATGTCTTTCCACTGTAATTTTTTCTTTGAATACATTAAGTAGCAAGAAATATTAAATAATCACATAAGTTTTTTAATTAGTATACCCTTTCAAGGTATATATTTCTTGCTCTTATGCTTTATGGAGCAGATCAGCCTGAATTCTTGTACTATAAAGTAACTTCACATTAATTAATTCCTGAAAATTCAGAGCCACAAGGTGAGAGACAGAATATTAATCTGAGAAAGGACAAAATTTTAGATATTTGGATAGAGAGAGGGAAGAGCCAAAGATGGACAATAAAATTTGGTGGCTGAGAGACTGAGGGAGACTCAGTCTCTCTCTGAAAATAAGTGTCCTGGTTCTGGTCAGGTTAGGGGTAACTTTTGCAGTAGCCTAATTAGAGAGTCTTGGTGAGGATACTGAATTGGGGAGTGCCATTCCTAAACCATGACAATATGTATGGGAGGATGATGAACAGTGTTAAGCTTGGAGAGTATCTGCATGTTACTGATTCATAACCAAATGCCTTTAAAAATTGTATTATCTATTATTTGTTTGTTGAAATGTCTGGACTCCATATAAAGTAAATCATCAGAATAGCACCAGTTTGGGAAATATTGCTATGATACTTAAAATTTCAAAACAAATATTAGGGGGAAAACTCACAGTATTGATTTCAACATCTGTGCCAATACTGGAAAAAGGGAGGCAATGATCATGGAACTGGGATATTGAATTGTATTTTCACTTGTCACATTCTTAAGTAGTACTAGCGACCTTTCTGTGTAAGGATGTAACTAAAATTTCTAGAAACCAATCCAGGCAAAGCTCATGAACCACACAGTTTCCTCATTCCCGTTTTCAGTGGCTTCCCAAATGGATAAAGTATATATGACCACATTTCAAACCTACTAAGCTTAAAATTGACTCTCTTAATGATACTTTAGTGTTACCACACATTTCTGCTTTGCCTTGTTCCTACAGGGTTCCTACAACTTTCTGCTAACCGGAGTCCACAGATCTGTAATGTAGTCATAGTTTGCTGTGTTCCATCCCCACCCCCAAAATAAAAAAGCGTAACATCATCAATATTGTAAGAGACCTTTAAGATCATCAAGTCCAACCATCAGTCCACTGTCACTGTAACCCCTAAACCACTAAACCACATCACCCAGTGTAGGTACAAAAATGCTGTTAGAGAGGATTTTCTTGTTATTTTTCTAAGTCCGTGAGAGACTTTTCTTTCTCACAGAAGAGGTAGCAGGGAATGTAAACAACCAAGCCACCTGCAACCTTGGAAAGTCTTGTTTATGGTATAGTAGAAAATATTTTGATAATGGATGTTTTAGGATTTTGGCCAATCACCCCCAAGGGGTGGCTGGTCCTTTGTCCAATTAGACTGTGAAGAAAAAGTCTATAAAAGAGTTTGTAAAATAATTAAATAAATCAATCTTGCTGCACAATTCCTGCCTGCTGGATCTTCTCCTCCTCCTCCTCCTCCCTATGGCTGCGGGACACGGTGATATACCGTAGGAACCAGGCCTGCGGTAATAACCCAGCACCAGATCTAGATTATTTTTGGACACCTCCAGGGATGGTGACTCCAACTCCTCCCTGGGCAACCTATTCCAATGCCTGGGCACCCTAAAAGAGAATTTTTTTTTCCTAGTATCTAATCTGAATCTATTCTGTCTAAGCTGTGCATACTTCGTAGAATGCATACTTCCCTTATACTGGTTGACTTCCTTATTGAGAATAATTCCCCAAGCAAGGAATCTGGAGAAATCAAGTTCCTGTGGGTTTTTGCCTCATGACCAAGTCATATGGTGTTAAGCGTGCTCTAAGCTGCAGCTGAAAATTTCCATATGTACAAAATTTATAGTTTCTTTGTTAGCTCCACTCCTTTGATAAAGAAACCAGAAAGAATACCTTTGCATGTTTCACAAATCTGTAGAATTTGAGATATTTCGAAAAGTAAGTTTCTCTCAAACTAGACTTAAGTGTAACAGTGATCTCAGAACAGAAAGGTGGGGACAGACTGATTTACATCTGAGGAGTGGGATGGAATATTTTTTATCCGGGCCTAATGTTTATTTTCATGTATGTGCAAAAGTCTTGCTGATTTCAAAACCTGGGAAATAAGGATTTAGCTTCCTTATCTCCAAATTTAAGTTTACTGCAGAAGATGAAAAATGGCATTTCAATGCAAATACTCAGCAAAACATGGGAAAGTAACTTTAATTTAATAAGAAAATTATTTTCCTATTAATTAAATGTGTATTGATTGTTGCAAGAGCAATTATTGCATTTAGCAAGTATGAGAGAGATTAATCTAGTTGCAATCTAATTAGTTTAGAATTGCATGGGCAATACAAATACATAATTGGAAGGAACTGCATTTCTAGGAAGCTAAGGATTTATTAATGAAAAATGTTCTGATTGTATGAGTATTTATTATAGAATTCAGGGAATAACAGTTTTAAAAAACTGCTAGTCTACCTTCGCTCCAGAAAAGAATATACAGAAGAAGACACAAGACAGGTACCAGCCATGCTCACAGCCTGTGTTAGAACTACTTATGTTAAATTAATAAAACTCAGTTTCCTTACCACCAAAGGATAGAAATCCTGCTATATGAAAAAAGAACAAAACATTTGCAGGAGATGGACAAAGGAGAAAATGATTAAAGAGCTTCCATTAAAATATGGTGTGCCCTCTTGAAGTGTAGAGGCCATGTGGCAAAGAAAAGCACAGGACAGGTGGGATCTGGTCTGCTGTGGATGTGAGAAGCCTGAATAAAACAACCCACTGAGTATATTTGTGGAATGAGGACAAATGGCTCCTTTTCCCTCTATGCACACAGAGACTGCTCATGAAAAGCCTTACACTGTATTTCCTACATGTTATTAAATGAAAATGGTTTCCCTGGCAGGGCTGAATGATTTTTATACAGGGATTTTGGAGGAGATGGACCATAAATTTTAGCAATGCTGGGCAGTATTTTATAGCTCTATAGGCCAAATGAGGTTTGTGGGTCATTCTGAAGTTCTTGCTTGCTAAACAAGCAAGCAATGTGTTTACCTCTGTTGTAATTAAAGGAAAAGGAATGACGAGATGTGTCTCACAAGATGCTTAGCATTTGATGAAGCATTATATTTAGAGCAAAACAAAAACAATCAATCAAGGAGAAAGGATAAATTAATCTTGTTGCTGCAAGACCATGCAGAAGGGGCTTAAAATGTCATTTAGTTCAGAAGAGCTGTAATTAAGCATTTAAGCTTTTTCAGGTGTACTCAGAACAGAATTAGTATTATAAGATACAAATTTTATTTTCTTGGTAGAATTAATCTAGCTTTCTGGCATCAGATGCAGTAGAAACAGAAATATAGATGTAAATAGGAAGAAAAAAATAATTTTTAGAAAATTTAAGCACATTAATGAAAAGAAAGACTTCTCAGATACAGGGTATGGAGAAACAATGTATTTGTGAAAGATAAAATATAATAGATAATACTTGGAAAATAATTTACTTTGTCTGAGTCCTAAGGAAATTTTCTTCAAGATTTCATTTTCATTAGTGTTTTAAAGTCAATATCAGTTCATAAATCTTTCCAAAATATTTCACAGAAATTTGTTAGCCCTATTATTAGCTGTTGTCAGAGACTGAAATAGTTCATGTCTTAAATATTGACATAGTTTTGCTCATTATAACAAAGCTGTGTAAAGAAGCTGCAACCAAAGAAACCCCCTTGGGAGAACTTTGCACTGTAAGTCAAACTGCTGAGATGAGATAAAGAGAAACCCATTCTTCAATCATCGAAGGCCTGGGGAGAAACAAACAAGGCTGAGGGAAAGGAATGCATTCACAAGAGAACCAAAAGCAACAGAGACACTTCCCTGTCTGGATTTGGGGTGGGGGAGACCACAGCCCACAGATGCCCCTCCTCCTCTGCAACTGAGGCTGGGGGGAAGAGGTTTCAGGTGTGTGGCATAACCTCTGGTCAGAGGCAGTGAACACCCATCCTCCCTTACACAAACTGGCCCAGCTATGAAACCCCCAGCCCCACAGGCCACACCCATGGGACATTCCCAAGAGAGGCAGCTGAGGGGATGTCATAATCCATCAAAGACCCCCCAAAGTGCCCCCCAGTCATTTCTGAAGCCTTGCACCACAGCACTGCACATGATGCAAAAAACCCACAGTCTGTTTTAAGAGATAATGGCAAAGCCCTCCCCGCCCCTCCCCCCCCCCCCCAATGGAGGTGCCTGGGTTTTCCTACTTAGCCTGAGCATACAGTAACCCTTGGGATTCTATACTTTTCAGGGGTACCTTCACCACCAATAAGACCAGCTGGAGAGGATCAATGGAATGTCATTGGGATCCACAGATGGTGATATTTTTTTAATTCTGTCTTTGTCACTCTCTTTCTGTCCCCCCCACCTATTTTCTTTCTTTTTTCTCTCTCTCTCTCATATTTATTATCAAATAAAACCCATACTACTGACATTGGCATATGGTCTTGTTTTCAACCTAATTTGGGCAGATGCATTTCTAATAACCTTTAAAGCCAGATCCTGACAGCTGTCTCTCAGAACATATAACAGTAAAATGACTTGTCCAGAATCAGAGTGGATCAATAGTGTCATTGCTGAGGAAATCCCCTGAACTTGTTTTAGTTCTTTGCTTTTGTTACTAAGCTGTTTCCCATCAATTTCTGTGGATAAGACAATTCAAAGCCAGTCAAATAACTGTGCACATGTCATCTCTGCTTCTTTTTACTCTCTTCAAACACATTTATTTTGGCTAAATAGAATGAAACTCCATCTGTCTCCATTTGTTTGAGTTCTCTCTCCTTCATACTCTTCCCGATTAAATATTCCAGGTCATAGGCTTGCTGCAGATTACTGGCTCCCTGCCTCTGACTTTCTCCCCATTCACAGCTCCAGTGCTGTGAGAGCAGGGGGCAATTAGGAGCCTTTTGCAGCAGCTCTTCCATCCACTGAAGACACAGACTGTGCATTACTGGCTTTTAGAGTGAGAAACTCAGTAGTGTCCCCTGACCTATCACTCATTTGTCAGTGAAAGAAGCTGAAACAGCTGTTTCTCACAGGACAGCAAATGTATCAAGAAAACACTTTGTTGATATAGCCCCTGTACCTAGATGTGGCAAATAAAGGCTATTTTGGGTTGTCAAATGTAAAATAACTTGTGTGTAGAGATTTGTAAAAAGCAAAGTTTGTTTGCACAACTTCAATCTTTTCACTGTGCGGGGCCTAGGAAAAGTTGGTGTTCTTTTAGGTCAAGGAGATGTGATTTGCAATGTTTTCACTTAGGACAAACTTTGTGAAGGAAGGTAGGATCCCTCTGCTCTGAAACAGTTTCTGCTCTCCCTGTTTCCTTTCAGTTTTTTCCCAGTTTCTTCTATTTGTTCTTTTTTGTTGTTTATTATGCTAAAATAACTTTTAAAATTACTCAAAATTTACATGCTTCTCCAGGTATGGACAGAGAGTGGTGGGCTTGCCAACGAATGTTGTACATGTGGGTTCTTGCATTTTTGTACTTCAGAAGTCAAACCAAGAGGAGGAGCAGAAAGTACTGCCTTTGAAATAGCTGTATTGTCATTGTTCTACTCATTACTGGGATACTCCTATTGTAAGTTAGACCTCAGAGCCATTTTCTTCCTTTCTTGTTTGATTGCATTTCCTTCTAGACATCTCTGGTCAAGGTAACACCTGCACGAGGAAAGTGCAATATTCTATGGCTGAGAAACCCAGAAGCAAACCATTCAAACATTCAAAATGTATGTATTTATAGCAAAATGGATAAGAGGGAATAGCTAGGCAAACTGCTGAATCCTAAATATACTGCAAAGTATTAACCCTAGCTAATGCACTATTAACAATCACATACTGGGTATTCATAATATATTTCATTGAAAAACAAGAAAATGATCATGTGAGTGTCTGTTTTCAGGACAAAGTTTCAGTGAGGGAAACAATTTTTGAAATTTTGGGTATGTGTATAAATAGCAGGTTTAAAGAAATTCCATCTCAAACCTAATTGATGCTGTAAGATACGGTACAGTAATAAAAATGCATGTTGAATGTCTGTCCATCTGCAAAAATCCAGATCCAATTTTTGCACCATTTTAAAACAAAATCTCTTAAAACTGTTAGCACAGAAGCAGTTTATTTGATTAATGTGTGGTTTTGCAAGCAAAAAGAACTGCAAAATTAGGGACAGAGATATGTGAATTTTACAATAGGAGTATCTTGTGAGGAGGTCAGAAACTGTTCTTTTGCATGTAGGTAGTCATCTTTTAGCTAATAATAACAAGGAAATGTATTTCCATTTCTGGTTTCCTGTAGGCAGAGTAGAATGCTGTGAACCAAGGTCATTATATCCTATACTACAGAAAACAGATTACAGGAATTCAGCTTCTTTCATCTGGGAGTTATTATAAAGTAGCTATTGACAAATGTGAAAACCTTAACCTTAAGAGAAAAAGGGAGATAAACTGTGGGTTGAGATAAAGACAGTTTAACAGGTAAAGCATGCGGGCAAAACAAAACAAGGAATTAATTCACCACTTCCCATGGGCAGGCAGGTTTCAGCCATCCCAGAAAAGCAGAGCTCCTTCACATGTAGTGGTGACTTAGAGAGACAAACGGCCATCGGTCTGAACATCCCCCTCTTCCTCCTTATTCTCCAGTTTTATATGCTGAGCATCACACCATATGGAATGGGATATCCCATGGGCCAGTTGCAGTTGGCTGTCCAAGCTGTCTCCCCTCCCAATTACTTGTGCACCCCCAGCCTTCTTTGGGGTGGACTGAGAGGCAGAAAGTCCCTGACTCCATGTAAGCCCTCCTCAGCAATAATGAAAGCATCTCTGTACAATCAATAATCTTTGGATCACAATTGCAAAACACAGCCAGCAGCTAGCTACTATGAAGAAAATTAACTTTATGACAGTCAAAACCCAGCACAGCAGCATAAGTGCTTTTTGATTAAGCCCATCACCTTTCAAGATTTCCTTGAGTAAAGCATATTAAGATTAGGAAAGCTCTCTAAAGTAACACAGCCTATAAATCCTGAAGGTTTTCTCTGTTTTGGAGAACAGCTGAATACACAGAAATTTCAAGAACACATGGATGGTAGAATAAAGCTCAAAACATATGACATGCAGAAGAGTACATAGCAGAGCTATTCTAATCTGATGGGCCCCACAGCCTGGGAGCTGTAAGTGTATAGCTGGCAAGGAACACTGAAAAGGCATATGTCTGGTAATGGTTTTGGATCTCCCAATTTAGAAATGGCCAGTGTTGCCCATCATTTTCTCTGATAGTATGGGAAGTATTTGCAGGATTCAATCCATATCTCAAAAACTGAACGTTGATAAACTTTATTTGATCTCTCTTTTTTTTCCCCCTCCCTTACTACGGTTACTCTAATTCCCTTGTTGAAAGTAGTATCATGAGGCTTCAGACAGTAATGTGCAGTTAAAGTGTGTTCTGACTCACAGAGACAGACTTAAATTCTGGTTTTTGACCACCAGAAGTTAGTGTGCCACTCTTGCACTTGAAGCTGTCGGGGCTATAGGGCAGAAACATGTGGTAGCCTGTTAACCCCTTGATTCTGTGATGTTCCCCCCGTTCTCTCCCTAGTCCTGGCCACTCCCTCGGTTTCTCCCTATTTGCTCCTGTACCCTGCCCAGGGAGCGCCCTTGGGCCCCTGACAAAACCACCCCGCACTCAGATCACATTGTCTCTCTACCTCTGAACTGTCGCGGGGACAAGATGTGATTAAAGCCATCTCAAACCCTCATGAGAGACCCTTCTCTATCTTCTTTACCATCCACTGTGTTGTAACGCTGCTGGCTGCCGGATCCAGAAATGGACTCCGGGATGCGACTGATCGCATGGCCCTAGGAAACCCTTGCTGAGCTTTCAGGGAGCAGCAGCCTGCTAGACAGAGTCCAGCGGTTACAACAGAAACACTGATGAATTGATAAATAAAATGGGCAAATCCTTCAACTGTGGAGGGAAAACAGAATATACATACTTTTTAAAATATGTTTAGCTAAAGAGAGGCTCACAACATTTCATTTTGACACAGAAATTCCTGGATGTATTTGTTTGGGGTTGCTTGGTTTGTGGTTTTTAGCAACATGTTCAACTGTACAGAATAATTTTGTGTTGTATCCTTCTCAGAAAACAGTTTAGATAAGAAACAGAAAACATCAATATTTCATGTGTAGCTGTCACTGAATATTTGTGCAGCTTGTCTGAAGGGTGCAAAATAGTGAACTTATGAAAAATATGAAAATACCTAGAAAGATGCCATGGTAAGCAATGCAAAAGATGTTACTTAAAATCAAGAAAATACATGAAGGAGAATAAAGTAGACAAAAAGAATTTTATATTTTTACCTGAATATATCTGCAGTTCAAATAGTAATATTAGCATTTTAGAAAAATAAATGTGTAAAAGATACACCGTTAGTGAAATATGTAGGATATAGAGTGTATCTCCCTGTATTGTACTCTAACAACAGCATATACATACAGTAAAAGGCATTATCTATCACTGTATTTTAGGGTTTAATTTTAAGTGTTAGAGTGGGGGAGTAATTTTAAGGTATTTTTCAAAATGATTTGATGAAAATACAGCAGCTAGGTAACCTTCTGTCCCACAACTTACAAATAAAATGTAAAAATCAAATGAGTTGTAAAAACAAATAAGGTCTATTGATTTCTATAGTTATGGTCCTCATTCCTGCAAAAGAAAAAAGTGTCTTTTTTTTCCCCCATTCTAGATGCTATGTTAGAAATTGTTACTATAACACACATTGTTTTAGGTGAAACTGTTTATTTTTTCAGAGGACTTTTTACACTCTGAATGTAATCTGTAGTCTCTTTAGCTGACTTTACCAGCCACCAGAAGAGCAACACACAGCATGATGTACCCTGCCATAGAGCTCATCACTACTTAAAGCTCCCATTTAGGCTAGTAAAGTTGTGGATGATCTCTTTTGAATGCTGTACATCTAGTCCATCACAAACATTCAGAATTTATTTTTTTTAATATTCAGTTATGTTTTTTAGCAGAGCTATCTGCTGCCTTCATCCCTGCTTTTGACATGCAGCATGAACAAGGAGAGTATTTGTGATATTTTCTGCCAGACAAGTAGTTTTGAAAATAGATGCTGACTGGATAGCCAATGCAGCTAACAGATGGTCTTGTAACATGTTCTTTTGAATCATTAAAAAAGAAAAATAGATTCACTTGAGCTTTTTTCTCTCAGCAGACAAGTTCTATGACAAACAATAGAATCCTGCTGGTTCCTTAGTCAATTGTAAAAATACATTGTGTGTCTCTAGAAGACAAGGAGAAAGACAAATTTCCTAGGAAAAAGGGCTTGTAGTCTAACTCAGTGTTCCTGAGAAAGAATGCTGAAAATCATAGCCAGTGGTACACCTATGCTATTGAAATGCTGTGTTATTGCTTTTTCTTTACCTATTGTTTTTAAAACACTGATTTTTCCTAATCACAGCCTGCACACAATTAATCATTGTCAGGTGACAGATGGCAAAAGAGTTTGAAAACTGATCTCTTTATTGGGGTTTTTTTTTGGGTATGCTCACATTTTCTATACTTTATTGCTTTTTCAGCCTTCAAAAATAGAACTAATACAAACCCACAATTTTTTCTTTTAAAACCTCACTCTCAATTGCTATTCATAGCCTGTGGCATTAAAAGCTACTTATTGTGCAGCAAACAGGATGGTAACATATCTGAATCAGCAAAAGAAAAAAAAAAATACCTGAAACTCAGTTTTCCCATACTATGCCCATGAAGTGACCACCAAGCAATAGCCTTCTGCAAGTGTCTGATATACTGTGTTTTAGGAATGCTTTCTTTTCATTTTGCACAAGTGCCAGCAAGACCTTCAGTGACGAATTAGGTTTGTCATCTCTTTTCCTGCTTCATAAAGTCTTTGCTAAGTAAGCCTGTTCAGTTATTTAAGCGTGCTCAGACCTGGGTTCATGTTTGCCAAGACTCAATTTCTTGGTTATTTCTCAGTTAATTATTTAACTGTGGTTTAAGGAATGCAAAATTTAGGCTTTTACTTTTATATGCTTCTATTTTTAATAGAAGAAGTAGGAATTTTCAAAACTTTTAAAGTATGAAGATGGCATCTAGGCTTTAGTAAACAGGACTTTTAATAAACTTCAAACTGATCCTAAGGAGCTGGGTAACATTCAGTTGATAAAATCATCCATTTGTTAGCAGGTTATTAAAGATGTCATTTTCTAGGGGGAAAGGGCTCTTAAGAGGCACTATTTTAATAAGTCCCCTTATTCCTTTTCAGACTCAGTTAATGATCTTCATTCATGTATGAGCATAAATGAAATGCACAGTGCAATGTCAGTATTGATTGGCAGACTTGGCGTGTGAAGCTATTACGGGCACACAGTGAATTTACCCTCCAGAAACTCACTGGCATCTTTGCAGCCATAAGCAGCTTGATGAGGGCTAATGTGAGAAGGGATGAGGTCCCAGCATCTGTCCTTGATATATATCTATTGATTTCAAAATGGGAACAACAATGTCAGTTTGTTGTAGTGTGCTCTGTGTAGTAGATAAGGTACCACATTCTCTAGGGGGAGATGCAAGTCTCTTCCTCAATTAGTCATTCATTTTCTATAGGTTTCTTACTTGGTTCTGGAAACAAATTTTGATAGTGAAGTGGTTAGGAATGTAAATTCAATAAACAAAATTTTAACTTCAAGCAGTAGCAACTTCAGAACATGTTGGAGACATGCTTAGAACTTAATACTCAAAGCAGAGATATAAATATGAAAAATTTTCTATGAAAAGATGCAGATGCTATAAAAATGAAAGCTGTATCTCAGTGTTTCATTTTTAATAAACATAAAATATGTTTATTTTGTTTCCCTAAGAAAAAAAAGTTGTTTTAGTTAAGTCCCTAGTTCTGAAATGAAAATAATTTATTTTTGTGTGTGTTTGAAGATTGCCTCTTGTTCTGAAAGTACTTTGCACCTGTTAGGCAGATGAAAAAATACAAAATTTAAGTAAAATATCCATTTTAATTTTTAAAAATTATTATTTTATAAAAAATTATTGTTTCCCTCACATTGCAAACTGAGAAAATATAACTCTGTAGAAATCCTTCTCAGGAAATCAAAAAAGTTAACTGGGCTTCTCCCACTTCCCCCCCTTCACAGTTTTCTTTATAGTAAAAACAATTGCATTATAGTAATAAGATATACTGGTATCTGTAATGTCTCCATTGTAAAAAAGAAACAAAACCTGAGTTTTTATTTCAGAATAGATAAATTCCATTTGCATCATTATGCAGATATGCTGCACATACTCGAATTAGGATTTAACAAGGCCTTTCAAAGTTTAGCTGGTTTCTAAACAGTAATTCACCATCCCAGCATTCCAGATCAGTACAGATGTGGGTTTTTTTCCCATCATTACCTATGTCTTTATCCTGTTTTCCGTATCTGTCTGGCACAGAAAATATCAATATCTTTGACATAATAACTGCATTCTTCTATTTCATCATGAATTTCAGTAATTGTTTTGAAGGAGCAAAACGGATCTACTCTGTACTAGTTAAGAGTCCATAAAACAAATCCCAAAGCTACATTAGATTCAGCTCCCCTGTCTTTGTCTGAAGTTCATTCATTTCCACTTCATGTTTAAGCTATGTCTTGGAGAGTGGGGAGGGAGAAAACCCAAAACACCACCTATATATGAAGATAATAAAACCCTTAATTACTAATCAGGGAGAAGATACTCTTGAAGGAGATGTAAGTGAAGAATAAATACTGCACAATAATAAATGCACTAAATAATAACATTGTATAAGTAATTTGAGGAGAAAAGTAAACCACTGCTAGATAGTTGATCAAGGAGATTAATGATTTCTGTATTTTTCCTAAATATAATGAAAGTAATGTTAACATTTATCCAAAACATTTTTTCTTTTAGTGCCAGTTTGAACTGAGTTCAGTACCTTATATGTTGTACAAAATACATGCCATTAACCTTTGTCACTTCCTAGAAAATCAAAATAATTTTTATTCTTCTCACAACCTCTGCCAAATAATAGTTCTGCCACAGAAGTTTGCATATTATAGTCTTGGCCCCATTTCAGATGATTGACCCTAAAGAACTTTGCTTGGAGTGTATAATTTACCTAAGAACTTTCTACCATAGTTATTATGAAAAACCATAAGATCAATACTCAGATGACTAATTTTTGCAGAATTTCAGAATATTGTAACGTTTAAAGAAGCAGGATCTCTAATGCTTTCTAAAAAATAAAAATTTGCTAATGATTTAGATCTTTTATTCTTACAGTAAAGTGGTATAAACTATTAGGAGATATTTTGACATACAATATGAGAAAATTGTGAAGGAAAAGAACATACCCAAGAGGCAGCTCACTATTTGCTGAAAGTAACTAATGGGACAAATAAGACATTTCAGAGCATCTTATACTATTCTAGATACATCTCAGTTACCTGAATGTCATGTTAGTGCCAAAATAACATCTGTTCCTCACTCTTGTATAGTTCAATTTTGATTTGGGCTATACTACAAGCTGGAAGTTAAGAAAGTATACTAGTTTGAGAACAAACCAGTGAGAGGCACCAGGTCAGAATAATAATTCAATAGGAAAATTTAAAAAAAGCAGAAAACCCTGGTTCAAACTGACAGAGTCAGAATACAACCTGACACCCCATTAGTTGGGGTGGTGGTAGCAGTCCGATAAAATGGTGGCTGCAGTCCTCCTGAAGTGGTGGATGTGGTTCTGTTGAAGCAGTGATCCTGTAGAAAGGGGCTGCTCTTCCTCAGAAGGTGCAGTGGTGGCTATGTAGCTCCTGTCCTCTGGAAATCCAGTGGAAAGGGTGTCTGTGGTCTTCGGAATCTCAGATTATATCCAGGATGGAATGCTTGGTTCCTCCTTCTGGGTGGAGCATCTCACAATGAGATGATGAGTCCTGCGGCAAGGCATTGATGGGCTCATTAACAGGAGATAGTCCAGAGGGAGGAGGCAATGAAACACTGCCCCACCTCCTTTCGACAGCTCATGAGGATGGTAATAGAATACACTGCAACCCAGGACAGAAAGGCACCTAATCCTGCCGTAACTGTGTTTGGAGGAGCTGTTTGGATTAGATTTTTACGCTACTCACGAAATCCACCTTGCCTCTTTCAGCTCTACCATCCCACACTGTGCATGTAATCTCAGTGGAGTAAAAGAGTATTAGGTGGTTGGGATGGCTCCTGTCATATCTCTCGGAGCAATTTGTGGTAGAGTAAGAGTTGTAGAGTACTCTGGGAGATCCTGCAGTTGCTTAATAATAATAAAGATAAGATGGCACAAATTATTTTCAGCTTTAATTATTGTTTCTGTTGGCAGTCTGGGAAATTAATATTAGTTCTTTCTATTTTGTGTTCTATCTACATATTGAAAGTTCTGCCTCTTTCTTCGTGATGCACTGGTAGCTTTTGACAGGGGAAGCTATTACAATCCTATTTACCACCAGATTTTCTGCCAGTTTTGCAAAATGAGGTTCAAATTCATACATGCTGAACTTCTTTAAGTACTCCCATAGCATATATTTAAATTCAGAGATAAACATTTCTTGTGAACCTTTGCAAAGGTTGATTCTGATTTCAGAATACATGTTATAATGCATGGAATTCATCCTCCGAGTCATTTCAGTTCTCCTCTATGAAGGCATAGATTTATTTTCAGAAGCTTTTATATGCTTTTTAAATATGCTTTTTAAATACCTTATTTTACTCCAAACACACCCCTCAAAAAACCTCACTTTCTAACATTTATGGGGAAATTGAACATACTGAACAAAATAAAGCTAGAGTGCTAGAAAACTGTACTTTTATTTTTTAACAGGAAAAAACCCCATGATTATCTCCATGGAAAGAAATATTATAATGTTCTTATGATCATTGTTTTTCATTACTTAACATCTGTCCACATCTTATCCTTTCACTTTCATCTTAATCCATTCATTTTATTCTTGTTACATTCTTTCTTATTAAGAAGATGAGAGATTGCAATGAGAGATTACTCACTGCTGTGTTGTCCATATCAGTAGAGTGACAAACATCATGCCTGTCTGAATGCTAAATAACTTATCAAACCTGTGCTCCTGGTAAATGACTGAATATATATTCAGTTTACACCTCACAATTTTTGTATCAGCTAAGGCAGAAGTCCCACAGATGACAGCTTCATTCACTATGTAACCCTAATTTATCCCTTGAGCACTGTCCATCCTACACAAAATGAAATTAAGTGATTAAAAAGTGTATCAAAATGCATAGAGGCAAGGGGGCACAGGGAATTAAAAATGCAAAGTCAGTGTTAATTCTTGCATTTCTTCATTTTTCAGTCCTTGACTGCAGATTAATGATGTTTTAACAGAATTTTTACTTGTAACTTTTTATGTTAGTTAAAAAGGAAATTGAAAGAATCTCAGACTGGCTGTTTGGGATGACAGCACAGAGGCCCATTCAGAGTTGTAAAGTCAACAACTCAGATCATTTCTATTCAGCTAATGGATTTATAAGCAGTGGAATTTGCAAATTGTTGCTTTTCATGAAAATCAGTCACAAAAGGAAGATATGGCAGGTATTTCCCTAAGGGTTTCTGCATATTATTTGCTGATAGGAAATTGCTGTCTAATAACTGTCTAATAACAGTAGTATATATTCCAGATTTTCTGTGTATTCACTCACCTCTTCCTTTTGTTCCAGCTCTGGGTAGTCTAAGCTCTGTGAGTCTTATGAACTCCTGAATTCCTGTTCTGCTCCCTAACATGTAAGATTATTAATTTTACCAGTATTAATTGTAAGGTTATTAATTTTAATATGAATTTCCTCTGTCCGCTAATATTTTAGTCTGACCATGACTATGCATGCCAGGTGTGCAGTCCGCCTCTGACATCAAAAGGCTCTGACAGGGGTAAGACCAGACTCAAAATTAATGGTATATGTGACAGTCAGTATATGAATATATAGACAAAGGTAGAAAGGTACTTCCCACTTTATTTACAAAAGTAGTATAGTAAAGTGGAATGTTATGAACGTCTATCAGTATGGAATATGTAATAAATAGTGTTGCAGACTGTGGTGGGATGGCTGAGACTTCAGAGGAGTTTATAATCCAGGAAAAACACACCTACATGCACGGTTGTGGCACTGTTGGGAGCATCAGTATAGGACAAGTCAGAGAGATTTGGGCATAAGGTGGAATATTTTTTAATATTTTCAAAAAAATTCTATAATTCTTACATTCTTCATAATGCTTGCTAAACCTACATGTATTAAAAAGAGAAAAAGTTTATATTTTATGCCTTTCTACGTGCATTTGAATTATTTTCCCACTTTTTAATTCTGCTTTTGAAGCATGTTATCTGACCCGGCTGTCCAGTAGAATTATAGTTTAAATGAAAGCCCTGGTAATTTTTCATGGATCCCTGCAGGCTTTCAGCTAGAACTGAATGTGCTCATTGCGAGGTGCAATTGCTGTGTAGTCCATCAGCACAGTGACATTGGAAGCTGGTTTTAAGTTCTTTTTTAAACAAATTGTTACCTTGATTTAGAATCTATTGAATAAATGTTTGTAATCAATATCAGAATTTTCTCTGAAAATAGTCTGTTACTTACTCAGGAGCATAATAAATGTCTGCATGAATAGGCAATAGCCTGAAACTCCTAAAGGAAGAGACATGGCTTGACAGGATAACATTAAAAGAAAATTGAATCTAATTGCAATAATTAGGATGTCAACAAAATATTTTTAGATCTAGCCCTTCACTGAAGTAGTCTAAAATGTTGGAGGGAGGAAAGACAACATTTTTTGTTAAAATAATTATTGTTTTCCTGACCTATGTCTTGCTTTGTAGATTTTGAAGTATGTAATAGCCCTCAGGGAGTCAGTGCTATTGAAAAGTGTGAGTCTGAGGCCTCTAGAGATCTTGAAAGGAGTGAAAGACAGATGCCTCTTTGTACATTTGACTGTAATGCTGTTTAAAAGAAAATGCAATGTTTAAATGATCCCTGGTTGTCTTTTTGACATATTCTGATTGTAGTCAGCTCTGCAGGGAGATTTAGCTGTCTCTCCTGTCACATGGAAGACTGAGAACTGCATAGAAGTCAACAGAAGCCACAGATGAAATTTGCTTATACAATTACATGGTAAGTTCTGTTCAAAATAAAATATTGCATTCCATTTTCACTTTTAAAATCAAATTTCCATTCTGTTCCCGTCATGCCAGGCTGTGCTGATAACCACCCAGCTGGAGGCTGTTATCAATGGCAGCAGGTAAAAAACATTGACCCCAGAAATGGTCAAAAGCTTGGGACACTAAATATGTGAAAGTAAATATAATTCAAGAAGGATATTTAAAATGTGAAAAGTTGTAGGGGCTAAACTTGGGGTTAAACTTCAGATTTCCAGTAGGTGTATGTGAGGAAGTTTTCATAATAGTGAGAATTATTCTGTACTGTTTCTTGCCCTAGCGAAGATCCAGTACAATCGCCTCCTTGCACAGAAGTACAAAGACAGCACAAAATTTTTATTTTTGCAGGCTGTAGTGGTGATCCCACACTTCCAAAGTGTTGTAATAACAAAAGTATCATCTACATTTTCTTTTTGTATGTTGCATATTAGCTGAGTGTTAATTGGCTGAAGAATTTTCAAGATTTATGCTGTTCAGTTGTGAACAAAATGGACAAAAGATGATGCTTGATGTTATTTTTATATGTCTATTTTAAGACTGAATTTGAATGAATGGGACACCCATCTCAGAAAGCCCCTAAGCTACTCACCATTGTGGTCTGTATAGGTCCATATGGGAAAGTAGCACTAAAACCTCACTCTGATCTTGTGTTCTTATTCCAAGCAGCTTCTGCTAGTTGGGTGTGTACATACTAATTTTTATTTGCTTCTCAAGGTCACAGAAGAGATGTACATAGAACAATATGTACTTACTTATATAGTTAAAAAAATGGAAATCTAATAATATAGTTAAAAGTGTTTCTATCTTTCCTCTTTTAAAGGAATATTTCTTTACAATTTTCTACATCATTATTTATTGATGACAATATTGAGTTAATATTCCTAACAGTATTGTAGATAGGTATTTTTCGATCTTAAATATGCTTAAGTCACCAATATAATTTAGAAGTTTATGTATTTTAGCTCAAGTTTTATATAGAATTTCTTTCCTTCAGAGATTAAATTTTACACAGTGGCCATGATGACAGCATTGTCTGCAAGGGCAGAGAGAAAACACTTTTCTCATGAGGAAAGCAATGAGTTATACAAACAGCTAAGGGCAGGATGGAAGAAAGACCATTAGTAAACTCACAAAGAAATTTGGGCTATGTGTCTCACCCTTCAGAAGAATTGCATCAGTCACCATGCACATCCCTGTTACCTAATAATTCATGATTGATTAACTCCATATAGCCTACCATCTTCAATGTTTGACTCAATGTTTTGTGGTTTTTTACAGGAGAAATTTGAGGCACAGGAAAAAAGTGCCTTTCAAAGTGATTTCTGTTAGCCAAGATTGTCAGCCAATAATTTTTTTAATGCAAAGAGGTTGAGCTGACTGTAAGGTGGAATTTTTCTGCATTAATTATAAGGCAGGTTAAATAGTGTCTGTTTTAGAATGGGTACAGCCTTTAGCTTATTGGAAAGCAGAGAGGTTCCAATTCTGCCTGTAAATGAAGGGAACTAGTGTTTGCCAATTAAATCAAGCAGCTGTTTCACAGACAGTATTGCTAATACCTACCAACTAAACTCCAAGCTGTTACTCTGGATTGTTTAATGAACTGCTTTTAATACATAGTAAATGCTAACCTCTGTATCTCAATTTATTGAGCAAGAAGGGAGGGATATTTAAAGACACATCTCTCTTCAAAATTCTATAGCATTGTAGGAACTCTCTCTGCTAATGAAGCACAGGCATTTGAGACTCTTTTTTACACTATTTATAAGAATCCTGGAGAGAATAGTGCTACCTAAATTGTTTGTGACAGTGCATGACAAAATTGCCATGTTCTGATGCTATACAGTGACTGCAATTTTTTCTCTTAAGGAGATATTTTAGGCAAACTTGCTGCTTGTATTCTTCACTGTAAACTGCACAATACTGATGATAAAATCAAAATGTATCTTGCATTGGGCACACCAATGTATGCAGCAGTCTTGTGTGACAAATGAATAAAGGAATTGAAAACAATGCATGGATTTCAGCTATAAACAGGAATTCTATTGTGAATATTTTTTTCATGCAAGGCATAGTCTCTGGTATTTGTTCTCATCAGAAGGCCTTCTCTACATCTCTCAGCTCTACTCTGAGCATAAGCATAAGGAAACAAGGCATCAAAGCTATCTAATACTAAAACTAACTGGTTCAGAGAGAAATTGTGAGCTGGTAAAACTGCATGTAGGGAGAGCATCCTTAGTCCATTCCTTATTAATGCATGTTAAAAAGGTCTAAATATCTTGATTGACCCCACCTGCTTTCTACAAACACTGTTATATCAACCTAAGCAATTATTCTTGCTTGCTATATTTCTATGGCAAAATTTTGCTTTAACCATACAGAATCTAGAAGTAAATGGCATTTTTTTCTTTCTCAATTTAAAATCTCAAACAATTAAACAACAGTGAGAAAAATTAAAAGCTTTCAGTTTTTTCTTGTTATCTATGTCTTGGACATTCATTAAATGCCGCAAAAATGAAAATATAAATATCTCTTAGAAGGTGCCTCATTTTCTGTCCTCATTTCCAGCTTATATCTGTCACTAAAAGGAGAGAAAACAAACAAACAAAAAAAGACACAAGAAAAGAAGAATTAAGGAAATTTTCAAAGACCTGTTGCAATCAGCAATCTCTGTGGTTTTTTCTGTTACTATTTTATAAGTAAAACAGACCAGAAAAATTACATTTATAAGCCAGGGGGTGGTGGTAGTGGGGAAATAGCCACAAACCAAATACACAAAAACCAGAGATGGAAACTTCTGACTTTACAGATGGCTGTTTTTCTTAATTATATGGATAATAGTTTAGTAATACCTAATTGGTCATGCTTGACAAGTAATAGCAGTTTTTCTAAGACAAACAAATGTTCACATTTTTCATACTTAATCAGGGAGTTTATGTGCAAAAATGACCAAATGTATCATCTATTCTAAGACTCCTATGTTATTTTGTAATAAACCACCATCTGTACTTTGATTTTACAGAATCTGTGTGTGATGACCACAGAATCTAATTATATGGCAGATGGGTTTGGGGAAGAAACTAGATTTTTTTTTTTTTTTTTTTTAATTTAAATAAACTACAAATGCTCACTTCATTAATTAGAAATGTCCCCAAAGCAAGTTTATTTTGATTTTATCTGACAGGTAGTGCCTTGAACACCCAATAACTGCCCTAGTCTTTCTTTTCTGTGTCATCCAAACTCATAGACATTTCTTGATGAGTGCATTCAGCTTGTGATAGTGTGTATTTCTTTCTGTGCTGTATATTTATATATTGGTTGATTATTTTCTGAGTTATTTAACTTTTAGTGCATAGGTTTGTGCATTATGGTTAAGAGATTAGTTTATTCATATTCTGAGATCTTGGAAATGTATAGATTTTATTTTCTAGTTACTTGTCACAACTATGTAGATTTTGTTCTAGTGAGTAAATATGCCTGAAATAACTATTCTTTACTAACTTTTTTTGGTGTGCAGTTCTTTCACATCAATAGTATTTCTGGATTTTGTGTGTGACTAACATTACTTAGATACTAAAAAAATAATAATAATTAAAGAATTTAAAATATTTAATAATCAATTTAATAATTATAAAAATTGCAAACAAATAAATAATTTTAATATTCTTACATAAAATATTTTGGCAACATGCTACCAGATGGGGCTGTGCCAGGAGGGAGGGCTGCAGCACAGGGGTTTGTGACACAGCCGTGTCCTGTCTGCCCAAAGGTCAAATGTGGTCCTTCTCCCTTCCTCCTCAGAAGGGCTTCAGCCATGTCTCCAAGACAGACTGGGCAGGCACCACATAATACTCTGATTCTACCCAAGCGCAAGTTAAGAGCATTTAGGTAGGAAAGTAGCGAGGGATACTTAATGCAGTTCAATATCAGATCCTTACCCTATGTTCCACTAACTTCTCC
Source organism: Corvus hawaiiensis (assembly GCF_020740725.1). NCBI lineage: Eukaryota > Metazoa > Chordata > Aves > Passeriformes > Corvidae > Corvus > Corvus hawaiiensis. Next base: position 66,004,935 of record NC_063217.1, read on the forward strand.
ATTTAGAAAAGGTCTTGGCTATCTCAAAGAAAATAATCTGAAAGACAACCTCTTCTCTTGCCCCACCTTCAGATCATGCCTTCATCAATTCCATGAAAAATGGAGTATTATCAGTGAAACTGGGAGGACATGCAGCTCACAGCTATTCTGAAAAAACATACAGTGACCTGAAAGCCACTTACATTCTCTCTCTACCCATTTTTTCTAGCTGTGGTGGGTTCCAGGCACCCACCAAAGCCACTCTCTCACTCCCTCTGAAACTAGATAGAGGAGAGAAAATATAAGACAGGGCTCAGGCAAGGACCAAGAGATATCATAAACTGGCTACTGTCATGGGCAAAAGAGGCTCAGCTTGGGGAAATTAATAGAATTTATTACCAATCAAAATCCAAACAGGATAATGAGAAGTAAAATAAATCTTAAAAAAAACTTTATCCCAACCCCTTCCTACTTCCCAGCTCTACCTCCTCTCTCCATCATGGGGTCCCTCCCAGAGGAGAGTGTTCTCCATGAGCTTCTCCAGCATGAGTCTATCCCATGGGCTACAGTTTTTCACAAACTGCTCCAACTTGGCTCCCTTTCCATGGGGTGCAGTCCTTCAGGCACAGCCTGCTCCAGCGTGGGTCACAAGTCCTTCTAGGAAACCTTCTGTAATGTGGGCTCCTCTCTCCAGGGGTCTGCAGGTCACTGCCAGAAACTTTTTCCAGTGTGGGTTTCCCATGGGTCCACAGCCTCCTCTCAGGCATCCACCTGCTCCTGTGGGGGTCTCCTCCACAGACTGAGGAGCTCTGTGGATCTCCATGGACTGCGAGGGCACAGCTGCTTCACCACGGGCTGCACCACAGGCTGCGGGGGAATCTCTGCTCCAGCACCTGGAGCACTTCCTCCCCCTCCTTCTCTGCAGACCTTGGTGTCTGAGAGTTATTTATCTCACATGTTCTCACCCCGGTCTTCTCTTGTCTCAATTACAGCTGCGCGATAACTTTTTTCTTCCCCTTCTTAAATATGTTATCACAGAGGCATTACCACAATTTCTGAATGGCCCAGCCTTGACCAGTAGTGGGTCCATCTTGGAGATGCCAGGGATTGGCTCTGTCAGACATGGAGGAAGCTTCCAGCAGCTTCTCAATGAAGTCACCCCTGTAGCCCCACTGCTACCAAAGCCTGGCCACACGAACCCAATACATTAACCTTTTTTCCTGACCACTCTGCCATTTAAGAGTTGTCCTATCTAAGTTGTGCTCCTTAGGTTGCTTTGACCATGCTACACTCCAGAGCAATTTTACCATCTACTCTTCCTGCTTTCAGGTAGAGTAGATAATTAACTGGGATAGTGTTAACAAGATTCCATGTGATTAAAATTTGTGGTGAGCGGAGAGTCCCAAATGGGCATAGTCTTGGCCTGAATGGTCATGAGAATGTAATTTTTCTCTCCTGTCATGAGCTAATTTAAGCTGATTCAGATAGTGTGAAAAGGCAAGATCACAGTGGAAAAATATTTAACCATATTATGATTTGGGGCAACTTCCAGTTCAGCTGAGTTTAGACAAGCAGTACAGGCTACTGTAAGATGCAAGAGCATCTGCTTCCGCATCTCATGTTTTACATATTTTCTATTTTAGTAATTGTGGATATGAAGAAAAGATGAACACTGTCACTGGAAATGTTCACAAAATACTTAAGATGATAGATGGAGATTTTTCATTCTGTTTTTCATTCATTGGCTGTAGTTTTTATTTTTTTAATCTTTTCCCCCTTCTTCCTTTGGTTGGTTACTAGTTTGCTGTTAGAATTGGGTTGGGTTAGTTGGATATTCACTATGATATTTCATTACTTCTGCTTCCAATCTCAGCTTGGATAAGGGAGTATAAATATGTGCAAAATGGAAATTGGCTGATAAAAAAATAAGTCTCTTGATTTGCTTGTTTTCTTGAAAGTTTTTAGACTTCAGTTTGGATTTGTTTCAAGTTATGGACTAGGATTTGTGTTTATTTTTATTGCATGAAAATTTATATATTTCTTGTTGATGTATGAATAAAAATAAAATGTGGAATGGGATATTATTAGAAAATATGCAACAATATAAACACAGCATATATAAAATTAAACATATAGACAAAATTTAAAGCAAATATTTTATTCCTTATACTGGGCAAAAATCTTCTAGAATTTTAATATATATGTGCATTGAACTTTCATAATGTGAAATTCAGTATTTCCCAAATTAAAAAGAAAAGTAGTAAATAAATATTAGCATAATAGGAAAGTAAAAGTAAAGCAGAAAGGAAAAAATCTGATACAGTTTATATGCCATATGCATATCATAGGCTGGTTCATATCTTGTCTGAAACTCATTAAGATAATTTGTCTTTTCTTCACACTTAAGTTGGATTTCAAATTTACAACCGTCATTTTCAAGTGTTCATTGTATTTCATTAGTAACTTGAAAGAGGTTTAAACTATTTAATCTTATCATTTTGAATCTTTGTGCATAGGCACACTCTTCTCAAGTGGATTAAAACCATTGAACATCACTTAGATAGTTATCAAAACTTGAATCACAGAGGAAAATGCCAGAGGAGAAAGCAAAAGCACTGTTGTGCTAACATACATTAGAAAAGCTTGAACATTAACAACTTGATGAAGATTGAGCAGATAACTTGAATTGTTGGATAGTGTGAGATTTAATAAGTAAAGGAAATCAGTGTGATTAATATCTATCATGGTTTGGAGAGGTGAATTCTGTTTAACACATTTAGGTTAGAATTTTCTGATGATCTTGTGTTGACACAAATGTTGATGGTGACTTCTTTAAACCATTTGAGATTTGTGGTACTCTTCCATGAGATTTTGATCAAAAAATTATCACCATAGAATATTAATAGACGTACCTTAAGTGCATTTTCCATAGGGATTATAACAGGAAATCTTATGCGAAGAATGTGTTTCCAGTTAGATCCTTCAACAGTCTATTCTTAGCCCCAGTATATACATCTTCCACACTGATTTTAAAAAAATATATAAAATTAATTACAGGTAATGTATATTCATCTATGAATAAAAATAAGTATGTACCAGATGAACTATATTCTTTGGTAATATAGATGCAATTAAACAATATGATCAAAACCCAAGTATCTTAAAAAATTACAAGCAGCCATTTTTGTGTGATAGGGACAGTTACAGAAAATAAGTGAGTTAGGACATTACGTATTTATGTATATATGTGTATGTGAGTAATCATTATATATATAATGAAATAAGATGTAGCTAGCTCTGATGATCTTTAGGAGTACAAACAGGGGTTTCTCAGGTGGAAAACAACAGATAAAGATATTTTATTGTACATTACAGATATGACAATTACTAAACGGTTCATGAATGTCCAACATCCACAGTCTTGAAATGAGATTGCAAAATTAAAAAGAGAATTATAGGAAAAACCTTTAAGACCTGGAGAGAAAAAGAAAAAAGCCTTAGTGCCTGTGTGCCTGTGTTTAGATCTGTTTATTATTGCAAAGGGTTATGTTTAGCCTTGATCAGCAAATACAAAAAATATTGACATCCTTATGGGTGGAAACTTCTTGAAGAGGTTTCTGACAGTCAGGGATTTGAGGGCAGGGTAATGAAAGACTTAACATGGTCTATGGATGATCCACTTTTGGGGAGATGACACTAGCTAAATTAAAACTAGAAATCAACAATTATTTATCCACAGTGAGAAAGACTAATCTGGAATAAACCAGAAATTCATTGAAACATTTTGAACCCTTCAAGACCTAGCTTATTTCTAAAGTATAGTCTCAAGGTCAAATAGAATTTGTCAGATACATAGAAAAAGTTGTGTGATGCACCTCAGTGATGTTAAGATTTTCAGGTCCTGATTGATGTTCATTCTGAGTTGGTAAAATAAAAACACCACAAAACTCCATCATGCAATTTTGTGAAAACATTATATTAGAAGGAAGCACAGATATACTCATAATGTAAACAAGATATAATAGGCTTCTGTTTTTCTCATGAGCTTTGAAAAAAAATGAAAGAAGTACCTTAGAAGCACAAAGTGAAAGTACAACTGCAGTTCAGAATCAAAATTGTACTGAGCACAAAAAACCCCCCAAACCCCTAAGTCTGGAAAGGAAGTAGTCTTAATGAAAAACACTCTAGGTTAGTAGCAAATTATATTTTGCAATGAGCAAGTATTTATGGACTTGAAATGCATTTTTGTTTCCTTGAAGGGGACTCTTAATTTCCAGCTTGTTGTTTGAAAAAGCTATTTATACAAAAGGTCTTTGGTACTTACTTATCCTGGTATTTTGATTTGACAGAAATAAATAGGAGCTAAAGATTTTTAAATGAAATATTTCCTGAGACAGGTAATATAAAAAATGCATTAATATACTCTTTCATTCTTGCCATCACTGCTTGATCCTGGCAATCTTAGAGAATAAAGGATGAGATCCTTCTTGGAGCCCCTCAGAGGTGCAGTAAAAAGTCCCACAGCATAGAGAGGTGGCGCAAGCCGAGGCTGCCAATTGTACAGCAGCAGACCAGAGCCCACACACCTGTTTCTGAGACACTCATGAAGTGATTTGAGCAGACAAGAAATGAAGCAGGGTTAAGTCTCCCTGATTTCATCAGTAGCATTCAACTAATTCAACACAATTTTCTTTCTTAAAAATAAATTTAAAAATATTTTCTACAGAAAAGATACTGTACTTGCATTACCTGTACACTGAAACTGGGCAAAGTCCACACAAATTGCAGGTGAGATTTTCCTCATGGAGCTTCTTTGTTCCTCGGTTGTTGACTGTTCAAGTGCTGCTCACTAAAAGAACTCTGTGTCTGTACTCCACTGTATTTAAGCAGTCTTTTGACAGTTTTTCATCATTTCATGAAAGAAAAGAGCAGCAGTCGCTGCCTTTCCTTTGATCTATTCATACTGGCCTCACTGTTACTCCTATTGCTATTCATATTGCTATTCATGTCATGTTTTATTTTGAAATATTTTAATTTATCCGCAGAATCAGAAGCTTCACAGATGGCAATGACCCCCAAACCAGATCAGTGGTCAGAGCAACACAGAAGATCTACAAAAAGACCTCTCTGATCCAAATCTCCTTGAGCTCCATTACAAAGCTAACAGCCCCTGCCTTCAGCAGTCGAGGATTCTCAGCAATGTTTCATCATGCTTTGTGCTGAATAAGGAACTTCTTTGAGGATCCCAACACTAAACTTCCTTCAATGGGTCATTCCTTGTGCTCTCACACTAGAGGATATAAAATTCAGTCAGTACTGATTACATGGTTGCACCATGGATCTCATGCACAGTAGCAGCTGCTTCACATATTTGTCTGTGAAAAAAGTTAGTGATATGAAAGCTTGCAGGTTACCTCTGTTTTTAGGGTTGCCATATTCTGTTTCTGATTTTCCCTACTCTGACATAAATTATTCTAGATTAAGATGTCTTTACGTTTCATATGTATCTTAAATATCAACTTCTCCTGCTGATAGTGTTAATTTTATACTCCCAACTGTTTTTTTCATGCTGAGAGATTTTCCTGTGCTTCTTAAACCCTCCACACAGTGTACCATGAGATCATGCCTAAAAGTGTCTCCCGTTTTTTGAATGTTGTAATCATACAAGTTAAGAGATGCCATTATTTCTGGCAAAATTTTTATTTCTTTAGAGAGTAAATAATAAAAAGATTAGACATCCCTGGCAGATTTTTAATGCCTCATTGTCTTCGAAGTTTCCCTGAGTTCCCTGGAGCAGTGATAGATCACTCAGGTGGATCTCTTCCCACTAATGGAAGCATGACAGGCCACTGCCACTGATACAGCCATTTTTCTGTGGCTGTTCAGTGTCAACAAACACGACTGACAAGAACTTGGGAAGAAAAGGTTTCTTAGCTTGAGTATTTTTTAGAGTGGGATTCTGTTGCCTAGGCATAAATGAGCAGTGAGTGACATGGTAGGAACTCTGGGGTGTCCAAGACATCCATGTCAGTCTGGCCAAAGTGTCACGGGGCTGACAAGAAACCTGCATCCTTAACCAGGATACATAGAGTCCAAGCAGAATGCACTCTATGATACCAAAATCAACCATGAATATTTTCTGGGTTCATATAAAATATATAGGTTGGTATAAAAATTTTTATTCTATTCTCAGAGGTTTTTTCCTACAGTTTTTCCATATCTATAAGGTCTCTATTACTCTGTGCACAAAATTGAAGTCTTAAGTTTAACAAAAAATCAAAACACCAAAGCCAACAAATTCTGGGCTTCTCCTACCCCTATATAGGATGTTCAAGATTCCAGAAATTTCAGAATCAAAGAAAATATATCATGAAAGGTATTTTCCTTTGTAAACCACAGAAATACGTGCTATCACAGGTCTGAATTTTTAACTATTATGAACTACTAGATTTTTAAAAGTCAACCGATGGCTACCAAGAGTTTATTATTTCCAAAAAATCTGAATATAATTTCTTTGTACAGGATTCCCATTAATATGCTCAGGTCTTACTTCTATGAGCACTGTTATCTTGTAAAAACCTAGCAGGTGATACTGTAAAAGCTGCTCACAGATGATTATAACAAACTTTTTTATCCTGTTCTATTTTTTTTAAACCAATATTTTAAAGAGAACTTGTCTTGTACCAAAAGTTTCCCTTCTGCAAATTTGCAAATCTTGTTAAAATTTAAGTTCTGAATTCTCCTAATCAGAAAGTATGTACTATCCTATATATTTTTTACGTAATATAAAGAAAAATTAATGAACCAGACATAATCTGAAATATCATCAATTGTTTTGATGATATTTTCATACATCATTTTGTACTTTCATATATCACTTTGCACTTTCCAATATTATTTGTACCTTCAAACATATATTGTGCATTTTTGCAGGCGAAGGTTCAGGGTCATTCTGAAATTCTGCTCTTCTGTTCTGCATAGCACAGAATTTATGTAGTGAATAGTTCCCTCTTGCTAACTACAGTAATTTATTTTCAACATTTCTGTCATGTAAAGCCTGGTTCAAACTTATTTGTAAGAGAGAAACTGAATGTTAGAAATATATTTTGATGTAGTATATCGGCATAAGATGGGAGCTGAATGGGTGCCTGGATTTTAAATCTCTGAATGCCTACTTAATAAGGTAATTTGGACAAGGTTTGTTTCTCACTAATGGCTTGTGCCAGCCTAGCACAATGTGTCCTGGTTGTTGGCTTGGTTGTGAAGGTGCTGCTGCAATACAAATATGTGATAATAAAAGATACTCATCCTGCTGAACTTAACCTGTAACATCCCATTTCTCCAGCAACAAGGCCAAGCTCTTCTGCACTAAATCAATTCTTTTTCTCATTTGAACCTTCTTAAAATTCCACATGCGGGTTTCCAGCTAAGTCATTACAAGGACACATCCCCGAGTTTTAGTCATTTGAAGCAGCACAAGGAAATAAGTGGAAGATTGATACTTGCACTGATGTATTTTTATTTACTGATCTTCTGTTTAGTGCACTTAATTTATGTCAGATAAATCACTTGAAGTCTTTTCAAAGATCAAGTGGGTAAAATGTCATAGCATTAAGCATAAGTATCCATTTCTTTCCTAAAGGTCTTCTTGTCCCTAGGTACATGCATGTAGAAGGCTCTTGGGGAAGAGCACATATATTATTACAGACTCTTGCTGTTTGATTTTTATAATATTCCAATCTTGTTTTTGTCTGGATTCAATTTACAGAAGTGAAGATTAGCTCTTTTATTTAAAAGAAAGATTGCTGAGATTAACAGTTGAAAAAGAAGCATCTGTATCTATGCAGTTGAAAATGTCGTTATTTTTTTCAATCAGCAAGATTGAAGTCACCAGGTGGTGCTATTACATAGTATTGCAATACCTCCTTCTGTAATTTGTTTAATTTTTTTTTTTAGAAAATGTTGAATAATCCCTTTGCCTAACAGTTGAGAGATGCTAAAGGGCACATCGACCTGTGACTTTTATCTTGGGAGTAGAAGGACCTTGTGGGAGGTGGGAATAGGTGGCTAAGGTTGTTTTCCTCTAAAACACTATAGTTTGCATTCTGGCTGTGGTAGACTTTGTTCCTGGTCTGAAATAATACATAACTTATATGACCTGCAATGTATTTTATGGCCCCTTGAACCGTAAGGAAAACAAAATAAAACTTCGAAGGGCATCCAAAATTATGTCAGGAAGAGAAAACAGACGTCAGGAGGGATAACTATGCTACTGTTTGTATGGAGAATATTATCATGACTTTGAGGGGATGTTACTTCTTTAAGAAAAAGTCTTCATGATTAGTTTCCATCTCCATTGGATTAAATTGGAGACAATAAACATTAGAGTAACTATTAATTGAGGTGACATTGATTTAGATTTTTATCAGCAGAACCAGTGGAAATCCTATAAATGTAAGTTGAAAAAAATAAAAAGGGAGAAAGGTAAATAGTCATTATCTGCCAGTACGTGTGGTGGCATAATAGTGATAAAGAAAAATACCTAAATGGAAAGGTAGCCATCTGGAGTTTAAGAGAATAATGATTCAATCTGCTTCCAAAGATTCAGCAATTTTAACATAAAAAGTCTTGTTAGAGACTAAGATGAGACTCTTTTATCACCCTGTACATGGATCGTGGATGGTGTTGCTTATCTCACCTCATTAGCATTTTAAGTAATTGGAAAGACAACTGTGTAAAGAGAATCTGATGAGGGGAGTAGGGGAAAAGCTTTCCTGGTAGCTATTGATATTTATTTATATAGTTCATACAGGTATGTGCATTTATTTTTTCCAGGATAGGCTTCATTTTTGAAATGACTCCTGATGCTGATTTTCTTCCTTTGGTGGGGTTTAACTACCGCATGATGTCTCTATAAATTGAATGCAATCACTTTTAAGAATATCAAGAATTAGTGGTGTAGCTCCATGATGATCAATATGAATAATGTCCCCCTTTTCTGCCAGTTTTTAAGTAATTTCTCTAATGGTGGTGACTTTGGCAGGACTGAGAAAAATAGCTTACTTATACAAAGTCTTTTATTTGATATCTAAACCATATCTGAAATACCATTCAGTTAAGCTTTAGAAATAGACATTTATTTCTGCTTGAAATATAATTTCAAAATGTCTCAAAATAATTCTAGGTCTGTAACAAATGTGTACATCAGAAAGAAAAGGAACATATACATTTTCTACTTTCCAGAATGGTGTTTTTGTTCGCTTTTACTAACAAGTTATGATAAAGCTCCATAGTTAATGCAATTTAGGACACGGCTGTCTTGGATGGACTGGGATATGGGTCCAAATTAAAGCTGTTCTTGAGAGAAATCACTTTTCTTTTTAATTTGTCTGACCTAATAAACAACTTCTCATATGAATAATAGTAAATAGAATTGGTTACTGCTATCTTTAACAGTTTAATATTGTCTTTCATGTATACAGTGTTGAAGAAGAAAATAATTCATGGATTGTATTTCTGTGTTACGCTAGATTACTCACTAAAATATACTTTTAATAGTTCATATCATTTTCATTAACCTCTTGATACTCTATTCATCTCCATTAGAATAATATCATACAATCAAACCAGTAGAAAAACACAGACTATTTTAGAGGCAGAAATCAGTAGGAGGCCATGTAAGAAAAAACCCAGATTTTAATAAGATTAAATCTTCAGCTTTTTTCTTTTTTCTCTTCTCCAATTTCCTCTGCCTGAGCATTTCTTGCTATTAATTGCATTTCTATACTGTCTTCCATTCTGCTCTACTTCATTAATATGAGGAACTTCAAAACAGGCTCATGGGTGCAATGCTAAAAGCTTCATAGAAGATATGAGAAGCAGCACAGTAACATTGTTGAGTAACATTTATCTAACACTGAAATTTACTGTGTTGTTAATGTGCTGCTATCATTAGACCTTTCCTATTTCCATCCCTGCATTTACATCACAAAAACTGAATAAGTTCTCTAGATCCTAGAGAATATTTCTGTTTTAATGATTAAGTCATTAGTTTATTTATAAAACTAACACATCACTAGTTTTCAAAATGCCATCTTTATTTTGAACTTTATGCCTGAGTTATATGGTGCAACACTTTGTTCTGAACCTTGATGATGTGTGACTCCGAAATCATATTCTACAAGGATTTTAAGAAGGAGGAGGTTGGCAAAGTGAGACTGTATCACAAAAAAAGGAATGCTTGCTGAATAGGAGAACAGTTCTATTTATACACATACTGTTTGAACACAGAAAATGTGTACGATTACATACCTCCTTTGCTGATTTATTTCTTTATTTTAATCTCTAGATAAATACAAACTTCAAGATGCTGAAAATATGTTTTTTCAGCCTAAGAACATTTGGGAGACTTGTTCTTCTGGGAAGAAGAAAATAAGATTAAATATAAGAATAGTCTTTTATAGAATAACTCGTGGGTTACTTGAAATTTCTCCCTACCCTAAGAGAACAAAGAGGACTTGAGCTGACTTTTGTGCTTAAGGCACATCTAGAAGATATCTCTTCTAGAGACACCTAGAAGAAAGGAGGTGTCCCCTGAAAGAGGGATTTTGAAAGTCTGCTTTTTCTCTCTTGATATGCAAGATTTCCTCCTGAAGTGAGTGGAAGTTTTAAGTGTGTACAGAATGGAAAAGCAATAGCAAGGTTAAAAGAAGATCCAGCTGTAAACCACGAAAATTTGGGAAGCAGTGAGGGCAGTAAGACCCCAGGCTAATGCCATGGAAATTAAAATATATTTATGTGTAACCCCTACAGGAAGCAATAGAAGTTTACATGTGGTGAAGTTTATTTTCTCTAGTATATTAACTCTGTTCTCATTGCTAAAGAATTCCTGCTTTTTACTGAATGGCAAAACAGACTGTGTTTTGTTGTTGAAAAAACCCACCTCAGTATTTTTAAAATTATTTTTAGAACAAATTATCCTCCACCTCTCTCACCAATTTGTAATGCAAATTTTTCCAGTCAGTTTATAATTTTAGGAATCTAATCCTGAAAAGGATATCCAAATTTAAATAACTAAATAAGATGAATACCATCCATGATTATTTTCTACCTCTAAAGAATTTACTTTCCCTAATTATAGCTACAGCTACTATTAAGAGACATTTTCAGGAAATCAGAAATAGGCTAGTAGGACATGCAGAGCGTCTAGATGAAGAAGGAAGATAATTAATTCAGATTAATACTATTAGTAAAATCTCTAAATATACCAAGATGTTTACTTTTCCATTTAGAGGACGGATACAGAAAGTAAGTGGTTTTCCACATATCACCCAGAGTAGTTTTAATCCACATTCCCTGGACTAAATTTGGTCTCCTATAATTTCCATTCTTTCCTCTAATTTGTGATATCCCAAATGAATCTCCCAGTTCCTGAACCTTCTCCTTGCAACTGAATCTTGCTTCTGGAATGAGCTCAGTGTTTTGCCAGCCCACTTTCCTGAGACCTCTCACCTGCTGTAGTTCACATTTACAAAATGAAGGTCTCAGACACCAGCGAACCCAAAATTCTCAAAATTTATCTTTCCTGATCAGTGTTTTGTCGCTCCTTTCTTAAATACTGCAGAGATGAGCAGGTCTCTTTTGTAAGAGGAATGGGATGGGGGAAAAGTATTTTAACCATGTTTTCTTAACATATAAATGGCAACTAGAGTGCATATGCACATCTGCATTTAGCAACACATTTTAATATAATCTAACATGTTAATAATTTCATTAAAATCTGAAAATGTTCTAATAGAATCTTAACTTCTAAGGCCTCTGAATGACGTCTCTACAGCTGTAATTTTATGTGTGTCTTTAATCTTCTAAACAGCTTTAAAACGAGCACTTCACTGATTATAAACTACAACACATTTATGCATTTTTTTGAATTAAATAACGTAGTGTGGGGGTTTTTTGTAGTAGGAACAAGACATTTTCTGAAAGAATAAAATAACTTTTTAACTTTATAATCTCAGATTATACAATAAAGTAGGATTTCTTCTAGCAATGAGAGACACCAGCTCGGTGTACATTTATTTGTATTGATGATTATTTATCAAGGCTAGACTTTTCTGAGAATACCAAGACATTGGGCTATCAGCTATGAAGTTAATCTCTGTTGAGATAATAAAACCATTTAATTAGCCATATTAATACAGTTAGAAGCATATTCAATAACCGTTTTATATTACTAGAAAAAGAAAAGGTACTACTTGCTTATTGAATCACAATTCTGTTCAGTATTAATTTCAGTTATGTGGGAAAAAGAAGATCTTTAAAAAAACAGAAAAGAAATGAAAAGTTCCCCATAGATTTAGCCTGAACTACTAAATAAAAAGAATTAGGCAATAGATACAATCTAAGAAAGTTAATTGATAATGGCTCACATTTATCAGCAGATAAAGCACAATTGATTTCATAAACAGTAGAATCATATTACTAAGATATGATGTATACTATAACATTTCTGAGCTAGAGAAAAATAACTAAATAATAAGTATTAAACTAAAAGAAAACCATAAAAAAAGGAGCTCTTAAGAGTAGTTACAATAACAAAACAGATGACAGACAACAATATGCATGTTAGCAAAGACCAATCAATTTATGTTCTTGAGTCTACTTTCAAGGACATCACATCAAGAGCATCTCACAGAACAAAAAACAATCTCCTGATAGTAGTCCTTTCCCTGGAGGGAACTGATATCTAAACCAGCAGAAGTATTTGTGAAAAACAAAAGAATTTACCATACAAACCAAAATTGGGCAAGGAGAAAAAATCAGAGTGATGACTTTAGATAATTAGTGAAATACTGTTGTCCTAAATCTAGAAGGAGTTTTATGGGCTGCTTCATCAGGCTTACCCAGCTAATTAGGAATTTAGGATCCAGTCTGAAATATCTGTAGAAAAATTGTTTAGGGGTCAGACACTCCAGTAATTGTATGCATAATATATTAAATAACTAATAAATAATAATAATAATAATAATAGTAATTTAAAATAATTAAATTAAATTATCTTTTTGTTTGAAATTTTTTACTAGAATAAATATCCAGTTGTTGTTTTGTCTTTCTTTCAAGCATATTTGAAATATGAAGATCTTCTTTGAAATGTGAAGATCTTCAGAGAAATAAAGCCATTCTCTTTTTTTCATCAAGTAGGGGTGGTCTGTGTACTGAAGCACACAAGCTGTTTTCATGTTCTCTGAAGTAAATCATAATGTGATGGGTGAAACAGCAGGTCTTCATAATTGCCATAGTGAAAATAATTTGTCATCTGAACACAACTCCATTTAGGGAGCTCAAACTACTTACTGCATTTTTATCTCATCAGAAGAAAAACCTGAAGAGATATATGGATGTCTCTGCTACATTCAGGTTTGCCTGGATGTAGTCTCGCTTCTGACCATTTCCTTTGACTTTTATGTATATTGATGAATTAGTAGGTCACATTTTTCAGAATTATTGAGTAGCCTTAAAAACAAGTTTCAGCTGACTTCTATGACTTGAAAGAGGAACTCGGTTTTATCTCCTTCAGACCTACTTTAACTCTGACTTTCATGGAAAACAAGATTTTTGGGGTATCATTTCACTGTAGAAACAAGATGAATTAATCAGGATATAATGTGGATGTAGTTTTCTGAAGAGACCTTATAGCACTCTTCAGTGCTTTCAGGGGCTACAAGAGTGCTGGAGAAGGACTTTTTACAGGGGCATGTAGTGACAGGGCAAGGGGAATGGCTTTGAAATGACAGAGGGCAGGTTTACATTAGATATAAGGAAGAAATTCTTTACTGTGAGGGTAGTGAGGCCCTGGCACAGGTTTCCCAGAGAAGTTGTGGATGCCCCATCCCTGGGAGTGTTCAAGACCAGGCTGGATGGGGCTCTGAGCAGCCTGATCTAGTGGAAGGTGTCCCTGCTCATGGCAGAGGAGATGGAATGAGATGGTCTTTAAGGTCCCTTACGAAATCCAAGCCATTCTATGATTCTGTAGACATGCTAGAGCTTAAAAAGGAAATGGAGAAGAAAGGACTGTCTTTCTGTCTTAAAGAATTTCAGCATTCATCTGGACTCACGAGATTGAGATATCTTCTCTTGAATTACCGTAAAGTAATGAGTAGGGCCATCTAATCAGTTTACAAATCTAGATCCAAACACTCTTCTCCAAACAAATGGTGAGGAGGAGTTTGAGAATGGGGACAGATTGCAGAAAAAGCTTTCCACTAAGGCATTCAAAAGTTATACCTAGCCTCAAGTTTCAATTTATTACTTTAATGTTCTAACTGGGACTATTCAGTTTTGGTTTCAAGAAGACTGCCATCTGGCTTACTCAGAACATAGGCAGGATGTGCTCATGTCTGCATGTCAGCCTCTACATACCTGGACATCTTGAGATTGTCATCCTATGTCATTTTTGGCAAGTGCAGCTTTTCAGCACCATTAGTGAGCTTGCTGAATGAGTACTGCAGGAGCACGCCCAGGATCAGTGGTATGGCATTAATCCTTTGCAGAGACCAGCTCCTGGAGCCAAGAACATGGAGCTATCTTGTTTAAATCTTTATTTTGAATCTCTAAGCAAGATTTATCTAGTGCAGGACACTATACCTGCATCCTGACTCTGTGTGAACTTTACAGCATATATTTGATTTCAGCACGTAGTGTGAAGGTATACACTGGAAGAACTGACTTCCATTTTATAGTTCCTAAGGGATGTGAAACATTAATGCTCTCCAAAGCTTCAAGAGGCTTTGAAGTGCTCAATAACTTCTGTATTGTGCTGTTAATATTAACTCCACAGGGATGGATTAGTCATTCAGAACCAGTTAAGATTTTGTGTACTATGTGTTTGTTTCCTTTTAGGAAATATTTACTTATACTTTTCATATATCATCATATATAAATACATAAGAAAAAAAAGACAGATATAACTTTCAGATCCTGTGGTCATAGACATATTATTTGAAAGATTAGAAAGTATTTACTGTCTGTTAATTCTCATTTATATTGGCTGGGTTTTCAGGATAATTTGCATTCTATATTGCAAATACTCCGTTAGGAATTACTTTGATGATAAAATTTAAAATAGGATCAGCAAACTCAAAAATGCATACTGATAAAAATTGGGTTTAATTTAATTAGAACTGTATAAGCTAAAAATATCTATATTGATATGTGCTTACATTGAGATATGCTATTGAGTTATGGGTCACTGTCTTTTAACTTGTTTCAGTCATTTAGCTCTCTTAAAGTCCCACTAAGATAGAAATACTGAGAAAGCAGATTGCTTATAATTAAAGCAGAAATCAAGAAAGAGAATACATGTATCTTTTAAATTTAATGTTATCTAGTTTCCAAGATGTCATTGCAATATTACTGCATTGTATATCAAGGAGATATTATACAAGGCACATCTGAAGAAGTGAAAATTACCTGACCTCACAGGATAAAAAGGTACCAGAAATGAGATATGCTTCAAAATGTCAAAAAAAAAAAAAAAAAGCTACATTTACAAAACCTGAGCAACATCTTAACTCAGGATTTTCTTGGGTTTTATTTTTATTATGTGTTATTTCATAGGAGGAAAAAAAATAATACGTTATTGCAAAACAATCTCCAGAACTTAAAGTAGTTTTGCTAATGTAAGTAGATGTTCTTGCTAAGGGGTGCTTACAGCTTCCTCTGTGACCTGATAGAACCTATCAGCTGGCCAGTTCGAATATGGACAATTCTTTAAGCCACTTAAAGTTGTGACCGCCTCTGTGATCCACACTTAAGAATAGACAACCCCCCCCCAGCTCTGTCTCGTTTCTGGTGCTGGGACAGGTGGCTGCAGGCCCTGTGTGGGGGCCAGCGGGCCCGGCCAGGCCCTGCTTGGGCCAGGCCGGGCTGGGCCACGGCCATCCTGGAGCCCATGGGCCCTGTTCCACCCGTGGAACCACCCCCACAGCCCTGCTGTGGGCAGCCGGAGCAGCCCGGCTCCCCCTCTCCAGTGCGGCCAAGATTCAGCTGAAGCTGCCCTGCTGTCCAGCAAAAGATCATGTGACCGACAGCGATAAGCGAAGTTCCAGCTGCAAGGCCCGGGTGAGATTAACCCTTTTAGTGCTGTGAAGAGCTGAAAACCTGAGGGAGTAGAAAGAGGAGATGCTTAATGCTGAAATTCTCTTGTAAAGCTATGATATATCAGAGCACCCGTTGTAATTTCATGAAGGCATGGGGGGTGGAGCGTCCAACTTGTACTTGTGAGCAAAGGCACCTGCACTGAGATAGGCAGATGCTGACGCAGCTGTAATTTCATGAGAAGTTTGAACAGGGAGAGATGGAAGCGATGAGGACTTTTGCTCCAAATGGAAAAGGAGAAAACCTCAGTTCCTAGAGATGCTCCGAGATAGTCCTAGAGATGAAGATGAGGAGGACCCTTTGCTCCCAGGGAAGGAGGAGGGCCTCTGTTCTTGGAGATGAAATACTCCCAGAGATGGGTGAAGAGAACTTTTATTTCTGAACGGCTCAACCTTAAAATTGTACCCCAGTAATTCAAGAGTGGACCCTCAAAAGTAGTTGTGGGAAAAGCTGCAAGTCGGGGGAAGGGACTCGCATGTGAGCAGAGAACCAACTCGGGCAGCTGTCTCGTTGTGATAATGTTTTCATAGCATGGGCAAGAGAGACTCCTCTTTCTAAATGGACTGAACAAGGTTATTATGGAAGTGGTAAACAGCCTGAACATCTCAAGGGTTTTCTTTTTACATTGTCAGTGGGAGAAGGGAGAAAGGTGAGGGGGGAGGAGAAGTGTTCTGAAGGTGTGGTATGATTTTTTTTTCCTTCTTTTAGGTCTGTTAATAAACTTCTTTATATTCTTTCAAGTTTGGTGCCTGCTTTGCATTTCTCCTAATTCTTATCTCACAGAAGGTAAACAGTAATGAGTATTTTGGACCAAACCACTACACTAAATTGGTGTTTCCGCCTGGTTACAAACCGAACCCGCTACAACAATTGTGTTTCACTAAAGCAGGGACATTAAGCATATTTTAAACAGTTTCCTGTGAAACAGTTCAAGATATTTGGCCTCCAGTCTCATCACAGCTTTTTTGGAGCTGTGTTTGAGCACTTTGTACATGTCTCCATTTGGGATGCAGTGAACTTTTATTTGCATCATTATCAGTAAGTCATCTCGGTACATTTCTTAAAGGCAAGATATTAACTGTGATTATCTAATATTTGTTTTGCATAGCAAAATGAAATAGAACTGTTGTCTGGGGCCAAAAAAAACTGTTTGCCAAAATCAGTAAATATATCAGGAAAATTTCCATTGAAAAATATTTTCCTGAGACAACAGATTTCAAAACTTAGTTTCAAAGCTGTGCAAATGTTTTCATTTGGTGGTGATCTTTTGAACATTTTATTTATAATTGACTTTATGCTAATGTATATGTGATAGCTCAGTGTCCAAATTTAGCTATTCAATATGTTCATTTATGTATTTGAATATAAAGCATTTATTATACTAAAGAACGCATAGGTGAATTTTAGTTTTTTGTTATTGCTGTGCTGAATTACATTTCCTTCTTCCCACACTTCAAAATTATCTTTTTTTTTTTTTCCTAAGAATATCGGACTTTTACTCTTGCAATTTTTGCTTTTTCTTTTATTACGAGAACTTCCTGGAGAGCAGAAATCCCTACTACTCTTTTTTGTCATGGTTTAGGAATGGCAATTCCCAATTCAGTGTTTCCACTGAAACACTCCAAACCACTAGTCACTTACTCATTCCCACTGCTGATTCCCCATGGCTACTGCAAAAATTAACCCTGTGCTGGCTGGAACCAGGAGCTTTATATTTTCTTTTCTTCATGAACTCTGGCTGTTTGTTTCTGTGTAGAATTATATTTTATTCCAGAAGGGGTGTTTTTACTGTTGTTCAACCCTAGAAAAATGTTGACAAATAAGCCACATTCATGTGTTTAATCTTCAAATTCTAAGAATTCAGAGTTCTGAGAAGTTTCTCTATAACTATATTCAAGGCTGTATAAACACAAAAAAAGGCACAGGTTGTTTATAAGTGACAAATAAGGAGTGTTAATTTGTTTTTCTGGCAGAATTCAGCACAAGCTTGAAAATAATGATTAAACAACATTCAGTAAGTACTACTGGCAGAAAAAAAAGATTTTTTTAACACATTCTACAAATTTAATTAAAGAAACTCTTGTAAGAATGTGGAGTTCATAACAAAACATACACAAAAGTAGCATCTCTTTAAAAATTCCATAGCTAATGCAGACACTTTATTTTATCATGATTTGTAAACAACTCCCATAAAAAAACTGGGGACAGGCAAGTGGATGGTGTGACTCAGGTAGTGTAGTATCACTTTCTCTCACTAGGTGGGTGATTTATTCACGGAAATCAACTTAACAATGCACTTGTATAACATTTGCCTGGAGACTTCACTTTGTCAATAGTTTTTGGCAGTATTATCTCTGACAGAACAATAGCAGATGATTGGCAAGGAAAAAAAAGCCAGCATATTATTTCTTGTAGAGAGAAAATGGCTCTTACCGAATGTATTTTTATTTGATGCACTATTCCCCAGATCTAAAGTAACTATTTTAAAAGTTTGTACTACGTTTCTCTTCCTTAGGTCATTGTGCCTCAGAAAAGTGGTTTTTTTTTTTCCTTTGGGGTTTCGGTTTTGGGGTTTTTTTTGGGGGGGTTGGTTGTTGGTTTATTTTTTCTTTCATAATTTCTCATGATTTCTGTTACTATTGAGTTACTTTCTCTCTGTTTAAAGCCTGTTGCTTTAACTGCAATATTTTTTTCTTTCATTCTCTGTAAACAAGATCTGTTCTGGTAGATTTTTCTTTGCTGCTGTATTCCATTTTACTGGGAAAAGAACAGCTATGTATAATTTTACTAGTGTCCAGCAAACTTTGAAGGGTTTCTGAAGTATATGATGTTGGAGTGAGAAAATAAAGGGGAAAATATCTGATTTTTTATCGGTTAACAGATTTCCTTGGCTTTTCCCAGATGCTCAATGAATAACTATGTAGAGATGCAAATTTACATAAATCTCAGGGGCAATTAGAGAAAAAAAAGGATGCCTCATATTTTTATTGCAGTCCCTTACTTTCATGAGTAAGACATTAGAAATGTAAATCCTATGTATAGTGGGCTATCCATGGAGGAGGGGAAAACTCTTATGTGCAAATAAGCAAGAGAAAGAATCTTTTGTAGCCATGAAGGTATGAAAATCTGTATAAAGGCAATTGAGATATTAATCTGTTGCAGATTTCTTGGATCAAGTCTGTGAGTATAGAAACTGCTTAGAGAAAATTAAAATTGTGGCCTTGAGTTATTATTATAAAGACCTTCATTAGTACTTCTGGATAATTTTAAAAAATAATCTCACCCTTTCCACCATTAATTTTTTATGTGTGAAAGAAAGAATTGCCTTAACACAAAAATTCTATTTATATTCACTTATACACCAAGGACAGTTAACAAACTCTTATCCTTCACAGCTGCTCTCCTGATGATAGACATTGGGGATTTACAGAAGTAGGGAAAATGTTTAAACATGTTTAGATTTAAAAAGTAAAAATATAGGATAAATTAAAAAAGCCCACCAACTTCACCCTCAAAACAAAGTGGAATCATCTAATATATATTCCTTTATCTGTCTGGCTTTGATATGCAAATAATTTTTATTTTTGCTACCAAAATGCACATACTGATTTCTTACAGGAAAGAGCAGAACATATTTTGCCTCTGCAAGTTATCTAGGAATGTATTTTTGAAGAATGATTTTTAATATTACAATTTTACTACATTTATTTTTGTTTTAAGGACCAAAGGAAAAAGAAGCTTTTCTCTCTTAACAGGAGGAAGAAGCTGACATGACAGGTCATGAAGGTTTTCTTCCCATTTGACAATAAACATAGGCACTAAATTTTTTTTGTTAGATATATTAACAACCTATGGATGTTTTAAATTTCTTTGACAGCAATAAACATTCAAATCAAATGAGACAAGAAGAAAGTCTTTGCCATTTGCAGAAAAATGGAATTAAAATCTGAACTAGGACTCTTTCCAGATTTCATACTAAAAGAACTTGTAATTTATCTGGTGACACAAAAATTTCTGCTGACTTAGTTTAAACAAAAATTCACTGATGTCTCCAAGTTATTAAGTTCATACCCTGGAAATTATATGTGTGTGTCTTTAGCCAAATTCTTAACAATAAAATCAAGTTTTCATGAAGAATGGTATTTGATCTGAAGGCCTGTTCTCTGTAGAGTCAGGGAATAGATAAATTCTCTTCCATCATCTTCTCACTACTCTTCATGGGGAAGAGATTATCCTGAACCACCAGCACTGCAGTGCCTACCCATGGAACAGGGCTCCTTACCTCTTCTCCTCACTGAATTCCAGAGGCTCAGGCACTGTACCACAACTGCCTTTAGGACAATTACTTGAAAAGTGCCTGATCTTTTAGACTTTTGAGTTCTTGCTGTCCTAAACATTTTCTGGAACAAGCTCTTACATCTGTTCAAGATTTCTAATTCATCAGTAATAATTTTCTGAGAAGATATTCATGGATGAGACAGAAAATGACTAAAGGAAATTGCTCTGCTTTCAACCAGGCTTGAGTATTGGGTGGAAACCAAAATGTGGTCAAGGTAATTCTCATTCCTGCATTCACAGAATATTATTCTTGAATTAAGGAATGAGAATTAGCAGTATGACAACTCTGATACTTGGCACTTTCTTTCTATAAGGTGAACTGCAACAATTTTACCCCAGAAGTGATGCTTTTGATCAATCTGTGAAGGAGAATATTTTCTCTTTGGAAGTGGAATATGTTTCTGACAAATTTTCTTATTATTTGTCATTTCCATTGAGGCATCCTCTCTGATTATAATTAAAATCCATTGAAATTCAGAAGTACTTATGAAGGAATTGAATTTTAAATATTTGAGTCTTTCAGGTACTTCATAACTTGAGTTTTCATACCATGGGAGACAACCCAGCATGTATTTATCTCATAGTTGAAATACAATCATTTAGAAGAAAAAACTCTGATTAGAGAAGTAGTGGAGGCAGACACCATTCTATAAAATCTCTTTTATTTTGATGAAGACTTCAATGATTTAATTCATTTCATTCATCATCCTGTTCAGGCTGTTGACTGAAATGCTGATTGTTTGAGCTAAAAACTCCCAGCAAGGCCAAAGATTTCAGACGAATAAGAAATATACAGACAAATTCCAAGTTGGATTGGCCTCTTCCAAGTCACATAATGTGTTTTTAAAAATTATTCTGTTTTATTTTCATTCCTTGAAAGCTAGAGGGCAACATTGTTTCAAAAGACACAGCAAAAGCACATCACTAACTGCAAGAAGTTTTGAGCTAATAAAAGTCTTTGTTCTGACACATTCTTTAATTAAGTTGAGATACTTGCCTAAGACATCATTCTATGAGGTCCGCTAAATAGGGCATTTTAAAACTGGTCTTCTCATGTCCAGCAACTGGTAGGGATTTATGATGCTTGTGGATTGGACAATGCATAGGAATATTCATGATGGAAGACATGTTCTCTGCCCAGTGATGAGGAGAAAGTTAATTTAGCAGACAGTGATAATGCAGGTGTGGGACAACCAACCAACCAACCAAGACTGGAGACATCGAGGGATTAGAAGTGACCATAATTAGGTGAGAGCTGCTTTTCCTTTTATACAAATCATGTTTAACTGAAAATGCAGCAGCTTCAGAGTTCACTTAAGCCGGTATCATGCTGTTTACTGCCTGACCTGAATGTGTTTACTACAGTTCTGAATCTGTTCAATGTTCTTTGGACAAAATGATCTGATGCATAATAATGAATTAATCTGTCCTCTTGATGGATTAAGTAATGCTCTTCTTGTTTTACTCTAAAGAATAATATTTTTGATAGATGGTCATAAAAGACATTTTATGGAGCTATATGAAGTTTTTTGAGCTTCATGAAGTTGGCAAAATGTCCCATCTCCAAGTAACCAAGACATTCAAAAAGATTGAATAAAACTTTCAAGTAAAAACCAATCTCAGCATCTAGCAATAAATTCTACTGTTGTGCATTTGGCATCCAAACATACAGTAGCAGTTCAGTTGAATCACCACTCCATGGAAAGTGAGCTCATAAGCTGTATGGGTGGATCATCATGAACCACTTGGAAAGGAAATAAACACTTAAAAAAATCAATCCTCAGTTCTAACAGGAATAAAACCTGAGGTTGCAGAAATGATCGTTATGAAAGTGCTTTTCAAGTAAAGTGTTTGGAAATACTGACTTGAGGTCCAATTTTTGGATATCTGGTTCTAAATATTCAAATACAGAAAATACTCTGTTTTCAGCATAACAATTTATTGTAATGAAGTAAGTTCTTAGCAAAAAATGTTATGACTGTGGTAACTTGTTTATAGTTGCTTATGGTGAATACATTTTAATTTTCGGTTAAAAATGGTTTTTGAGATGTTAGTGCAAATTGCTCCTGAAATATGGAAAACTGCAAATTACAATAACGTCTCTCTTACAGAGACAATTTAACTGAATAAATAAAAATGTCAAGTTGTAATTTAATTTCAGATTGGTTTTATCTCAGTGTTTTTATTCTAGTTAGATATTTTATACACATTTTAGTGGATTTTGAAAGCATTAAAAGGCTTAATATATTTTTATTATTTGCTAATCAAGACCTGATAAAATATACAGTAATATTAACATTATTCAAGGCTTTAAATATATATTTATAAAGCAGTTCACTCAACCCATTTCTTTTATATAATCTCCCACATGCTTTAATTGTCCCTGTCGATTTTATTCTACAGGAATCTTGCAAGGACTATTCCCTTGTGATCACTCAGAGTTCTATTTGTCCATCATTGAATTAAGTTTAATGAGTATATTAATTTTCCTTCATACTTCTCATGCTGAAAAACAGATTGGTGTTTAATATTTTTACATGAATTACATTTTAAAGTAGGAGGGAGAAAAACCCCAAAACACAATAGCCATGGTTCCCATTGATAAGCACTCCAAGAGTGGCAATATAAGAACAAAACAGGAATGGAATTCGGCCCATATATAGGGGAGGGAAGGGAAGGGAAGGGAAGGGAAGGGAAGGGAAGGGAAGGGAAGGGAAGGGAAGGGAAGGGAAGGGAAGGGAAGGGAAGGGAAGGGAAGGGAAGGGAAGGGAAGGGAAGGGAAGGGAAGGGAAGGGAAGGGAAGGGAAGAGAGAATAAGAAAAAGGTGTGGTTTTTAGATCTTATGTCTGCACTTTGGTAAGGATTAGCTAATGTGTATTCAGTCCTCTGATTTCATCATAAAGGGGTCTAATTAAGAGTGTTTTAATTATACGATTTCCAGTTCAATTTCTGATTATGTTCAACGGGGATGACTTCAAGGAAAATCCTTTCACAGGTTTGTTCTAGTAAGTGAAGTTGAGATTTTTAAATTTAAGAAACAGAAGAGCACTATATAAAAGAATATTTCCTTGCTATCCCCAACCTGTTCCTGCTTTAAAAAGGTCACTTTCTTTCTGTAACATTGTATTTCTGAATTTAAATACTCAAAAATACTACACTTTTTGGAAAACATAAATCAAGGTACTCTTGTAGGCAACAGATAATTGCAAACTTGCTGTACTTCATTAAGCCAGTACTCTCATACTGTCACACAATTAAATAACTTTTTTCTATCCAGTTAGACTATTTTCAGGTTTGCTTTTTTTCCTCACTCCATTTCCAGCTTTTTCATCACCCTTAGTATAAAGACTTATCCTTTTACACCAAACAATAATTGTATAATTGCAACAATTTTAACTAGCTCTGTCACAACTTCTTAATATTTTTTTGTAAATTAGTGTGACTGTAACATGTGTCATCAAAACACGCAATACAGTCTCATAACCTAGAAATTACTGTGTAAGAATAATTGAAGAATTAGCTATTCTCCGTTCTTCTTCCAGGCCAGAAGTGTAATGATCCTACCTATTTCCTTCTTACATACAAGCATTGCATCCTGGAAAGATACCCTTATTGCATACCAATTTTGTGCTTTTTGCAGCATGGCATACAACTAGGAAAAATATTTCCTTGTAAAAGATTCATGTGATATGCAATTCAATATCCACAGAATAATTATATAGTAGCACTAAATTAATATAAGTATTAGGTATCATTGAGCCATTACTGAGTTTCAGATACTTGGTACCTGAAAATCCTTCCCTGAAAGATTGACAACATGTAGTGTGTTTCTGCAGTTCCTTAAACCTGGTAATTTCTTTCATTATGCAATTATTAACAACTGATGAAAGCAGTCCTGGAAAACAAAAATAATACAACTCACCAACCAAACAAAAAAACCAAAAAAACCACCCCAAACAAAAAAAAAAAGAGGAGAAGGGATATTTTTTGGGGAATATTATTTTGAATGTTATTTGTTGCAGTGAATTACTACAGGTGTGATTTCCATTTCCAGATGAAAATACATGAAACCTGGAAAGTTTCCCCAGAGAGATCTGTGGCCAGACACAGTGTTAATGTAAACTGTAGAATCATTGATTCAGCAATATTCTTAGAGTGAAGCTGACAATTGATTTTTAACTATCTGTATGTGACTTACCATAAGCAACTGGCTCATTGTGATGAAGAGAAAAGGTAACATGGCATCTCAACTGTGCCATGAGCAGACAAGGCAGCTTGTGCAGCACCTGAGCCAGAACTGGGGAATCCATTTGTCTAAATACAGCTCTCAGCCCTCCTCACCTTCCCATGCCAGGAAAACCCTGGCAGCAAGATGCCTCCTTGCTTTGTTCTCTATGGTGTCAGTGAGGCAGCTGTGCCATGTGGCTCTCGAGACGGTGATTGCAGTCTCCATGTGGGCTCTGACTGCTGCTCTATGAAAGATTAACAGCTCCAAGATCTGTGTCTGATATATAAATTATTCACGGAACGATGTCACATAGAGGTATGAGTAAGCTCATCTTACAGTGTTGACTTCAGTTCCTTCTTCTTTTACAAGGGGACTGCTGATGGTTACACAGTGAGAAACGGGGAAGGATTAGCACGTGATCATCTTTCCTCTCCATTAAGTTGATGCACTTTGGCTTCACTTTACAAAGCACGGCATGGTGGAACAGAGTGTCCTATGGAAAGAGCACAGCCTACGGTGCTGCTATGGTTAGATACACTCACATAAATTTCTGGAATTTGCTTACTGCCTTGGAATTTGCTAAAAAGGTGTTATAGATACAGCAGTGATAATTAAACAAAAAATTCTGTTTAACTCATTAAAAGACCCAAGTGAAAACTTTTAAACGGGTAAATTCAGAATTAAGCTAATATTTTATCTAGGGTGTATCATGAAAAAAGAACACGAACTCAAATTCATTAAAGAGAGAAAGCATCAATTTCTGTGTTTCTAATTTATTTAATTTTGTCATGAGTTAATGGTTTTTACATTTCTGTGTTTAATTCTTCCATTTCCATTTTAAACACATGAATCATATGCTATGGAAGATTATAAACTTCAGCCTACATATGTCAGGACTATAAAGACTCAAAGCAATTTCTGGTGTTTCTTCTTTGTTTTTTTACATGGTTCTTATTTTGCCCAATTGTAGCAATACTTAAAAAAAAATTACTCTTCCAAGAATTTACTGCTTTTAAGCATGGTTTGTTCATAATGGGTGTGTGAAGTTTTTTCAGAATAGAAAAAAAATTGATGCATGTAGTGCAAATTCAGAATGTCTCAAAGCAAGTTTTGAAAGACAGCTCTTCATTTGTTGTGTCTCTTGAATCTTTACACACCTGTTAATAGAACTTCACAGTAGTTTTCTGCTCCTTTCTTCTCTCTTTTCCTGTTAAAAATCAATCATACAGATTTCCATAAGGAACAGAGCTCTTTCTAAATGCTAAAGAATATACTGATAGTGATTTCTCTTATACCCATAATTAGAGAAAAAAAAAATTGAAAAATTTAATCTTCAGTTATATAAGGGTTACAACTAAAGCATCCTTCCTGAATTCAGATCCATTAGATAAAAAACTATTAAGATTATTTTACTCTTAGGATAGGTCATCTCAGAAAACCTAAGTCTTGGGGATTTAATTAAAAAACCCAAGCTAACAACTTTTGCATCATTCACTTGTTTACAATCTCAACTGAAATGCAGGCATCATTACTTCAAAGCTATTTTTTGTGATCACAGCTAACCAAAAGACTTACCAAAGTGGAGCTTAAGCAGGACTTATGAAGGTAGGATTTTTTTGGTTTTACCTCTGCCTCCTGGAAAAGCAATGGAAGATTTTTTTCCTCAGCTGGGAGTACATAGGATGAGCTTTTCTGTTTCAGGCTGAACATGTGCACGGATTGTATTTGATGCCAGTTTCCGTGCAAAGCCCCTCAATATTGGAGGTCGCACAAGTGTTTTCTAAAATGCCACTCCATGACTCAAAGCCCATATCCATAGTTGTATCCATAGTTGATGTTTATAAAAAGAAACAAAACCAAAAGAACCAAAATACCAAACCATGTGATTTTTGTGTATGTTCCCTTGCCAGGAAGCTGTTTCTGCTCTTTCATCTCCAGCATTTACAGTCATTTTGACATGGAAAAGTTAGCTCCCATTAAGCAAGATATTTCCAAACTACAGAATGTTTTCCTGTTAAACATAAAACTGGGTGAAATTCCCTGCTGTTCTGTGAAACCCAATATGATCATCAGTAATCCCTCAAGCTCCCTCTGCTCTTCTGGTGATAAAAACCAAGAGTGTTTTGGCTGCCTGCTGACTATTTTGCTGTTTTTTTTCCTGATTCAAGAAGTTGTATGCTCCCTGTTTTCAAAATTAATTGTTGCTTTCCGTAGTTTTTGATGGGGAAAAGCCTCTTCTATGAATAGTCCCTGCAGTCTATCTGAAAAGCTTTCAATATTGTCAAACATTGCAAGAATTTTGTTTAATATAGGAATATTTAAAATCTTCCACAGAGGTCTCATATTCAGGAGATACATAAATACTTCTGAAAATGCATCTACAAATGATGCCATAGGAGTGATGATTTTTTTTGTGTTGACATTATTTTTTTTTATTTAGTACTAACAACTTGCTAAAAAGAACAAGCAGCACATTTGTGTGAATCATGTTCATTATGTGACAAAAAGTGAGAGATTTTTTGTCACAAGGTTCTTTCTGCAAACTAACAATGGTATGGTGGCCTCTGTAAAGGTTGGCAGTTTAATAGTTGTTTCTAACTGAAATAAGGATTTTACTTAGAGTTGTCATGATCATTGGTCATGATCATTTTGGACTAAAAACTGATTACCAATGCTGATGCATTACTCCTCAATACAAGAGGTATTGTATGGTACATTTCCATGGCTTACCACGGTCTTTTAATTAGATAGAAGATCTACTCATACAACAAGCTGCAGGCAAATATTTTCTGCTAGTTTCAGCACAAGAATTTCCATCAAGTGAGAGATCACTGAAGTGAAGCAAGAAAGGATTTGGCGAATCACTTTTTACAGAAAGGTACACAAGAGTCATCTTAAATCATCAGGCTCATGTACAAAGGTGCCTGGTTGTTTGTTTCCAACTCAGAGCAAATTTCATTTTCACAGAAAAGTAAATTATATTATTAATCATCTTTTTTAGGCAAATAATATTCATGATGAATAAATGTGTTCAGAGGAAACATGTGGTAACTAGTTTTAAAATTATTAGTCTGCTTTATTAACTGGCAAAAAAATGAAAAAGGAATTATGAATGATTTTATAATTTCTAAGTAGCAAGCTATGTTCCAATTGTTTTCTCAAGCTTTTTAATTCTTTTTGGAACCTTGATCCTCATTCAGGCAATTGGAATACTTCCAGACATTGGTTGCAGAAACATAGATACCTAAAAAGATAAAATAATCTAGAGGACAGACAATAAAATTCAATTTTATCATTTGTTTCTTCCTCACATTCCACTTCCGTACTCTTTTAATCACTGCTTAGCTTTCTTAGCATCAGCACCAGTCCTTGTTTTGTCTAAAGAAGTAAAGTATTCTATCAATTTTTATTGTAAACTTTGTGTGGTTTGGTATTTACCCAAAAGCTATTTTTTAAACCACCTTAATGAAATAAAATATGAAGTATAATTTATGAATATAACTTCATGCAAAGTCAATGGTTAATCAAATTGGAATTTTATTTATCAATTTATCCTATAACATGAAAAAACCCCAAAACATACCATTCAGCAGAACAGTCAAAATAAATATTTTCTTTTAATTGTTGTTTGTATTTTGTATTTTATTGCTTTGTTATTTCTATGAACCTTATTCATAGATATGCTGTGTGTTGTTGGATAGGATCAGCAGTCTGCATTCTCTGATGAGCACCTTGCTGTTAAGTCTTGGCAGCACTATTTATTCCTGCATGAGCAGACATTTAATGGAACATGGAAGAGTTTCAGGAGGATGATCCAGGTCATCTCAACCCCAGTACCCAGCCTGCTTGTAGAAGGCAAAAGGTTTTAAATCCTCTTAGGAAAAAGAATTGAACTGTGATTTCCAAATGCCTTCTAAATGCTTTGACTGTAAAAAAATTTGATTAAAAAGGAAATGTTTATATGTGTAACTGACAATGATTGGAATAAAAATCACTTGTGCCTCTGCCAAGTGCAGCAAATTCCAGCTCTGAACCATAAGTTTAAGAATGCATCTCTGTATAACCATGCTGAAGAGGTACTCAGTTTAAACAACCACCTATCCTGGTGTATTGGGATCAGCAATTCCGTGTTCTTTTTTGTTAATACTCTTTTGAGGTGACCAACTCTCCTAATACATAAAAAAACCTAAGGCTAATTTATGGATGTGAATATTTTATAGGGGTCAGGCACATATGAGCGATGTTGTTTTGGTAGTTCCACCTCTCCTCTCTCTTTGATTATTAACACTACCCTAATTTTAAGAAAATCTTTTTCCAGACTCCAGTCATCTTATGTTTTCCTCTTCTTGTCTGAGGGCATAACACTGGCCTACTAGATTATTATATGCTTCATATTTTTGTTTTTTTTCAGTGATTTAATGCAACAAGAAATATAATAGTTTATCCCTGGCTATCAATAAAGCTCTTTTCATGAAAAAAATATCATTTGCAGTCTGGCATTTATACTCTGTTCAGATCAATAATGAGCACAAGGAGTAGAAGAGAAGGATTAACACATTGGGTTAAAAAGCCCTTTGGGAAAAAATCTAAATACTCTTTATATGATCTCTAATTTTATATATTTATTGACTTCAAAAATACCATGTACTTACACAGTCGTAACACGTAAATCCTATCAACACACCTGCAACACTGCTACAGAATAGTCCTATGTTCTTTCTACTAGATGGTCCTTTTTTTTTGCAACAGATACCAGGTTCCATTTTGACATTAGGGATATAACTGTTGCTAATAAAAGTGGAAAGGAGAATAGGGGAATCGCAGCCCATGACTATATAATAACAACGCCATGGTTAAATTAGTCTTGCTTCAATATTTAAAGAACCCTGAACAAGATTTTATCAGGAAAAACCCCAAACAAAAATATATCAGATCATTTTACCATTGGCTTGATTAAGTGATGTAGTTGTAGATATTCAATACTTCTACTTTTTAATTTGGTAATGGAAAATTCAGCAGCCTGTGGCATACATGAGATCAAACTTCATGGTCTCAATGATCATCTCTGAACAGCCTGGGAATCTATATGGACGAACAATTTTCTTGGGGTCTGATTTACTATAATATTTTTTTCTGAAAAACTATTCTTAAAACAGTGTATAAAATATGAACTTGTCTGATGCCAAATTTCTTGAAACCAGTCATTAAGATTTATTATTTCCATTATGAATAATGTCCATTATAAAAGAAGAAAAACATGACTGTAAGGCAAGCATATATTTTCTGTCATAGCACAGCAGTTTGTCTTCAATGACTGATGTTGTTTGCAGTTTGGGAAAGTAATAACACAGAAACAGCAAGCAAGATTTGTATTTTTAGCAGAAACTCATTGTTCATTGTTTACATTATTTTCATTCTTCGATAAAGTGAATGCTTATTATTGTCAATAGTGACAAACAAAAGCCATCTGACCTCTTCTTGTAGCTTAATAAAGCCACAAACATTGGTGAAATAGTCATAATGTAAAAAGCATTTACAACAGGCCTCACCAAAATGTACACATCATGGTATATCTTATGAAAAAAGACTTCTGTAACAAGATGTAATTGTCTCCTTGAGTCCTGTGGGCAGTTTGGGCACCACAATATAGAAAAGACATTAGGCTGTTAGAGAGTGTCCAAAGTAGGGCCATGAAGATGATGAAGTGAGGAAGCCTTATGAGGAGGTCACTTGGTTCAGCCTGGAAGAGACTGATGAGAGACCTTTGTGAGGTCTTCAGCATCCTCACGAGGGGAAACAGAGAGGCAGGTACCGATCTCTTCACTCTCCTGATCAGTGACAACACTCAAGGAAAAAGTATAAAGATCAGGGGAGATTTAGGTTGGGTATCAGGAAAGCATTCTTCACCCAGAAGGTAGTTTGGTATGGAACAGGCTCCCTAGGAAAGCTGTCACAGCACTGAGCCTGACAGAGTTCAAGAAGTGTTTGGACAGTGCTCTCAGACACAGAGTGTAACTCTTGGGGATGGTCCTGTGCAGGGTCAGGAGTTGGAATCAATGGTCCTGATGGATCCCTTCCAACTCAGGATATGCTGTGATTTTATAGTTCCTTTCTTAAAGAGTGTCTTGGGGATGGTTCGTATCCCATAAACATTTGGTTTTTGTTTTGTGTCCAGAAGTACCACTGCCCCCAACCCCAGCTCGGGAATATCACGATGGATGAAGGGCGGCCCGGGATCCTGCGGGGGGTGGGGGCCAGGGGCTACTCTTCCTTCGGGTGGGGTGATCAACACAGCTGCCACATGGCACGGTGGGTCTGACCTGAGGTCCTGTTGCCCTGTGCTTTTTGTCCTTTTCTTGTTTCCCCTCTTTTTTTTTTTCCTCTGGCATTGTGATCAGGGCCTGCCATCTTGCTTCTCTGCCGCTTGGGAGCCCAGAGCCGATGTGTGCTGTGCCGAGACCCAGGAGCCAGGAGCCCTCTCTGCTGGGCCGTTCCCTCTGCGTGGCAGCCCAACCTCAGGGCCAGCTGTCACTGGTGAGCTGTGCAAAGGAGTAATCCCCTGCCCAGCCCCCTGTTTTCTGACAACGCTTTGGGGTTAGTGCTACACTTTAGCTCAGCACCGCGCATCTGCCAGGACTCCCTGCTGCTTCTGCTTCTGCCACTGCTTTGGGGTTAGTGCTATACCTTGACTCACTGCCCCCGGGGGTCTGCTCGCCTCTGCTGTTCCAGCCTGATGCTCCGAGGCTACTGCTACAGTCCAGCTCACCACCTGGAGTGGCACTGAGACCGGCTGCTCCCCTCGAGTTCTGGAAAGGGAGCCTCCTCCTCTCTTTCCCTGTCGCCTGAGTTGCCATTGTCAGTGGAGAGGCGGCTGAGCCCGCGCCACAGCGCCCCCTGCAGGCGCGGGGGAATCATCGCAGCCGCCCTGCCCGGCCGGGAGCCACCAGCGCCCCTGCCGGCTGTGAGCGGAACTGCACCCAAGGGGAAAGGGCCCGCGGCCGAGAGAGGCTGGCACTGGCTTCTGGTTCTGCTTGCTGCTGCTGATGCTGCTGCTGTTGTTTGTTTGCCTTGTTTTATATATATATACTAGTAAGGTCTGACAGTTCAATATTAGCATTTATTTACCTTTTTCCCATGCTGTGAGGGCATTTTGTTTGTCAATAAACGGTTGGGTTTTTTTCACTTTCATCCACTAGTATTAATTTCCTATTGGTGAAAAGGGATAGTTAGAACCCTTTTTAGAGGAAGCACTCATTCTGGAGTTTTTTCTCTCAAACTTGTCTCTAAACTGAAACAATGAGACACAGCTGGAAGGTGACTGTCAGACTCACCATTTCACCTGCTCCTTAAAGGCTATGAGGACACAATGCTGGTTTGACTCAGGAGTTAACAACCTCATGAGCTGGCAGCAGCTCAGCAGCTCACCTCCTCTGGAAAGCAGGCGTTATTTCTTCCTTCTTATCTGTTCTTGTTCTCCTGTTAATTCTTTGTATTGATAGGAACATCTTGCATTCTCTTCTCTCTCTTCCTCCTGCTCTGTTCAGAGAAGTGCAACTGCAGTCAGCAACTA
The DNA here is from genome assembly GCF_020740725.1 of Corvus hawaiiensis. Taxonomy (NCBI): domain Eukaryota; kingdom Metazoa; phylum Chordata; class Aves; order Passeriformes; family Corvidae; genus Corvus; species Corvus hawaiiensis. The sequence continues at coordinate 66,037,205 of NC_063217.1, forward strand.
AACAGACATTTCCCACCTGGTATAAATTTTCAAAACAAGTAATTAAAGTCCAGCCTCATTTTTCACCCCTCACCCTTGCATTGTTTGAGAAACTGAATTGCTAATGATTCTCGGAAACCCGAACTACTGCTGCCTGCAGTTAGCTAATAGCAGGCAATATTCTCAACCTATTTTGTGACCTTGGAGGTTTGTGATCATCTGTTTGAGAAGGGAATGAAATTCAATGTTTCCCCAGCACCAAAAAGTTATTATAAAGTGAGCAATTTTCTGTGAAGTATCCCTTTGGAGGAGTCTGTGGTGTGTTCTCGTGCTTATTTGCTCAGACCATCAAGGGAGCTGGGATCTTGCATTGTAGGCGATGCAGGAAAGTACAAAACTACAGGAAGTTCTCTGAGCAAGTCCCACACCAGGTTCCAGAATTCACAGTTATTTATTTCCAGTGGTCCTCTTCTCTTTGGTCTTGCTTTGTATATTATTGCAAAGCCAGAGAGTGTTGCAATCTCATCTTTTCAATTCCTTGGCAATCAACAGTGTTTGTCAGTGACCTGTACTGGTGCTGTCTGTGAGCAGTGGAAGGTAAGGTAAAAGATGAATGAAAGGACAGACAAGTACAATTCTTTGTGCCCTCTCAGCTTTCCTGCTCAGCCTAAATGCACAGCTACAGACCATGGTCTGTGCTCCCACATGGTTCCTGTGGTGGCCATCAGGAAAGATGTAGGCAAAGGTCTTCAAAATTAACACAAGTATTTCCTTCACAAATACAGCTTAGAAACCAAAGTAACTGAACACAATTTGTTCTATGCAAATCATTCTGCAGCTGAAAACACCATTATAATAAAAAACCCTAACACTAGGACTCTAGGACTGAAAACACGATATCTTGTTTCTACTCTTTCAAAGTAATATTATGTGCTATTACAATATATATGTTTAAGCTGATGAAACTTCTATCAACCCTACTATGATTCTGTACAGTGGTGGGGTTTTTTTTCCCATGGATTTCAACCATTTATCAGTGAAAAACTCTGTGTGAATATCTCTAAGTAAATGCCTAAAATAATTTCATCTAATAGGATCAAAGAATTACAGAAAATCACTTTGCACAGAATACAATAGTGTGTTGTTACAATATATTTCAAAACATAACTTGTATAATCTGTATATCTATAACAAAATTTAGATTTGTTTCTTCACCATAACACAGTTCTAGACAAACTTTCCAAAACAAAAATCAAAGAACACTTGAGAAGAAGAAGAAATAAATTTGTAATAACAGCCTAGTGTTCTGCACAGATATTGAATGAAACTCTAGGAACATGAGTATTTTTCATCATAATTTTTCATAGTAAAGATGTCATTGTAATAAAAGTATATTTTAAATTAGTGACACTTGCAAATTGGTTTCAGATTTATGAGAAAGCTGTGCTGGTGGGAAATAATCCAAGGAAAAAAGCTCAGAAATGTTAATTAGAAAGTACAATTCTTGTTGTGTCTTGAGCTACCAGAAATATCTGCTAATTGCTACCAGTCATCTCCTTTCACTTCAAGCTGATCTAATTAATTTCAAAACACCCTTGAATCTCAGAGCCTGGATTTCTAGGTTTCATAAAATTTATTTGCTCTTGACGGCTTTAATAAAAACCTCACATATTGTCTGAATCAGGTAGATGTTTTAAAGTAGATCCCATTTTATGTAGATCCATGGCCCATTTTTCTTCCCATACCCTTCTTTCTTAATATAAAATACTTTTGATACACAACATACTTGATATAAACATTTGAGATAACTGTGTTTGCATTTAGGAAATTTTAACTCATGCATAACATATGCAGAGATAATTTTAAAAGATGGCATCTATTTATATACGTTTTTTGCTAATCACTCACCCCCCATGAAGGTGAATTATTACAGAAATTAACTTTATGCATGATATATTTTGCATTCTATGCATTCTGTGGCCCTTCTGAATGAAGTATTTCTAAATGAAGTATTTAAACTTTATTTATATTTTGTGTTTAAGAATTACCCTAGAACAGAATGCAGAGCAGTTCCCTCTGCACATTTAACAAATTTAGAACAAGCATTTGGATACAGGGGTTTTGTTTAGAATTATGTCTACCACTAGAAAGTTCTATCTGTCAGTTGTTTGAGAAGCATATTTGGGTGGGGGGATAAGAATTCTTAAACATAACTGTACATTAAACTCAGATGAAAGTGATATTAGGTGAAAGTGTGAATCAGGTGTTTGGTTGGTTTGTTTATTACCTGCAGAAATTACAAGTGTGGTGAAGATGTTCAGCTTTTTCCCGGTTTGCTTTCCTGTGCAAATGCAGACTTTGGATCCCCATTTAAATATGGTTCAGACACTGCTAGCTTTAGACATCTGAATAGTCAAAGTGTGCAGTGAATAATCACAAAGTGTGCTTCCCTTCAAGTATCTGGCCAATGATCTCCCTTTTAGCCTGAAGCAATAATTGTCTGTGCATTTTAACAGTTCGTTTGCTTTCACTACACTACTTGTTTCTTAGCACATTGGATTTTACACTGTTTTGATGAAAAACCCTTGTGATGGTTGAAATGAGCATTTGTATTAAATGTGGTGCAGTGGAAGAAATTCTGATACTGGCTGTGCACATTTTTACATGGATAAGCAGTCTCTATGGATGCCATCTCTAAAAGGATTTATTTATATCTCTTACAAAAATGATGGATGAAGGTGCCATAGCTACCATATAATAGTATTTTCCCAGGTATTGTTTTTTTCGCATACAAATACAGCCATAAAACAAATACTCTCTGTGGGCTCTCAGCACCAAATTAGAGAGACAGTTAAGTTTACATAGCACTCTAAGTGGTGACCAACTACAAGAATAATTTCCCAAATGGATAAAGAAAGGAAAAGAATTAAGCACACTAACTTCTAAGCAGTTCTTTGGCCCAAGGAATTACGTGAGGAAAATGTAGCGTTAATAAGAGTCCTACAAAGTTACGCAATCAGCTTCTGCTGCAAAATGTCAGTCTGTACAAGATTAGTATAAGGGATGAACTGAAATGTGTGCTGCAGCCTCAAGAGGCAGCATAGCTGGGGATTATAAACATGCTTCTATTCAGTTTAAATACAGTACAGTGAAATTAACTTTATTCCAAATGCTTTTTGCTATTGTATTTTTTTGGAATGTATTACTTTATTTCTCTCAGTGCAGTGGAGAACTTGTTTTTTATAGCAGAACAATTCTGGTCCAAAAGAAGTTGAACTGCTTTACAACATTGGAGCAGGGAAAAACAGACAAGACAGAATAAAGACTGAATATTGAATTTTCTTACTTTAACATGACATTCCCTTCTCGAGTTAAGTCTTTAAAAAAAAAAAAAAAGTTGGGTGAGGTTTTTTTTACCCAGTGTCATTACAATATTACCAGTAAATGTATCTTTGTAAACTCTTGTATATCTTCTTTCATTGAGTAAAATTGCCCGGCATAATATTTGATTTCCAAGAAGGAAAAAGAGGAGGTGAAAAAAGATGAGGGAAAATAATTGTCCCCTAGAAAATTTGTCTGAATATGCTATTTTCTTATTTGCTCCCTGAGATATTTTTAAGGATGGTAACACTCAATAGTAAAGAAGGACTTGACATAAAAGCTTTTGCTCTCCCTTTTTCAAAGGTGTTAAATTTAATAATATCTTTTATTGATGGCAAACACAAATACTGCACTACACCAAACTTATTTTTCTTCCTCTTTTAATTGAAAATATCTTGTACTCTGTTCTCAGATATCTTACATGTGCACTACAACCACACGCTGCTATATAATATGTTCAAGTTGACAGCAATCTGAAAATGTACCAAAAACCATCAAGAAGTTATTTTCGTGTAGATGATAACAGGTTGCAATGTTTATAGGATGTGCTTATTGTCTTAAACTTGTGTTTAATGGTGTGAGAAACCACCACAAATCATCACACATCAACAAAAGTATCAACACAAAGCAACACACAATTTTGAAAAGTGGAGTTTAGGTGAAGGATGCAGAGACTGGCTGGAGCTGAAAAGAGTGCTGTGCCAGATGCCTATCTGCTAAAACTTTAATTTACTATTTTATCCCACAAATTCATTAACTTATACTGCATAAGTTCAAAGTAATTATTAAAGTAAACAGCAGTATTACTGCTCATTAATTTTTCATTTTATTATTTCAGTAATTTTTGAGCTCTTAGAAAGGTATAACATATTCTTTTTCAAAAAAACTCGCATCACCTTCTTCTTGTTTCCAAGGCATTTTTTAGATGACTGCTAGATGACAGATGGTCACCATATGTCCCTTCATATCTACAACATATGTTTAAATGTTACCAGTGCCACCTTTGCCTTTCATGACAATTTGTAAAGAAGAGTTTAAAAACGGTAAGGGATGTATATGGAAAATTTAAAGTCCTTTGGCAGTGGAACCTGACCTTTTGGATTGTAGGGATATTAGCCATTCCAGATCTTTCAGGAATATTTAGGTCTTAGACTTTTTAAAAAACTATTTAAATCACTGTGAGTGTAATATAGTATGATTTGACTTCTGGTTTTCTTCAGCTGATAGCAAAACCCCATCTATATTATTTTTTTCATACATAGTTAAGCTATTTCTCTGATGCGTCCCATAGTGTTGTTCTGTTCCAGTGTTGCATTAATTTTTCATATCCTTCATTTACATTCCTGGTTGAACTATTAATGTGGACTTAAGGATAGGTCTTTTACTCTCTAACTCCCTTAAGCAATCTTTTCTTATTTTCTGTTTTATTCCCTGATTGTGTCACCAAAACCCTGAGTTGATTTTAGACTGAAATGTATGCTCAGTCATTGAACACAGAGGTTTAAAAAATTAAGAATAATGAAGATCACAAAGGTAACTGGGATCACAAATCAAGAGAGTGATAAAAAGTTGGTCTAATCTCAAGTAAGGTAAGCACATACCTTAAGGTAAGCTTATCATGACTATCTACATTTTAAAAATGATAAAGCAAATAAAATCTTTGTGTTCATGGTAAGCATGATAGCCAAGGGGAAGGGAACTTTAACTGCTGATAATTTAGATCTGAATTGTTAAAGACATTTTTTTAAAAATCTCAATGCTTGGCTTTATACAAACTAAATTATATGCTACAAACTGTTAAGTAGTAAGGTACATGAAGTTATTAAATTATATTTCAGATATAAACTGATTAAATATGTTTCATTGTCATAATCCCTGTTTATTGAAATCTGTATGGAAAATAATTAGGCTCTTTTAATCAATGCTAGAAGACTTTACCTTAAGGCATTTCTTCCCACTCTAGTCTTCTGTCATGTGTGCTTTCTGACATGGCAAGAGTTCTTGCCAAAATAACAAATTTAATATTATCATTTAATCTCCAATAACAGTGCAATAAATGGCAAACATTGTGAACAGATAGCCTACATCCTAACAGAATGAAATTCATTTTACCCAAGGAACCAAGTGTTGTACCACAAATTCTGTGAGCAAAAGCATTCAACTGTGAAGTAGCAGAAAACACTTAAGATAAGTGAAGGAAAAAAAAAAGCATTTTGTAATCAGTAACATTCCTTACCAAACCACTCCTCCTCCATTACCTTAGTCCTGACTCCTAAGGGAAACCAACAAATTACCTTCAGAAGTTGACTCTGGGGTCATAAATCTAAAAAAGATTAACAAATTACAAATCACAGACTCAGCAGACGAATTAGTTTTCTGACATACAATAAATTTCCTCATGCCTAACATCCAACTAAGCCATCAATGTTCTAAAATCAATATTTAGCTTTTTCTTTCTATCCAAGAGGGTTAAAGACTTAATCATCTCCCTGTCTCCTAACAGTCTTTTCTATTCTTTTGGTTCGGATTGTTATTTTAGCTCAAATTGGTTAATCGACTTATGTAGTAAATTAATGCCAATGAAAAGTTCTGATATCTCCTGTTTCTGTGCTACATTTGTGTCAGCCTTTTTTGAAAGAAAAGTAAGAAGCAGTAGAAAAGCTAGTCAATAATTTAGATACTTCATTGACTTCAAATGGCAGTTGTACATAATTTTCATTTCAATTTCAATACAAAGGTATTTACTTGCTAGAACTCTGATAATTTAAATTTTATTAATGTCATATATCAGAAATTGCTTTTTTTAGTGCAAAAGATTTGGAACTAGATGACTACAATGAAGACGTTGTAAAAGCTACAATTTTGTGCAAAACAGTTATACTGTCTTCTCATTTCTGTGTGAAAATTGATTACAAAATTGCTCCTTACAAACACATTTGAAATTATATTCAGGGTATTCCACTCAAATTAAATTTTCACTGGTAAAATATTCTTATTCATCATCATTTCTTTAGTGACTATTTTTATTCTTGGTTAAAATGCTTGTCATAAATTTCTGTAGGGGAAATTGCCATGTTAGCACCTTATACTATAAAATCTAGTATAATTACTATGGCAATGCTTTTACTAGTTTTGTAGTTTCTACTAGTTAAGCTGGAAAAGCTTAATTAGACATTCTAGTGTGATAGATAGATTAGTGTGAAAATTAATTTATGTTAATCCACCTTACATGGGAGAAGTATGAGTAAAAAAAAATATAAGTAGGAATTACCTATTTCAAAGTATAACATTGTTAAATACTCATCCTTAGGTGTGGGGTATGCCCAGCCCCTGCCCTGGAGGGATCTCTGCTGAGATAAGAGATTTTGTAATCGCCCAGCAGGACTCCCTGGAAAGGCAACCACTTCTTTGGTCACGGCGAGAAAAGACAGACCCACAATCCTTTAGGAGACTCTATGCAGATCCTTTGAAACCCACTGGCCTTCACCCATCCCCGGTATCCTTATAAAAGCTAAGTCCTCTGCCCCTGCGGGAGAGAGTTCTCCTCCCTGGCTTTCCCCTTCGCCGGAGTACGGACCCATAATAAAGCTACCTTCCGTGCGGAACCAGCCACACGAGCCTCTCGTCTCTCTCTCTCGTCTGGTTTGGCCTGGAGGCTGCCCTGCAGAGCTGAGCTGGAATCACGAGCTGATATCACTAAAGAGCTGATAGCCTCTGCAAGGGCCCCTCTGCCAGCAGCTGAAGGAAGACACCGGACCTCGGGAAGGCGATTCCTTTCGGGACCATCTCCCTGGACCGGTCACCTCTTCCTGGGTCACAGCCTCGGACCCCATCACCAACTGTAATACTTAGGGACTTATTTTATGAGTTGTGCAGGTATCTAACCATGTGACTGGTTTATTTGTAATGGATTATACATGTCAAGTCTTCCTTTACATAATTTTTTTTAAAATTTAATTTTGTATTTTTTCAGAAAAATACTTTTAGCTGTTCAACACTGTAGTCTGTCTCATAGCATTTTTTAAGGCTCTGCTTTCAAGAATACATGAGGATTGTGCAGTTTTTGTTGTGTGCAAATCTAATATATCCTATGGTTTTTCAAATATGGAATCATCAGTTTTGCTAGAATTCCTGAAAACAGCTAAAATAAACTAAATTGTACTAACACCCTCCAAACCTGCAAAGTAAAGGCTTTACTTTAACAGACAATGTCACTAGGATTAAGATAAATTATTAATATAGCCATCTCAATGAAATAAATACACTTAGAAGCACCTGAACAGGTCTGGAGCTTATGTTCCCTTTTCTGAATGAAATATATTTGCAATTAATAAAAGGATGTGAAGCTTTTGAAAATTTCATCAGATTAATTATAGAATTTGCCCACTGATCTTAGATTTAGATCTATTTCAGTAGATTAACTGATACAGACATCCAGAATGTTGTATTAAAAAGGCTGCTATATAGATTTTTTAATTCTTAAAAGAACAAACCAACAAAGTTTTCCCAAGCAAATTAATTTGGATAGCACTTGCAGACTTTGGTATTTTTGAAAGTGATACAAGGTTGCCCAGGAAGTATGTGGAAACTTCAAACATTTTTTCACCCACAGTAGGAAATCATAGGTTGAACTGGGATTTGAGAGACATGGATTTTTTTAAACTGATGTCATCACTGTATCATTGACTCTCAATATCTGTGGAATGAGAAGCAAAAACTAGCAAATATAAGAAAAATGAGCAGACGAAAACTAACAAAGTACTAAACTAAATTTGCAAGGATGGTAAGATTTCCCTAATGACTGCATGGAGAAAAATGAAACATTTTACAAACTGTTTGAGAAGACATTATTCTCCTAAGGAAATGCGTATTACTATGTTGATGAATTGCTTATCAATTCACAGGGACTCAAGGAGAACTAAAAAAAATTTTTTTTGTTAATTTGGCAAAAAAATAAAGCTTTTAATTACTATGGTTGAGAAGTAAACAGGCTTTTTGCCTTTTAAGAACTAAAAGAACAATTACATTAAAAAAAAAACCCTCTTATGAAAGGTGTGTACAGCTGTTGTGAAAGCCAAATGCATGTGTAATGGCAAGGGACTGTTTTAAGTGTTGGAAAACTTAAAGCGGATTAAACTAATTTTGTAAATGGCAGCCCTTTTCCAATTCTGTTTGTGTATGATTGCCTTTGGAAGGAAAGCCTCCAGGTTCACTTAGAAATGTAAAGACAATCTGATAGAAATGTGATAGGAAAAGCTTGCATTATCGTTTCATCTGCTGTTTTGAAGTCTACCCATAGATATATTTTTGGAGGTTTATGACTGCTTTGGTACACAATCTAACATGGGACTGCTGGTTGTAGTCTTCAGGTGGTAGCATGGAGTAAATGAGCACATGGAGGGAACGACAAAATTTAGGTACAGAAGCAAAAAATTACCTAGCAAACTAAAAAACATAATTTAGTAGCATTTCTCTTCTTTGGTGTCACAATATGTAGCATTCTTCTAAGGGATGTGGATGAACAGAAGTTTTTCAGCTTAGCTTAGTTTCGCATATGAAAGGATTGTAACAATAACATAAATAATGCACTTTAACAACATAATTCTATCTTCAGCAATGAATAAAAAGCCTGGTATGGAGAAGAATGACAATTCTCTCTGTGAGTGTAGAATCCAGCATCACTTTTCTTGCTATGGTAACACAAGACAAATGCTTACACAGATGATTTGTTAAATTGACCGAGTCAGAAAGCAGTAAGCTTTGAAGAAAAATCATCTTGGAAAGTTTATTATGCCTGGTTTGAAATAATAAGCCAAATGAACCTTTGGATGGAGAAAGAGTGAGCACTATTTCTGGCTGCTACTCTGAAAGCACATATTTTTCCAGCAATTTGTCAGAAAAAGACAGGAAAGTGTTTGCAGGCATTAGCAACAGCTATATTATCTTGGCATTGTGGAGCTGGACATCAAATAAAATTGGCAGAGCTATGGAATTATGGTGGATAAAGTGACTCATCTGTACCAGAACTGTCTGAAGATGTGATCCTTGAAGATTTCTATGTCAAGCACATCTAGTTATTTCTAAAAACCTCTGCACTAGCTTATAAAACATACATTTTCAATTGTGTTAATAATAATAGAAAAGATAATAAAAATACACTCTTTGTTAAACACTGCTAAAATCTATGGAATATACCTTGACCAGCATCATTCAATTTAGCAAATCTTAAAGTTGAAAGTAAATGAAGGTAGGTGAACTGAAGAAAAGTTATTTAATCAGATGCATGAAAAGGTAAAGATCAGGAGAGTACTAGCTGGTAGGTTTTCTATTACTGTGAGAAGAGTCCAGACCTACACTACAGTATGAGGAATTTTCCTTAAAAATCAATCAATCAATCAATCAATCAAACAACAACACAACAAAAGAACCACAAAAAAGGACACACATCCCGCCTCCATGTTTTTTTCAGGAAAAGTGACTACAAGAATTCTGTTTGCCACAAGACACTTATTTTTTCCTGAAGACAAAATAAATACCTAGCTTTCCATTCCTTTAAATGAGCATATCTGAGATGCTATGGCATGTCATAGCAGTTTTGTACTACTTTCTTTAAGTTTGATAGCAAAACTTTGCCAGCCTGTACATTGTGGTATTTCTATTATAACTATATATATTTTCCTGTTCGTCCTGTTTTGTACATTTTGACTGATTATAAGTTGGCAGAGGTTTGGTTCTCATGTTACAGAATATATAGATGCTCTATGTGTGATTTACAGTATTTCCTGGTCTTTGTGTAAAGCAGCTATTTCTGCTTGTCTCCAAGGAGTTGCCACAAAATTTCTGGCTATGCAGGAATACCACACTTGTGATAGTGCAGTGACATTTCAGATTCTAATGCATCACACCTAGGTAAATGGCTACATCGATCAGGAGACTAACAGGATATCCCAAGACTAAGGTGCCAGCCTGGCAATTATTGTAACTAGCAGCAAAAATATATCAGTGATGTTAATTTAAAATGGAAATTATTTCCCAAATTACTTTAAGGGGATCTGATATCTTATTTATAAAATGGAAAAAATCCCTTATTTTTTCAATCTACATCTAGATATTCATAAAAGGGAGAAAAAAAGAAAGAAAACAAGGTTTTGTTTCCAAAGAATTTTGCATTATATTTAGAAAACTAGCTTATATATTGTTCAGTATGACATGAAATTTGCTTGATGAGACAATATAATGGAGATATATCTGTAATATTTGTACTATAAGTTACTGCAAATAAGAGGTAGAAGTGCACTTCCTGCCATATTCCTAGTTCATAGAATTAAACTTAGTATATAGATTTATATTGATTTACACTGTTGTGTTATGTGTTCCTGAAAAAATAATTAATAGAATTTTTTTTTATTGTTTGCATTTTGAAGGAAGATAACTGAAAATAAGCTATGCAATTTTCATCAACTACACAAATCAGAGAAGTGTGTTTTTTGTTTAACTTTCATTTATCCAGATGCAAACATTCGGCAGGGAAATTTGAAAAGTTCAAAAATTGTGATTAAAATTAAAATTCAAATTAGACTTTTTAATCAGCACTTAAAAATCTTCCAAATACTTGACTAATAATAAATGCAGTTTTATTCATTACTGTGGCAATTAAATGCTAATTTTTTATTATTATAATGGAAGTTTAAAAAAAATCCACATTGTTTCCAGTTATCAGAAACCCTGTAAAAGTATTTTTACTTCCATACATTTTACTGTGTTTATACTTTTATCTTGTCATAATACACAAAACCTTCTGTTATCTTCCATGCTGGGAAAAAATAGCATCCATTCCAAATGCTTGAACCAGGGGGAAGCTGAATTACTAGTGAGTTATTTTGACCAATTGTAAGCATTCAGACCAGCTGCCCTGAGTTTCAGAAGTGCCCATGGTCCCTCTTCTGTTTTATGCAGAAGGTGCATGTACTGAACAGCTTTGAGGCTTAGGCTGCATTCCTGAATGCTTCCATTTAGATTGCAGTGTGAATTTAGATGCTTACATTATGGCGCTTGACTTTTCTGCAGTTGTAATCCTTACTCATCCCACCAAAATGTGAAGGATGAGATGGGGACCTGTACTTTTCCTTTCAAAATGTGCAAGCTCAAGGCAAGATTCAGGTGAGCTCCTGCTTTTCTTTATCGATGTTCATGTTCCTGTTAGCTGTACACATAATTGTGTCAGTAGTGTTATTAAAACAGAAGTGAAAAATCTGAGCTCGTCATTGATGAAACAGACTTTTTCAAGTGGCAAGTATTTTCTGAATAATAATAATTTTGGAGTATTTTCTAAATGAATAAACTCAATTCAGTATTGCTGCAACAGTCTGTTTATTATATTTTCACAGGGGTAGAAGTTAAGAAAAGCTCAAAAAGCCCCAAATTTTGAATGTACTTAGCACATGCTATTTATTCTCTTAAAGTCGTTTTTTTTTTTAAAGCTAACTTTAGAGAGGAAGAATCAGCTTTTTAGTCTCTCACCTTATTTATGTGAAAGTACTCCTTCCATCAATCCCCTCAGAACTTAGAGGGAAGTGTAGAGGTGCTGGGAATAGGGAAACCCTGCCTGAAAAGCACATGATGCTGGCTGAATGAAGCATCTCAGGAAATAATTTCCTTTACAAAGAGGCACTTTAGGTTTACAAGTGTGTGTCTTGGTGGCTTTTTTTAGTTAGTTTTACAAGACTATCTTTACAAGCATGTTTTGTTACCTGGAGTGCAGTACATGAAGAGATGACTGCTGGTGTAGGAGATCCTTACTAAGCAAGGTGGTGTTTAACAACAGTAGACTGAAGCAATAGAAGTTTAGGATGGTGATAGAACTCAGACCCTTGAGAATACAAAATTTTCAAGGATGAAAACTAAAACTTTCTGGACTCAGGAACTGTGGATGGAAGAACTTACTCTGGTTATTAAAGATAAGAAAAAGAAGGTAACTTTTATTCTATTTAATGTGTGAGTTATTTTTCTAAGCAATCTCATGAGGAGGAAGAAAGTGGAGGATGAGGAAAAATGGAGATAACAGTGCCAGGAATAAGGCCTGACATTAAAAAAGCTGATTATTTTTTAAAATTAGTATTGTCATTGTAGACAGCATGATTATAAAAAGAGCCAAAGTGCCATTTTTTCGGCGTTTGTTATTTGGTTGGTTGTTTTTTTTTAAATTGATCAACTTTTGCAAGCCACTCACAAATATTAAAACTGAGATATTACAAAATTCAAAATTTAAGAAAATTTGATTTTTCAGTTTTAGTTTTGACAAGGGAAAGAGTTTAGATTTCTCAAGAATTGTAACTGCTCTATTTTAATTGTCTGGATTTATATATGCTCATTCCAAGGCACAGACCAAGTGCAGTGAGTAGGGCAATTTCAGAAAAATCTCCAAATAGGTTATCCATGAATTTTTAAAGCAAATATTAAATGCTTATTCCCTACTAAATACTTGACTACTATAAAAAAAAAAAAAGAATTAATACAGATCTATCTTGCTAATATTTTTCATTCAACTCTGCTAAAATTGTTGTGTCTTGCTAATTTTTTTTGCTTAGATTCAGGTGTGCAGACGAACATATCCATTCATATCTCTGAAGAAATTCAGCAGAGTGTGATTGGCTTAGTAGTATTTTCAAATGTGTGAAATGTTTATAGTTCATATCTATAGTAGGAACTTTATAATTCATCATATCTTCAGAATTGGGTGCTATCAAATCCAAGATTTCCTTTTGGTGATACAACTTTGAGAGATTTGGTTTTCATGATTCTCAAAGTTAGGCTTTGAATGTCTTGATTTTCATCTCTCTACAGTGTTATCTTCAGAAAGCAGAATGCATTGGTCTAGACAGCAAAGATAGAATATCTAGCTAGATAGAAAAGTGGCAGTGTGATGAAACAGAAATGTATCCACCCCAAACACTTGCTGAGGTACCAGAGAAGACACATCTTTGAGTGTCAGTGGTGACAACATCTTTATATGTCAAGATGCAGTCCAGCAAATTATGACAACTTCTCCACAAATAATGAGATTTATTGGACCTGTTAAAACCAATCAGGCATCTACCTTTGATCTCTGATTTGGGTTTGGAGCCTGAGAGCCTTCAAGCATATTCCTAGAGCAAGTAATTCAAAACAAAGTCAGCAATGTAAAAAGATGGCCAACTCTCAGTTCTTTTGAAAAACAAGAGTTTGCAGGATTGTTTTGGCCAGAGAGTCTTAAACAAGTAATTAGAAACCATAAACGAGTCTGATTTAAAGAATTTCAGTGCTCCAGAAAGCCAAGGCCATAGCATGAGAGCACAGGAGCAAAACCCAGCATCTTGCAGTGCTTTCCAGTGGAGAACCAGCAGAAGCAGGAGTGGCATATACTCAGAGAGAATGAGCTGCTGACTGTGGGATTTTGGAAGTGAACGTTGATTGGCACATCTTTTGGTACAAACTGATCATTAGAGCCTGTATCCAAGGTATTGATAGTATGAAGCAACTATTGTTAACTGCACCTTCATGATCACAGTGTGCTTTATTTAGATTCCAGCCTGGGATATGAAAACCAAGCTCTGCCTAGGGATGTCACTACCAGTGGCAGCCACACAACACAGGGTACACCTTCCTGAGAGCAGCATAGATGGCACTGTGGAACAAGAGAGAAAGTCCATCCACATGCTACATTACCTTTGCATCTGGGAGGCTCCAGAAAACCCAGCAAGGCACTAAAGAGGATCAGGTGCTGAAGATGGCCAGAACTCAGTGGCACAGGAGGTTACACCTATTGCACCATGAAGACTGCAAAATTAATGTATTAAATTAATTACTTAAATTTATTAATACTAAATAATTTATTTTATATCTACTTTGTTTAAAAATTACTTGAGTAGAAGGATTTAAGAACTGACACCATGAAATAACCATGTGCTTGAAATGTCCTGGCAAGAAGAGTCAACTGAGAGCATTACAAAGCAATTAATATTGTGCAATAAGTGAAAGGTGAGACAAGCAAGCTTTAGAGGCACATCTGTGCAATCCCACTCTTAATCTGAAAGGCTTGAAACCTAAAGGCCATGCTCCAGAGAGGATGGGAACTTCCTAGTCAGGATGTTACTAGTTTAGTTCCAAGGGTTGGACTTCTGAGGAAGCTTAGTCAAGACTGAGGATCAGTAAACTACAGGTACATTTCGCCAAGTATTGTAGATCTGACATGCTGTGATTAGCAAATAGCTGCAGCAAAAAGCTATGGATTTCAAATGTTCAGAGCCAAGAGGATGTCTGAATTCAGGCTGTTTTTTCAAGTTATATACCACCCAGTAAGGAATAGATTTTTTGACTAAGACAGCCAGAAAATTAATGGTCAAAGCAGGAAATCACTGGACCAACAAACGTACTTTCAGCTGTGATCAGTGTAAGTCATAGCGTATCCCAAATTCCTTTCCTGACTGTGCGTTTAATTCTCTTGCTACTTTTACCAGAAACAGGGAGAAATGCAGGGGTTTGGCAGATAGTGCAAGTGATTTCTGAACATAATAGATAGTGGTGTGATTAGAAATAGAGCTGGATACAGGTGACTTCCCGAAGGACCTGTCAGTAATGGAGGGAGCAAATTTCTTGAGATAACATACTTGAGCACCAAATTTTAGTGCTCCCTGTTTTTTTGGGGAGTAGTATTAAAGAGATCTGTGGAGAAAGCCATACTTAGATGTTGGGGTTTTAGTTTAGTCTTAGTTTTTTCCTGTTAAAGGAATTTTCTCCCATATGCATGTTGCTAGGGGACAAATAGCTGTACTTAAGAAAAACAAAAAGGGGAGTGGGGCGGGCCTGGCTACTCCTTTGTCTACACCTGGGTGTGGGGTCAGTTCGCTCTGAGCGTCCGGAGAGAGAAGCTGCAGAGAAAGGAGCTGCTGCTTCTTTCTTTTTGGCCGTTCTTTCTTCCTGCTGGAAACAACGCCGGGACCCCAAAAGCCGCTTTCCCTGCCCTGCTGGAGACCGAGCTGTGGCTGCCCTGCTCCGCTGCTGCTTCGAGCTTTCGCTACGCTGTAGCCCTGCTCGCCCTGCCTGCCTGGGCCTCCGTGGGTTTTTCCCATCTGGATACATCTCGTCTGCCACCCGGGATTTGCGTTCGTCCCTGCCGCTCCAACCTGCCGTTCTAGCCTGCCGCTCTAGCCTGCTGTTCCAGCCTGCTGCTCCAGCCTGCCGTTCCAGCCTGCCGTTCCAGCCTGCTGTTCCTGAGAGCCCGGGATCAACTGCCCAGGGGTTTGTGAAGCCTTTGTTCCATCCTTCCCCGGGATCCCCGGAGCACCGGTACCGCGTGCTCCCCGAGCTCGCTCCGGAGCGCCCCCTGCAGCCGCGGGGGAACCATCGCACCTGCCCTGCTCACCGGGAGCCGCCAGCGCCCCTGCCGGCTGCGAGCGGAACTGCACCCGAGGGGAAAGGGCCTGACAGCCGAGAAGGCTGGGACTGGGTTTGTGATTGCTGTTACTGCCATAGTTGTTGTTGTTTTGTTTGACTGGTTATATACATATATATAGAGAGAGAGTAAAGAACTGTTATTCCTATTTCCCACATCTTTGCCTAAAGGCCCTTGATTTCAAAATATAATAACTTGGAGGGAAAAGGGGTTATATCTGCCACTTCAAGGGGGGCCTCTGCCTTCCTTAGCAGACACCTGTCTTTCAAAACCGAGACAGATCTTGGCGCCCAATGTGGGGCCTGAGGGCATTAAGAGATAGAGGTGAAAAAGGAATAACAGTTCCTGGATAACTTTATTTTGTGTGCTGGATATTGGAACCTTGTTAGGCAGCACTATGTGGTCTAGTTTACCCTGGTTCGGGTGGCATGTGGCCGTGGCTATATTCTTCCCCTTTGCAGCTCCTTACTTGAATATGGGTCCTCTGACTAAGGCTACCATTGCTGTTATCCAGCTTGCGTTATGGGTCGAGAAGGTGAGGAATTCATGGGTTTTTAACTTCCTCCGGAATGTGGGCACATGGATAAACAGCTATCACACACTGAGCACATGTTTTTGGGGTTATGTTAACAATGGTACCTTCTGTGAGGAAATGACACCAGGGGAAGTTTTCTCCCAACCCCTCAACCAGTTCTTTGGGCCCACCCCATCAATTTTCGAAGGGTTTAAATTCCCTCTGAATACTAACCATCTGCTGCTGATAGGCCTACTCTATTTAGCACTCAAGGATAAGTTGAGATTGGCTTGGATATCTACCCGGACACCAGCCCCAGAGACTAGAGATCCTGCCCCAGAACCTGACATGGCCCCAGAGAGTAGAGTTCCTTCCCCAGAGCCTGATCCTGCCCCAGAACCTGACACGGCCCCAGACACTAGAGATCCTACCGCAGAGCCAGAGCCTGCCACAGCCCCAGACACTAGAGATCCCGCCCCACAGACTGATACCGCCCAACAGTCCACCTCAGAAATGGACTACCCAAATTGGGTGGGAGTACTGGCAAAAGGGATGCAGGAGATGTGCCAAGAGATAGGTCAGGTGCGCCATGGGATATGCCAGGAGATGGGTCGGGTGCGCCATGGGATATGCCAGGAGATGGGCCAGGTGCGCAAGGAGATGTGCCAGGAGATGGGCCAGGTGCGCCAGGAGATATGCCAATTGCTAAGGGAATACACCTCGTCAGCTAGTGAAAAACCCTCTCCCTGCCCCAAAGAGGGTGAGTCTGATGGTGCAGCAGTGGAACCCACGGATGTTACAACCGTCCAGGCTTCAGCTGAACCACAAGGACAACCACAGCCAGCAGAAGTCGCCCCTGTGCAAAGGAGGAAGTGTAAGACCAAATCAGTACGACCAGTTAATGATGATGGGCAACCAGGGCCCTCACAACCAGCAGGAGAGCCAGAGCCAGAAATCATCACTGAGTCCCTGTCGCACGACAGTCTCCGTGCTATGCGAAACGACATTGTGCGAAGGGGGCGTGAGCCTTATACCACCTGGCTGCTTCGGGTTTGGGACCTTATGGGCACAAGTGTGCAACTGGATAGTGGTGAGGCAAGGTATCTGGGATTGTTGACCCAGGACCCAGGTGTGGACCAGATATTTGTGAGGGAGCCAGGGCCTCTCTCTCTCTGGAAGCGGCTCTTAACGAGTGTGAGAGAAAGGTTCATTCACAAAGAAAGAATGCAGGAGTATCATCATAGAATGCAGTGGAAGACACTCGAGCAAGGGATCCAACAGCTAAGAGAGGTGGCAATATTAGAGGTACTCTTTGGGAAGGATGGACAGCATGATAATGACCCCGATAAGGTCAGGTGCACAGGACAGATGATGTGGAACCTGGCAAGGCTAGGGCCATCGCAATACACCACCTTCATTGCAACGATTGATGCTGACAATACCCGAGAAACAGTGGGCTCTGTTGCCAACAAGCTCAGGCATTATGACAGCATGATCAATGGCCCACTGAAAGCTCATGTCTCTGCTGTGGTCCAGGACCTCAAAGAGGAGATGAAGGAGATGAGGGAGGAGATGAGGGAGGAGATGAGGGAGGAGATGAGGAGGGTCAGTGTGGCACCAGTGCGAGTCACAGGCCCCCAAGTCAGAGCCCGTCGTCCCCCTGCTAGAGAGAGAGGGTACACCCCACGAGCTGAGCTGTGGTTTTTCCTGTGTGAGCATGGGGAAGACATGAGAAGGTGGGATGGGAAACCCACCTCTGCCCTGGCAGCGCGGGTGCGTGAACTCAAGGAGGGAGGCACTAACCGAGGGGGTTCCGCTAAGGTGAAAGTAGCCTCAGCCTCCCGTGACCGAGCTGCCAGGTATTACAGAAGGGAGGATGATATGTCGGATCCCCTTGAAGGTACCTCGAGCATGTACGCCCAGGGAAAGAATGATAACCAGGGCTAGAGGGGCCCTGCCTCTAGCCAGGAAGAGGCACGGGAGAACCGAGTTTTCTGGACGGTGTGGATCCGATGGCCTGGCACATCAGAGCCACAAAAATATGATGCATTGGTTGATACTGGGGCACAGTGTACTTTAATGCCATCGGGACATATGGGGGCAGAACCTGTATCCATCGCTGGGGTGACCGGGGGATCACAGCAGTTGACCCTTTTGGAAGCTGAGGTGAGCCTGACTGGGAAGGAGTGGCAAAAGCATCCGATTGTGACCGGCCCAGAGGCCCCGTGTATTCTGGGCATAGACTTCCTCCGGAATGGCTACTACAAAGACCCAAAAGGACTCAGGTGGGCATTTGGGATTGCTGCTGTGGAGGCAGAGGGCATTAGGCAATTAAACACCCTTCCTGGACTATCTGAGAATCCTTCTGCAGTTGGGCTCCTGAAAGTGGAAGAGCAACGAGTGCCAATTGCCACCTCGACAGTGCACCGCCGGCAGTATCGGACAAATCGAGATGCTGTGATCCCCATCCACAAGATGATCCGCGAGCTGGAGAGTCAAGGGGTGGTCAGCAAGACCCACTCACCCTTCAACAGCCCCATCTGGCCTGTGCGCAAGTCTGACGGGGAATGGAGATTGACTGTGGACTATCGTGCCCTGAATGAAGTGACTCCACCGCTGAGCGCTGCCGTGCCAGACATGTTGGAGCTCCAGTACGAGCTGGAGTCCAAAGCAGCGAAGTGGTACGCCACTATTGACATTGCCAATGCATTCTTCTCCATTCCTCTGGCAGCAGAGTGCAGGCCTCAGTTTGCCTTCACCTGGAGGGGCGTGCAGTACACCTGGAACCGACTGCCCCAGGGGTGGAAGCACAGTCCCACCATCTGTCATGGACTGATCCAGACTGCACTAGAAAAGAGTGAGGCTCCAGAACATCTGCAGTACATTGATGACATCATTGTGTGGGGGAACACCGCAACCGAAGTGTTTGAGAAAGGAGAGAGAATAATTCAAATTCTCCTGCAAGCTGGTTTTGCCATCAAGAAGAGCAAGGTCAAGGGACCTGCCCGAGAGATCCAGTTCCTGGGAGTAAAGTGGCAAGATGGACGACGTCAGATTCCCACTGAGGTCATCAATAAGATCACAGCAATGTCTCCGCCGACCAACAAGAAGGAAACACAAGCTTTCCTAGGCGCTATAGGTTTCTGGAGGATGCACATTCCCGAGTACAGCCAGATCGTGAGTCCTCTCTACCTGGTTACCCGCAAGAAGAATGATTTCCACTGGGGCCCTGAACAGCAGCAAGCCTTCACCCAGATCAAACAGGAAATTGCTCACGCCATAGCCCTTGGCCCAGTCAGGACAGGACCAGAGGTGAAGAACGTGCTCTACTCTGCAGCCGGGAACAATGGTCTGTCCTGGAGCCTCTGGCAGAAGGTGCCTGGTGAGACTCGGGGCCGACCACTGGGATTCTGGAGCCGAAGCTACAGAGGATCTGAAGCCAACTACACTCCCACAGAGAAGGAAATCCTGGCAGCTTATGAAGGAGTCCAGGCTGCCTCAGAAGTAATTGGCACAGAGGCACAACTCCTCCTGGCACCCCGACTACCGGTGCTGGGGTGGATGTTCAGAGGAAAGGTTCCCTCCACGCATCACGCCACCGACGCTACTTGGAGCAAATGGATTGCCCTCATCACGCAGCGTGCCCGAATTGGAAACCCAAGTCGCCCTGGGATCTTGGAAATAATTACGAACTGGCCGGAAGGTGAGACTTTTGGGTTATCTTCTGAAGAAGAAGAGGAGCAGGTGACACGTGCCGAAGAAGCCCCACCATATAACGAGCTACCAGAGAGTGAAAGACAATACGCCCTCTTCACTGATGGTTCCTGCCGAATTGTAGGCGCTAGCCGGAAATGGAAAGCCGCTGTATGGAGCCCCACACGACAAGTTGCACAGGCTACTGAAGGAGAAGGTGGATCGAGCCAATTTGCTGAGCTCAAAGCTGTCCAATTAGCTCTGGACATAGCTGAAAGAGAGAAGTGGCCAAAGCTCTACCTCTACACTGATTCATGGATGGTAGCCAATGCTCTGTGGGGTTGGCTGGAAAGGTGGAATAAGGCAAACTGGCAGCGCAGAGGAAAACCAATCTGGGCTGCTGAAGAGTGGAAAGACATTGCCACTCGGGTAGAGAAGCTATCCGTGAAGGTCCGTCATGTAGATGCTCACATCCCCAAGAGCCGGGCTAATGAAGAACATCGTAACAACAAACAGGTAGATCAAGCTGCGAAAATAGAGGTGTCCCAGATAGACTTGGATTGGCAACATAAAGGAGAACTGTTCCTAGCTCGATGGGCCCATGATGCCTCAGGTCATCAGGGCAGAGATGCCACCTATAAGTGGGCACGAGACCGAGGGGTGGATCTAACCATGGACAGTATCTCCCAGGTTATCCATGATTGTGAGACATGCGCTGCGATCAAGCAGGCCAAGCGGGTGAAGCCCCTGTGGTACCGTGGGCGATGGTCCAAATACAAGTATGGGGAGGCCTGGCAGATTGATTACATCACACTGCCTCAAACCCGCCAAGGCAAGCGCTATGTGCTCACAATGGTAGAAGCCACCACTGGGTGGCTGGAGACCTATCCTGTGCCTCATGCTACTGCCCGGAACACCATCCTGGGCCTGGAAAAGCAAGTCCTTTGGAGGCATGGCACCCCTGAGAGAATCGAGTCTGACAATGGGACTCATTTCAAGAACAGCCTTATAAACACCTGGGCTAGAGAACATGGCATTGAGTGGGTGTACCACATCCCTTACCACGCACCAGCAGCTGGGAAGGTTGAGCGGTGTAATGGACTGCTTAAAACCACCTTGAAGGCACTGGGTGGGGGGACTTTCAAAAACTGGGAGGTGCATTTAGCAAGAGCCACCTGGTTAGTTAACACTCGAGGCTCCACCAGCCGAGCAGGCCCTGCCCAATCCGAACCCCTACAAACAACAGACGGGGATAAGGTTCCAGTGGTGCACATGAGAGGTATGCCTGGAAAAACTGTTTGGGTAAAGTCTGCCTTGAGCAAAGACAAACCCATCCGTGGGGTTGTTTTTGCTCAGGGACCAGGTTGCACCTGGTGGGTGATGCAAAAGGATGGAGAGACCCGATGCTTACCTCAAGGGGACCTTGTTTTAGGGTGAACTACCCATGGCTCTGTACTTGTATCAGTATCAACATGTTTATTTGTATATAATTTGGGTAATGCATAGATTTATACGGTTAAAAAAGTTAAGTTTCATGTAACATGTTAGTATGGGAAAAAATTCGGGGTGGATAATGTTGGGGTTTTAGTTTAGTCTTAGTTTTTTCCTGTTAAAGGAATTTTCTCCCATATGCATGTTGCTAGGGGACAAATAGCTGTACTTAAGAAAAACAAAAAGGGGAGTGGGGCGGGCCTGGCTACTCCTTTGTCTACACCTGGGTGTGGGGTCAGTTCGCTCTGAGCGTCCGGAGAGAAAAGCTGCAGAGAAAGGAGCTGCTGCTTCTTTCTTTTTGGCCGTTCTTTCTTCCTGCTGGAAACAACGCCGGGACCCCAAAAGCCGCTTTCCCTGCCCTGCTGGAGACCGAGCTGTGGCTGCCCTGCTCCGCTGCTGCTTCGAGCTTTCGCTACGCTGTAGCCCTGCTCGCCCTGCCTGCCTGGGCCTCCGTGGGTTTTTCCCATCTGGATACATCTCGTCTGCCACCCGGGATTTGCGTTCGTCCCTGCCGCTCCAACCTGCCGTTCTAGCCTGCCGCTCTAGCCTGCTGTTCCAGCCTGCTGCTCCAGCCTGCCGTTCCAGCCTGCCGTTCCAGCCTGCTGTTCCTGAGAGCCCGGGATCAACTGCCCAGGGGTTTGTGAAGCCTTTGTTCCATCCTTCCCCGGGATCCCCGGAGCACCGGTACCGCGTGCTCCCCGAGCTCGCTCCGGAGCGCCCCCTGCAGCCGCGGGGGAACCATCGCACCTGCCCTGCTCACCGGGAGCCGCCAGCGCCCCTGCCGGCTGCGAGCGGAACTGCACCCGAGGGGAAAGGGCCTGACAGCCGAGAAGGCTGGGACTGGGTTTGTGATTGCTGTTACTGCCATAGTTGTTGTTGTTTTGTTTGACTGGTTATATACATATATATAGAGAGAGAGTAAAGAACTGTTATTCCTATTTCCCACATCTTTGCCTAAAGGCCCTTGATTTCAAAATATAATAACTTGGAGGGAAAAGGGGTTATATCTGCCACTTCAAGGGGGGCCTCTGCCTTCCTTAGCAGACACCTGTCTTTCAAAACCGAGACAGATCTTGGCGCCCAATGTGGGGCCTGAGGGCATTAAGAGATAGAGGTGAAAAAGGAATAACAGTTCCTGGATAACTTTATTTTGTGTGCTGGATATTGGAACCTTGTTAGGCAGCACTATGTGGTCTAGTTTACCCTGGTTCGGGTGGCATGTGGCCGTGGCTATATTCTTCCCCTTTGCAGCTCCTTACTTGAATATGGGTCCTCTGACTAAGGCTACCATTGCTGTTATCCAGCTTGCGTTATGGGTCGAGAAGGTGAGGAATTCATGGGTTTTTAACTTCCTCCGGAATGTGGGCACATGGATAAACAGCTATCACACACTGAGCACATGTTTTTGGGGTTATGTTAACAATGGTACCTTCTGTGAGGAAATGACACCAGGGGAAGTTTTCTCCCAACCCCTCAACCAGTTCTTTGGGCCCACCCCATCAATTTTCGAAGGGTTTAAATTCCCTCTGAATACTAACCATCTGCTGCTGATAGGCCTACTCTATTTAGCACTCAAGGATAAGTTGAGATTGGCTTGGATATCTACCCGGACACCAGCCCCAGAGACTAGAGATCCTGCCCCAGAACCTGACATGGCCCCAGAGAGTAGAGTTCCTTCCCCAGAGCCTGATCCTGCCCCAGAACCTGACACGGCCCCAGACACTAGAGATCCTACCGCAGAGCCAGAGCCTGCCACAGCCCCAGACACTAGAGATCCCGCCCCACAGACTGATACCGCCCAACAGTCCACCTCAGAAATGGACTACCCAAATTGGGTGGGAGTACTGGCAAAAGGGATGCAGGAGATGTGCCAAGAGATAGGTCAGGTGCGCCATGGGATATGCCAGGAGATGGGTCGGGTGCGCCATGGGATATGCCAGGAGATGGGCCAGGTGCGCAAGGAGATGTGCCAGGAGATGGGCCAGGTGCGCCAGGAGATATGCCAATTGCTAAGGGAATACACCTCGTCAGCTAGTGAAAAACCCTCTCCCTGCCCCAAAGAGGGTGAGTCTGATGGTGCAGCAGTGGAACCCACGGATGTTACAACCGTCCAGGCTTCAGCTGAACCACAAGGACAACCACAGCCAGCAGAAGTCGCCCCTGTGCAAAGGAGGAAGTGTAAGACCAAATCAGTACGACCAGTTAATGATGATGGGCAACCAGGGCCCTCACAACCAGCAGGAGAGCCAGAGCCAGAAATCATCACTGAGTCCCTGTCGCACGACAGTCTCCGTGCTATGCGAAACGACATTGTGCGAAGGGGGCGTGAGCCTTATACCACCTGGCTGCTTCGGGTTTGGGACCTTATGGGCACAAGTGTGCAACTGGATAGTGGTGAGGCAAGGTATCTGGGATTGTTGACCCAGGACCCAGGTGTGGACCAGATATTTGTGAGGGAGCCAGGGCCTCTCTCTCTCTGGAAGCGGCTCTTAACGAGTGTGAGAGAAAGGTTCATTCACAAAGAAAGAATGCAGGAGTATCATCATAGAATGCAGTGGAAGACACTCGAGCAAGGGATCCAACAGCTAAGAGAGGTGGCAATATTAGAGGTACTCTTTGGGAAGGATGGACAGCATGATAATGACCCCGATAAGGTCAGGTGCACAGGACAGATGATGTGGAACCTGGCAAGGCTAGGGCCATCGCAATACACCACCTTCATTGCAACGATTGATGCTGACAATACCCGAGAAACAGTGGGCTCTGTTGCCAACAAGCTCAGGCATTATGACAGCATGATCAATGGCCCACTGAAAGCTCATGTCTCTGCTGTGGTCCAGGACCTCAAAGAGGAGATGAAGGAGATGAGGGAGGAGATGAGGGAGGAGATGAGGGAGGAGATGAGGAGGGTCAGTGTGGCACCAGTGCGAGTCACAGGCCCCCAAGTCAGAGCCCGTCGTCCCCCTGCTAGAGAGAGAGGGTACACCCCACGAGCTGAGCTGTGGTTTTTCCTGTGTGAGCATGGGGAAGACATGAGAAGGTGGGATGGGAAACCCACCTCTGCCCTGGCAGCGCGGGTGCGTGAACTCAAGGAGGGAGGCACTAACCGAGGGGGTTCCGCTAAGGTGAAAGTAGCCTCAGCCTCCCGTGACCGAGCTGCCAGGTATTACAGAAGGGAGGATGATATGTCGGATCCCCTTGAAGGTACCTCGAGCATGTACGCCCAGGGAAAGAATGATAACCAGGGCTAGAGGGGCCCTGCCTCTAGCCAGGAAGAGGCACGGGAGAACCGAGTTTTCTGGACGGTGTGGATCCGATGGCCTGGCACATCAGAGCCACAAAAATATGATGCATTGGTTGATACTGGGGCACAGTGTACTTTAATGCCATCGGGACATATGGGGGCAGAACCTGTATCCATCGCTGGGGTGACCGGGGGATCACAGCAGTTGACCCTTTTGGAAGCTGAGGTGAGCCTGACTGGGAAGGAGTGGCAAAAGCATCCGATTGTGACCGGCCCAGAGGCCCCGTGTATTCTGGGCATAGACTTCCTCCGGAATGGCTACTACAAAGACCCAAAAGGACTCAGGTGGGCATTTGGGATTGCTGCTGTGGAGGCAGAGGGCATTAGGCAATTAAACACCCTTCCTGGACTATCTGAGAATCCTTCTGCAGTTGGGCTCCTGAAAGTGGAAGAGCAACGAGTGCCAATTGCCACCTCGACAGTGCACCGCCGGCAGTATCGGACAAATCGAGATGCTGTGATCCCCATCCACAAGATGATCCGCGAGCTGGAGAGTCAAGGGGTGGTCAGCAAGACCCACTCACCCTTCAACAGCCCCATCTGGCCTGTGCGCAAGTCTGACGGGGAATGGAGATTGACTGTGGACTATCGTGCCCTGAATGAAGTGACTCCACCGCTGAGCGCTGCCGTGCCAGACATGTTGGAGCTCCAGTACGAGCTGGAGTCCAAAGCAGCGAAGTGGTACGCCACTATTGACATTGCCAATGCATTCTTCTCCATTCCTCTGGCAGCAGAGTGCAGGCCTCAGTTTGCCTTCACCTGGAGGGGCGTGCAGTACACCTGGAACCGACTGCCCCAGGGGTGGAAGCACAGTCCCACCATCTGTCATGGACTGATCCAGACTGCACTAGAAAAGAGTGAGGCTCCAGAACATCTGCAGTACATTGATGACATCATTGTGTGGGGGAACACCGCAACCGAAGTGTTTGAGAAAGGAGAGAGAATAATTCAAATTCTCCTGCAAGCTGGTTTTGCCATCAAGAAGAGCAAGGTCAAGGGACCTGCCCGAGAGATCCAGTTCCTGGGAGTAAAGTGGCAAGATGGACGACGTCAGATTCCCACTGAGGTCATCAATAAGATCACAGCAATGTCTCCGCCGACCAACAAGAAGGAAACACAAGCTTTCCTAGGCGCTATAGGTTTCTGGAGGATGCACATTCCCGAGTACAGCCAGATCGTGAGTCCTCTCTACCTGGTTACCCGCAAGAAGAATGATTTCCACTGGGGCCCTGAACAGCAGCAAGCCTTCACCCAGATCAAACAGGAAATTGCTCACGCCATAGCCCTTGGCCCAGTCAGGACAGGACCAGAGGTGAAGAACGTGCTCTACTCTGCAGCCGGGAACAATGGTCTGTCCTGGAGCCTCTGGCAGAAGGTGCCTGGTGAGACTCGGGGCCGACCACTGGGATTCTGGAGCCGAAGCTACAGAGGATCTGAAGCCAACTACACTCCCACAGAGAAGGAAATCCTGGCAGCTTATGAAGGAGTCCAGGCTGCCTCAGAAGTAATTGGCACAGAGGCACAACTCCTCCTGGCACCCCGACTACCGGTGCTGGGGTGGATGTTCAGAGGAAAGGTTCCCTCCACGCATCACGCCACCGACGCTACTTGGAGCAAATGGATTGCCCTCATCACGCAGCGTGCCCGAATTGGAAACCCAAGTCGCCCTGGGATCTTGGAAATAATTACGAACTGGCCGGAAGGTGAGACTTTTGGGTTATCTTCTGAAGAAGAAGAGGAGCAGGTGACACGTGCCGAAGAAGCCCCACCATATAACGAGCTACCAGAGAGTGAAAGACAATACGCCCTCTTCACTGATGGTTCCTGCCGAATTGTAGGCGCTAGCCGGAAATGGAAAGCCGCTGTATGGAGCCCCACACGACAAGTTGCACAGGCTACTGAAGGAGAAGGTGGATCGAGCCAATTTGCTGAGCTCAAAGCTGTCCAATTAGCTCTGGACATAGCTGAAAGAGAGAAGTGGCCAAAGTTCTACCTCTACACTGATTCATGGATGGTAGCCAATGCTCTGTGGGGTTGGCTGGAAAGGTGGAATAAGGCAAACTGGCAGCGCAGAGGAAAACCAATCTGGGCTGCTGAAGAGTGGAAAGACATTGCCACTCGGGTAGAGAAGCTATCCGTGAAGGTCCGTCATGTAGATGCTCACATCCCCAAGAGCCGGGCTAATGAAGAACATCGTAACAACAAACAGGTAGATCAAGCTGCGAAAATAGAGGTGTCCCAGATAGACTTGGATTGGCAACATAAAGGAGAACTGTTCCTAGCTCGATGGGCCCATGATGCCTCAGGTCATCAGGGCAGAGATGCCACCTATAAGTGGGCACGAGACCGAGGGGTGGATCTAACCATGGACAGTATCTCCCAGGTTATCCATGATTGTGAGACATGCGCTGCGATCAAGCAGGCCAAGCGGGTGAAGCCCCTGTGGTACCGTGGGCGATGGTCCAAATACAAGTATGGGGAGGCCTGGCAGATTGATTACATCACACTGCCTCAAACCCGCCAAGGCAAGCGCTATGTGCTCACAATGGTAGAAGCCACCACTGGGTGGCTGGAGACCTATCCTGTGCCTCATGCTACTGCCCGGAACACCATCCTGGGCCTGGAAAAGCAAGTCCTTTGGAGGCATGGCACCCCTGAGAGAATCGAGTCTGACAATGGGACTCATTTCAAGAACAGCCTTATAAACACCTGGGCTAGAGAACATGGCATTGAGTGGGTGTACCACATCCCTTACCACGCACCAGCAGCTGGGAAGGTTGAGCGGTGTAATGGACTGCTTAAAACCACCTTGAAGGCACTGGGTGGGGGGACTTTCAAAAACTGGGAGGTGCATTTAGCAAGAGCCACCTGGTTAGTTAACACTCGAGGCTCCACCAGCCGAGCAGGCCCTGCCCAATCCGAACCCCTACAAACAACAGACGGGGATAAGGTTCCAGTGGTGCACATGAGAGGTATGCCTGGAAAAACTGTTTGGGTAAAGTCTGCCTTGAGCAAAGACAAACCCATCCGTGGGGTTGTTTTTGCTCAGGGACCAGGTTGCACCTGGTGGGTGATGCAAAAGGATGGAGAGACCCGATGCTTACCTCAAGGGGACCTTGTTTTAGGGTGAACTACCCATGGCTCTGTACTTGTATCAGTATCAACATGTTTATTTGTATATAATTTGGGTAATGCATAGATTTATACGGTTAAAAAAGTTAAGTTTCATGTAACATGTTAGTATGGGAAAAAATTCGGGGTGGATAATGTTGGGGTTTTAGTTTAGTCTTAGTTTTTTCCTGTTAAAGGAATTTTCTCCCATATGCATGTTGCTAGGGGACAAATAGCTGTACTTAAGAAAAACAAAAAGGGGAGTGGGGCGGGCCTGGCTACTCCTTTGTCTACACCTGGGTGTGGGGTCAGTTCGCTCTGAGCGTCCGGAGAGAAAAGCTGCAGAGAAAGGAGCTGCTGCTTCTTTCTTTTTGGCCGTTCTTTCTTCCTGCTGGAAACAACGCCGGGACCCCAAAAGCCGCTTTCCCTGCCCTGCTGGAGACCGAGCTGTGGCTGCCCTGCTCCGCTGCTGCTTCGAGCTTTCGCTACGCTGTAGCCCTGCTCGCCCTGCCTGCCTGGGCCTCCGTGGGTTTTTCCCATCTGGATACATCTCGTCTGCCACCCGGGATTTGCGTTCGTCCCTGCCGTTCCAACCTGCCGCTCTAGCCTGCCGTTCCAGCCTGCTGTTCCTGAGAGTCCGGGATCGGCTGCCCAGGGGTTTGTGAAGCCTTTGTTCCATCCTTCCCCGGGATCCCCGGAGCACCGGTACCGCGTGCTCCCCGAGCTCGCTCCGGAGCGCCTCCTGCAGCCGCGGGGGAACCATCGCACCTGCCCTGCTCACCGGGAGCCGCCAGCGCCCCTGCCGGCTGCGAGCGGAACTGCACCCGAGGGGAAAGGGCTTGACAGCCGAGAAGGCTGGACTGGGTTTGTGATTGCTGTTACTGCCATAGTTGTTGTTGTTTTGTTTGACTGGTTATATACATATATATAGAGAGAGAGTAAAGAACTGTTATTCCTATTTCCCACATCTTTGCCTAAAGGCCCTTGATTTCAAAATATAATAACTTGGAGGGAAAAGGGGTTATATCTGCCACTTCAAGGGGGGCCTCTGCCTTCCTTAGCAGACACCTGTCTTTCAAAACCGAGACAGATCTTGGCGCCCAATGTGGGGCCTGAGGGCATTAAGAGATAGAGGTGAAAAAGGAATAACAGTTCCTGGATAACTTTATTTTGTGTGCTGGATATTGGAACCTTGTTAGGCAGCACTATGTGGTCTAGTTTACCCTGGTTCGGGTGGCATGTGGCCGTGGCTGTATTCTTCCCCTTTGCAGCTCCTTACTTGAATATGGGTCCTCTGACTAAGGCTACCATTGCTGTTATCCAGCTTGCGTTATGGGTCGAGAAGGTGAGGAATTCATGGGTTTTTAACTTCCTCCGGAATGTGGGCACATGGATAAACAGCTATCACACACTGAGCACATGTTTTTGGGGTTATGTTAACAATGGTACCTTCTGTGAGGAAATGACACCAGGGGAAGTTTTCTCCCAACCCCTCAACCAGTTCTTTGGGCCCACCCCATCAATTTTCGAAGGGTTTAAATTCCCTCTGAATACTAACCATCTGCTGCTGATAGGCCTACTCTATTTAGCACTCAAGGATAAGTTGAGATTGGCTTGGATATCTACCCGGACACCAGCCCCAGAGACTAGAGATCCTGCCCCAGAACCTGACATGGCCCCAGAGAGTAGAGTTCCTTCCCCAGAGCCTGATCCTGCCCCAGAACCTGACACGGCCCCAGACACTAGAGATCCTACCGCAGAGCCAGAGCCTGCCACAGCCCCAGACACTAGAGATCCCGCCCCACAGACTGATACCGCCCAACAGTCCACCTCAGAAATGGACTACCCAAATTGGGTGGGAGTACTGGCAAAAGGGATGCAGGAGATGTGCCAAGAGATGGGTCAGGTGCGCCATGGGATATGCCAGGAGATGGGTCGGGTGCGCCATGGGATATGCCAGGAGATGGGCCAGGTGCGCAAGGAGATGTGCCAGGAGATGGGCCAGGTGCGCCAGGAGATATGCCAATTGCTAAGGGAATACACCTCGTCAGCTAGTGAAAAACCCTCTCCCTGCCCCAAAGAGGGTGAGTCTGATGGTGCAGCAGTGGAACCCACGGATGTTACAACCGTCCAGGCTTCAGCTGAACCACAAGGACAACCACAGCCAGCAGAAGTCGCCCCTGTGCAAAGGAGGAAGTGTAAGACCAAATCAGTACGACCAGTTAATGATGATGGGCAACCAGGGCCCTCACAACCAGCAGGAGAGCCAGAGCCAGAAATCATCACTGAGTCCCTGTCGCACGACAGTCTCCGTGCTATGCGAAACGACATTGTGCGAAGGGGGCGTGAGCCTTATACCACCTGGCTGCTTCGGGTTTGGGACCTTATGGGCACAAGTGTGCAACTGGATAGTGGTGAGGCAAGGTATCTGGGATTGTTGACCCAGGACCCAGGTGTGGACCAGATATTTGTGAGGGAGCCAGGGCCTCTCTCTCTCTGGAAGCGGCTCTTAACGAGTGTGAGAGAAAGGTTCATTCACAAAGAAAGAATGCAGGAGTATCATCATAGAATGCAGTGGAAGACACTCGAGCAAGGGATCCAACAGCTAAGAGAGGTGGCAATATTAGAGGTACTCTTTGGGAAGGATGGACAGCATGATAATGACCCCGATAAGGTCAGGTGCACAGGACAGATGATGTGGAACCTGGCAAGGCTAGGGCCATCGCAATACACCACCTTCATTGCAACGATTGATGCTGACAATACCCGAGAAACAGTGGGCTCTGTTGCCAACAAGCTCAGGCATTATGACAGCATGATCAATGGCCCACTGAAAGCTCATGTCTCTGCTGTGGTCCAGGACCTCAAAGAGGAGATGAAGGAGATGAGGGAGGAGATGAGGGAGGAGATGAGGGAGGAGATGAGGAGGGTCAGTGTGGCACCAGTGCGAGTCACAGGCCCCCAAGTCAGAGCCCGTCGTCCCCCTGCTAGAGAGAGAGGGTACACCCCACGAGCTGAGCTGTGGTTTTTCCTGTGTGAGCATGGGGAAGACATGAGAAGGTGGGATGGGAAACCCACCTCTGCCCTGGCAGCGCGGGTGCGTGAACTCAAGGAGGGAGGCACTAACCGAGGGGGTTCCGCTAAGGTGAAAGTAGCCTCAGCCTCCCGTGACCGAGCTGCCAGGTATTACAGAAGGGAGGATGATATGTCGGATCCCCTTGAAGGTACCTCGAGCATGTACGCCCAGGGAAAGAATGATAACCAGGGCTAGAGGGGCCCTGCCTCTAGCCAGGAAGAGGCACGGGAGAACCGAGTTTTCTGGACGGTGTGGATCCGATGGCCTGGCACATCAGAGCCACAAAAATATGATGCATTGGTTGATACTGGGGCACAGTGTACTTTAATGCCATCGGGACATATGGGGGCAGAACCTGTATCCATCGCTGGGGTGACCGGGGGATCACAGCAGTTGACCCTTTTGGAAGCTGAGGTGAGCCTGACTGGGAAGGAGTGGCAAAAGCATCCGATTGTGACCGGCCCAGAGGCCCCGTGTATTCTGGGCATAGACTTCCTCCGGAATGGCTACTACAAAGACCCAAAAGGACTCAGGTGGGCATTTGGGATTGCTGCTGTGGAGGCAGAGGGCATTAGGCAATTAAACACCCTTCCTGGACTATCTGAGAATCCTTCTGCAGTTGGGCTCCTGAAAGTGGAAGAGCAACGAGTGCCAATTGCCACCTCGACAGTGCACCGCCGGCAGTATCGGACAAATCGAGATGCTGTGATCCCCATCCACAAGATGATCCGCGAGCTGGAGAGTCAAGGGGTGGTCAGCAAGACCCACTCACCCTTCAACAGCCCCATCTGGCCTGTGCGCAAGTCTGACGGGGAATGGAGATTGACTGTGGACTATCGTGCCCTGAATGAAGTGACTCCACCGCTGAGCGCTGCCGTGCCAGACATGTTGGAGCTCCAGTACGAGCTGGAGTCCAAAGCAGCGAAGTGGTACGCCACTATTGACATTGCCAATGCATTCTTCTCCATTCCTCTGGCAGCAGAGTGCAGGCCTCAGTTTGCCTTCACCTGGAGGGGCGTGCAGTACACCTGGAACCGACTGCCCCAGGGGTGGAAGCACAGTCCCACCATCTGTCATGGACTGATCCAGACTGCACTAGAAAAGAGTGAGGCTCCAGAACATCTGCAGTACATTGATGACATCATTGTGTGGGGGAACACCGCAACCGAAGTGTTTGAGAAAGGAGAGAGAATAATTCAAATTCTCCTGCAAGCTGGTTTTGCCATCAAGAAGAGCAAGGTCAAGGGACCTGCCCGAGAGATCCAGTTCCTGGGAGTAAAGTGGCAAGATGGACGACGTCAGATTCCCACTGAGGTCATCAATAAGATCACAGCAATGTCTCCGCCGACCAACAAGAAGGAAACACAAGCTTTCCTAGGCGCTATAGGTTTCTGGAGGATGCACATTCCCGAGTACAGCCAGATCGTGAGTCCTCTCTACCTGGTTACCCGCAAGAAGAATGATTTCCACTGGGGCCCTGAACAGCAGCAAGCCTTCACCCAGATCAAACAGGAAATTGCTCACGCCATAGCCCTTGGCCCAGTCAGGACAGGACCAGAGGTGAAGAACGTGCTCTACTCTGCAGCCGGGAACAATGGTCTGTCCTGGAGCCTCTGGCAGAAGGTGCCTGGTGAGACTCGGGGCCGACCACTGGGATTCTGGAGCCGAAGCTACAGAGGATCTGAAGCCAACTACACTCCCACAGAGAAGGAAATCCTGGCAGCTTATGAAGGAGTCCAGGCTGCCTCAGAAGTAATTGGCACAGAGGCACAACTCCTCCTGGCACCCCGACTACCGGTGCTGGGGTGGATGTTCAGAGGAAAGGTTCCCTCCACGCATCACGCCACCGACGCTACTTGGAGCAAATGGATTGCCCTCATCACGCAGCGTGCCCGAATTGGAAACCCAAGTCGCCCTGGGATCTTGGAAATAATTACGAACTGGCCGGAAGGTGAGACTTTTGGGTTATCTTCTGAAGAAGAAGAGGAGCAGGTGACACGTGCCGAAGAAGCCCCACCATATAACGAGCTACCAGAGAGTGAAAGACAATACGCCCTCTTCACTGATGGTTCCTGCCGAATTGTAGGCGCTAGCCGGAAATGGAAAGCCGCTGTATGGAGCCCCACACGACAAGTTGCACAGGCTACTGAAGGAGAAGGTGGATCGAGCCAATTTGCTGAGCTCAAAGCTGTCCAATTAGCTCTGGACATAGCTGAAAGAGAGAAGTGGCCAAAGCTCTACCTCTACACTGATTCATGGATGGTAGCCAATGCTCTGTGGGGTTGGCTGGAAAGGTGGAAGAAGGCAAACTGGCAGCGCAGAGGAAAACCAATCTGGGCTGCTGAAGAGTGGAAAGACATTGCCACTCGGGTAGAGAAGCTATCCGTGAAGGTCCGTCATGTAGATGCTCACATCCCCAAGAGCCGGGCTAATGAAGAACATCGTAACAACAAACAGGTAGATCAAGCTGCGAAAATAGAGGTGTCCCAGATAGACTTGGATTGGCAACATAAAGGAGAACTGTTCCTAGCTCGATGGGCCCATGATGCCTCAGGTCATCAGGGCAGAGATGCCACCTATAAGTGGGCACGAGACCGAGGGGTGGATCTAACCATGGACAGTATCTCCCAGGTTATCCATGATTGTGAGACATGCGCTGCGATCAAGCAGGCCAAGCGGGTGAAGCCCCTGTGGTACCGTGGGCGATGGTCCAAATACAAGTATGGGGAGGCCTGGCAGATTGATTACATCACACTGCCTCAAACCCGCCAAGGCAAGCGCTATGTGCTCACAATGGTAGAAGCCACCACTGGGTGGCTGGAGACCTATCCTGTGCCTCATGCTACTGCCCGGAACACCATCCTGGGCCTGGAAAAGCAAGTCCTTTGGAGGCATGGCACCCCTGAGAGAATCGAGTCTGACAATGGGACTCATTTCAAGAACAGCCTTATAAACACCTGGGCTAGAGAACATGGCATTGAGTGGGTGTACCACATCCCTTACCACGCACCAGCAGCTGGGAAGGTTGAGCGGTGTAATGGACTGCTTAAAACCACCTTGAAGGCACTGGGTGGGGGGACTTTCAAAAACTGGGAGGTGCATTTAGCAAGAGCCACCTGGTTAGTTAACACTCGAGGCTCCACCAGCCGAGCAGGCCCTGCCCAATCCGAACCCCTACAAACAACAGACGGGGATAAGGTTCCAGTGGTGCACATGAGAGGTATGCCTGGAAAAACTGTTTGGGTAAAGTCTGCCTTGAGCAAAGACAAACCCATCCGTGGGGTTGTTTTTGCTCAGGGACCAGGTTGCACCTGGTGGGTGATGCAAAAGGATGGAGAGACCCGATGCTTACCTCAAGGGGACCTTGTTTTAGGGTGAACTACCCATGGCTCTGTACTTGTATCAGTATCAACATGTTTATTTGTATATAATTTGGGTAATGCATAGATTTATACGGTTAAAAAAGTTAAGTTTCATGTAACATGTTAGTATGGGAAAAAATTCGGGGTGGATAATGTTGGGGTTTTAGTTTAGTCTTAGTTTTTTCCTGTTAAAGGAATTTTCTCCCATATGCATGTTGCTAGGGGACAAATAGCTGTACTTAAGAAAAACAAAAAGGGGAGTGGGGCGGGCCTGGCTACTCCTTTGTCTACACCTGGGTGTGGGGTCAGTTCGCTCTGAGCGTCCGGAGAGAAAAGCTGCAGAGAAAGGAGCTGCTGCTTCTTTCTTTTTGGCCGTTCTTTCTTCCTGCTGGAAACAACGCCGGGACCCCAAAAGCCGCTTTCCCTGCCCTGCTGGAGACCGAGCTGTGGCTGCCCTGCTCCGCTGCTGCTTCGAGCTTTCGCTACGCTGTAGCCCTGCTCGCCCTGCCTGCCTGGGCCTCCGTGGGTTTTTCCCATCTGGATACATCTCGTCTGCCACCCGGGATTTGCGTTCGTCCCTGCCGTTCCAACCTGCCGCTCTAGCCTGCCGTTCCAGCCTGCTGTTCCTGAGAGTCCGGGATCAGCTGCCCAGCGGTTTGTGAAGCCTTTGTTCCATCCTTCCCCGGGATCCCCGGAGCACCGGTACCGCGTGCTCCCCGAGCTCGCTCCGGAGCACCTCCTGCAGCCGCGGGGGAACCATCGCACCTGCCCTGCTCACCGGGAGCCGCCAGCGCCCCTGCCGGCTGCGAGCGGAACTGCACCCGAGGGGAAAGGGCCTGACAGCCGAGAAGGCTGGGACTGGGTTTGTGATTGCTGTTACTGCCAGAGTTGTTGTTGTTTTGTTTGACTGGTTATATACATATATATAGAGAGAGAGTAAAGAACTGTTATTCCTATTTCCCACATCTTTGCCTAAAGGCCCTTGATTTCAAAATATAATAACTTGGAGGGAAAAGGGGTTATATCTGCCACTTCAAGGGGGGCCTCTGCCTTCCTTAGCAGACACCTGTCTTTCAAAACCAAGACATCAGAAGTGAAGCAAGAAGGCCTTCTCTTATTCTTCCCTGTTGCTCCTTTGGCGCTGAGGGAGGGAAGGGATGACAGCAACACAATAACACTGCTGGAAGTTTCAGAATACATCACTTGTCCTGCTATCCAGTGCAGGTAAAAAAAATCTGTGCTAAATTTTCAAGTTATTTTTTTCCCTATTTTTTAGGCAGATAATGGAGAGGTAGATTATTAATAATTATGCCACCATGAGATGTAGATTTGAACCTTTAGGCTCCTTTTGCATTGCAACTGAAAGAAAGAGGGAGAAAAAAGCCCACAAAAACAAACTCTAAAGAACAATTCATAAATATTTAATGAATGAGCAAACATTGGCATCATATAAACATTTTCTTTCTCCTCATCAGTATTCAGGGGCTGTATTGCCATCTGGCAAAGGTTTCAGTTGACTAAGGCTGAAGCAATAAATTAATACAGTAAAAGATGCTACTAACAGTTTTAAACCAATTAAAATGCCAGAAGCAGACTATGTGTGTTAAAATGTCATGTCATGATCCTGCAGCAGAGAACCAAAGAGCTGTAATAATCCAAGTGTGAAAGAACAAAGACTGTAGGATTCAAGAGTATTGCTTGGTGTGAGCCTTATGGCATGCACAAATATTCTTGTAATTCAAAATGGTAAATATTCTGACCCATAGGAGAGTGGACAATAGTTTTGTGATAGAACAGAGTTTGTCTCAAATTTTCACTCTTTGCTTTGGATACAGTGAGAACAAAAGAAAAGAAATAAGGGTAAGTCAAGTGCGTGTCTTAGGTCTTCTATTACCATCCAAAAGCTTAATGGAAAAATGGTTGAGAAAACCCGTCAAGTTACAATCTTTCACTGCCTGGAGACAGGGAACAGCAAAAGGGTGCATTGGGGGTCAAGCACCAAGCAGCAGCTGCTTCTGTGGCTCTGTCTTGCCAGGGCTTAGACTGCAGGATAAGAACTAGGCTCCACAGGATCCCCCATCCAGAGTTACCTACTCCAGCACAGGGCAGGTTCATTCTTCAAAGGAACTGAGCAGAGCTTGCTGCGGTCTTTTGAAGGGTCTGGTTTCCTCCAACTTTTTATGGAGACTGTAAAGGTGGATGCTGTGTTTAGGAGTTTGAGACTTTCCTTAGAGAAATGCCTTGTGGCCTGACTTCTTTCTTGGAGAAAAATGTCACTGGATTTGCAAGCTGAGTGAAAAAGCTCTTGTAGGGGTAATGCAAAGCAATGCCATAACCTCCTCTGAAACAAGCTAAAGAATTGCATTGAACTTTTGAGGGTTTTTTGCTTCTTTTTTCTTTAAATCAGGACAGGATACTTTAAAACAGTCTGGCAAAAGGATGTTATCAAAGATCTTTCTGAAGGTTTCCAAGGCAGGGAATACCTATGGGAACATTCAAGATGGGGAAGAAGCCCATTCCCAAACCTGTCAGTTTGGTATGTCACTTTTGTACAACACAGAAAGGAAAGAAAAGAGAATAAATGTTCCATATCCTTCAAAAATGACAGTATAAAAACAGTGGAAATATTTTTCAATAATTTCATCCACTTATTTGCTTTCTACAGATATGAAGGGAGCAATAGTGTGGCTGTGTTACTAGAAAATATACAACACTGTTAATGTCTTCTGCAAATATAGTGAAGGATGTCTTTGTAAATTATTTTCATTATCATATGAGAAACAAGTTGAAACAATGCAGTAAAACCTGCTAACAGCAAAATTATGCTAGGGTTTTTTCTGCTAAAACTTAATCACTAAGAATAGAGCTAGCTGAGTGACACATAAAACTGTACCAGGATGGAGCTGTATCTTTTAGAGATATGAATGCTATTAGATGATTGCTACTAAAATATTTGAAATTTCAAAGTGATATATTGTAATAGTTTTATGTATTTTGGAAGCACAAATGAGGCTTTTAATGTTGCCTGATCTCATTGCTGTGGGAGGGAAGTCTTGTCTTTTTTTCATGAATGGCAATGATTTAAAGATGTTAAAGGTAAACATTGTGCTTTTCCTGAAATATATATTGCTACTGACTTGTGCCCTTGTATAAGTCAGACATCCTCAGCTTCCACTTCTGTTAAAAAAATCTTTCCAGTTTTGTGGTTTTTAAAACAATTACTCATAAAGATTTGCCTACATTCTACCAAGTTAATTTTTGTATGTCATATTAAAAATTAAATAAATAAAAAAAAAATAAAATCATAAACAGCTCCAAATCTATGTACTGAATGAAAATGCCATTTTCATTTGGACTATAAGATCTGATATAATGTCTATCATAATTAATTCAAAATGCTCAGAGTACAGGAACTTTAGAGGGAATATGCTATGAAGATTCCTCCAGTGACCCTTGATTATATAGAATTATATAACACAAATATATGTAGAGGAATTTTCTAGATGAAAGTAATGGTTATGATTTATTAATAACCAACTATTTTTCATGAAGATTACAAGGTAAGGTTGTTTTCTTTTATATGTGATGCAAGACCTTTGAGAATTAACTTAAAACTCCCTATGAAAACCCTTCCCCATATTTTTGTTTTGCAGGGATCTCTTTAAAATAACATTGTAGACTATTATTTATCAGGGAGAGAAAAGCAAAGGAGTAATCAGGAACTGAGTTTTGTTTTCACCATCCTCATCTTCATAATCACTAAGGAACATCATCTTGCCCCTAGAGCAATCAGCATCAATCATCCGTAAGTTCCAACAGCTGAAGATTTTAAGAGCTTTCAACAATATGATTGTAGTGCTGTGGTGACTGACATACCTCCACTCAACTCTCTGTTCTGGTAGTTCTGCAGCTCCTTTGATAGAGTAGGAAAACTGATTTTAAATGGTTTCCTTTTATAAGCACAAAACCCCCCAAATTTTGAATTATTTCTATTAAATTTTGATCAGTGATATGTGAGAAGGTAATTAACTATTAGAAGATATATATAGCCTTATATTTCAATAATTTCCAGAAAGAAGACTGTCTCTCAGATTTTCACTAATATTATGTTAACAACAAGCAATGGTAAATTACCAAAGATAAAAGTAATTTTCTTCTAAAACACCTTTGACATTGTCCACTATTTCCAACTTAGTTCCAAAGCTACCTTGAAAATCATGGAATGGGTTATTGTGTAGCAAATAAATAATTTAAGAAACCTTCAATCAGATGGGAGGTAACACACCTTCAAAAATATATGAAACATATGTTACCAAATATTCTCTTTTTAGACATGGGCAAATCTTGGTAATGAGAACTGCCGAGATCTTCAGACCCAGCCGGTATCTACTTATAGGAAAGGGTTAAATTGCCCCTGCTACCAGAGAGTGCACCACGCTCCAGATGCAGCAGCCTGGGAAAGGCAGATGGACCATCTCATCCCACCTTTCAAGAGAACATACTGTGCAGTCAACAGGGAAACCAGGTACAGCTTTCATCACAATCCATCCTTTTTCTTAGGCTTCATAAACTATCCCTGGCGATCACATCATTGGTCCTGAACCTTGTGAAATGATGATGAGATAGTTACAGGGGAGTGAAGCAGTTTCTGTGCATCCTTCAATGCCAGATGGTAGAAGGGGCCTGACTCCTGTGTTGCATTCCCTCTCCTTCCCAGAGTAGATGGCAGTGGAAACAGCCCTCTGCACTCACCACCTGGGCTCCTCAGACAATAGGCATTCCATAAAATGAACCTTTTGCTCTATTTACCCCTAGAAAATACCTCAAATTTACTGAATTTTATTTTTCATTTTGCTAAATACACTCAGTTTGAGCCTTGACCTGGCTTGTGTAGCATCATCCTATCTTGAAGAAGGTGCCAGCATGGCCAGCAGTCAGTAACAGCCTGGACATCCAGGAGTTTTCTGTTTCTACAATACTGGTTTTTTTTAAAAAGGGCAAAGTATGTAACAGAACATGAGCAGTCTTTAAATTCAGACACCAGGGATCTTCTGGGGAATTGAATTAAAACAAACAATTTGAGAGTATATTCAGTGTTCTTGCAGAGCATTTTATAGCTGCAGTGAACCACTTAGCTGGCAGGTTTTAAGCACTTTTCTCTTATTTGAATAATGTAGTGTTGCTATTAATGTTTAAAATACAGGTACTTCTTGTATACCCTCCCAGCTGATGTACCTTAATGAACTAGTGCCAGCTGAATGGGATGAGTCATCGTCCTATTGACCCATGTTCAAAATAACACTCAAAATTTGTCTAATTTTGTCTAAAATTATACAGGGCAGGCAGAACCTCCAGGGAAGCTTCTGTTTAGAATAGAGATGGAAATGCTATTCCCAAACCAGATAGACAGGATGATTGAACAGATAATTTGCAGATATGATTGTTATTGCTACTGCTTGCCTTGAGCTTTAATATGTGCAGAAAAACCTTTTTGCTGGTTTCATAGCCTTTGCAAACTGCTGTGGTGGTAATTTCACTTCAGTGATTCCAAAACCAACTTCAATTACATGAGCAGCTTTAAATAAAAGAAGACCAGGAGGATTAGGAAATGTAAATGGATCTATTAAGTTATAGTCATCTTTATTTTTGCAGTCTGCACATAATTGTTATAACTGATAAAAAATCCCTCTTCTTGTTCTGAAAGTAAAACATTAGCAGTATGCAAATTGGCAGAAATATCAGTGCAGCAGTTCACACAGGTGTAGAGCGTAATTCAAAGCTTGCCTCATAATATTCTGCCCCAAACTTGCTTAGATAGCCAGAGAAATGTGTAGATTGAACTTCTGAGTTATTAGAGCTAAGATGCTGTCTTTATTTTCTCATTTTAGTTGCAAAATTATTATCCCAAATAAACCCTAATGGAGTTGTTATTGTCAGCACATTTTACATCCCAAGCATGATACTTCCAGAAAAAAGAGACAAGGATTTTCATATTTTTTATTTTACAATTGTAAGATAGAGAGTGTGTGAGGTTCATTTAACTGAGAGTTAAAATGGAAATGAAGATTGGGAACTTGAAGGCTTACCCTAAATTATTTAATTTTGTCCCCTTAAAATTTATTAGCTTGAGAATATATTTTTAATTGGTATTTCCTGCATTCTACAGAAACCAGGTATTTAGAACTAGAAAGGGATTGTCCCGGTTTGAGACTAATTAGGAGGAAACGTCCTCTGAGAGAAGGCAGGTTTCAGCAGCCCCTCCCCCACCAGGTTTGGAAAGAAGGTTTTCTTGGAGGAAAGTGAAAAAAACCCTATTTGTTTAACAAGCAGGGTGCACACAGGCACTAAAAAGAATAATGTTAAATAATAAAACCTCTCGCTGTGGAGAAGACCTGGGAAGATTCCAGAGTTCTTTCTGTGGGTGTGGCTCTCCCCTCCGGAGCTGGGGTTCTTCGTGGGCCCTCCAGGCTACAATGTAGGGCCTCCCGGTGATGTCCTGGTGTTGCTGAACAGTCCAGAAGAGAAGAAGCAGCCAAAGTCCCAGGGAAAAAACTTTTTGCCTCAGCTAGCAAGGCTAGCTAAAAAGCAAAGAATTTTAGCTCTCTGTCTCTCTCCTGAGAAAAGGAACCGAAAACTGGGGAAAGGCAGGAAAATTCTTTCCTCCTCTCTGCCTCGGTGAGTTATTTGTGTTTTTGAACACAGGCCACCAAAAGAATTCCACCGGCTTCCCCCCACTCTCTCTTAAAGGTACAGAACTCATGTCTGGCATAGAGCATGTGATAGGAGATACAGCACCATAAAGTCATTCCAAGGCAGGGATAAAATTTGACAATATTTCTTTCAGTGAATTATCTTCTTCCTGAACCTCAGTGCCAAAAGCATTTAAAATCTCAGCCCACACCAAGACAAGAATTTTAGTATAAATATTACAAAACTGAAGATTTTCCAAATACCTGAATTTTATCTTGAATTTCCCTCCCTTAGTTGCCTTATGCAAATAGTCTGTTTTCTGTAAAGTGCAAATTAGTAACTCACTAAG
Organism: Corvus hawaiiensis; assembly: GCF_020740725.1. Classification (NCBI taxonomy): domain Eukaryota; kingdom Metazoa; phylum Chordata; class Aves; order Passeriformes; family Corvidae; genus Corvus; species Corvus hawaiiensis. The sequence continues at coordinate 66,078,585 of NC_063217.1, forward strand.
CAGAAAAGCTCAAAATATATATGGATATATCAGACAGTTCTGGTGGAATTTACAATCCAGTTGTCTTATTCAACAGTATTATAACTTCTCTTACTACTTTCTATCCCTGTTTGTTTTGCCTATAAAATTTCATGCTGGTTAGAATATTTTGTGAAATATGTTTTACTGTATGAATCAATAATATTATTATAGGTTACAACTGCATTAGAAATGCCAACTGCTGCTTAATCAGTTGATCAAATAACTCTTTTGTACAGTATTACCAGATATGTTGACTTTCATAGCATGGTGTTTACTGTAAAAACACACAGAATTTGCAACAGCATTTAGAAAAATTTGACTCACACACCTGAAAGTGTGTCTTACTGAAGTCATGTATCACTGCAATGTACAACTCTGATGGAAATATGCATTTAAAACTTGGTGAGTGTGAAGAGAAATGTTTTGAGATAAGTTGAGAAAGTAGGCTGTAGAACATCACACCACAGCATGGGGACATGAGCAGAATGTGCTATTGGGAGTTATCCTTCCTGTGAAAACGTGTATAGTTGCACAGGACAATGTTATTGCTTGTACTGACCAGGGATCCTCTGTTATAGCCCTTCATTAAAACCAGCTTCATTTCATGCCATGAGTCTTTCTTTCTGTGGTTTCTTCATGGTGTCTTCCTTTGTTCATATTCTCTTCACAAATATTTTGCCAGAAATACAAGTGCTAGCATTTTCCTAGTAATTTTCCAGCAACTTTTCATGTGAGATGAGTCTTAGCCAGCCAATGGCACTGTATGCCATGCTGGCTATGTCACATTGCAAGGCAGATGATCTGACTGCCTCTTGTTCACTGTCAGCTTGAGTCACTTGAGTAAACACATTGTCAGTGGCATGGGAAGCATGGAACAATGCCTCAACTGTATTTTGTTAGACAGACAATTCTTCCTTAATGTTCTTATCCTCAATGCCAAAAAGTCACATAATCAGATGAAAGAAAACACATATTCTAGATCCTGAATACCTCTTCTTCTATTTTCTGCTTATCTTAGTCTTGGTCATTTGAAGTAAATTGAATGATATATGTTGATACCACAGTTTGACCTAACAGGGAAAGAAAGAGGTTGATGATAAACCTCCTGGCAATGCTCAAGAAAGTAGAACTGTTATTTAACAGTTTTGTTTGTAATTTTTTTGACAAAAACTGTGATTGAGATACACACTCCTGGCAAAATATCAGCCACAGGGACATCTTGGGTCATCATGACAAGTATTTATTATTTTGTTTTATAGCTATATAGGAGAATCTAGATTTTGTTCTCTTTTGTAGTCAAAGGGGAAACTACGCTGTCTTTAGGCCCTCTGCTCCTCCTCTGAGTGTTGCATGGGAAGAGATGTTGCATGTACGATTTTCTTCATGCAAGCTACAAAATGGTTTCTTCTATACAATTTTATGTTTCAAAAGTTTTATCAGGCTTGACATTTTTAGTATTTACTACAATATAAAATACATTTATTTAGAAATTTTCTTAAGGTATTTGAAGAAAGAGCATGTGTGTGCGATGACTTAAAGAGAAAGTCATCATCTTGGTTTTTTCTTGTGGCTTCACCACCCCCCACCACTCCCTACCCCCCACCCCTCTGTTTTGTCACATCTGAGGAGGTTTGTGGAAGGAAAGTGTAAAGTGATTTTCTCAGTTTCCTAGGCTGCAGGCTGATTAGACATGTTGAGGTGCACTTTGGCTCTGTGACAGTGCTTTACAAAACTGCTGGAGCTGGCAATTCCCTTAAGGGACATTTTTAGTACATAACTCTTAAATAAGAAAACATCTGCTGTTTTTTGTACTGCTGTTCTGCATTCTCTTATTCTATCTCTCAAAATTAAAGATGCAGGAGACAATTGAAAATAGTTTTATTTTCCCTCTAGAACAAAAGCGTAAATCTTTTAAAAAAACTGTTAAACTGTTGTTGAGGTTCATTACAGAGACAGATGGGTCAGAAAATCATCACAGAATTGAAAGTAGTACACATAATTGCTAGCTTTTTATTTCTTTCTTTTTTTTTTTTTTTTTTCCTTGCTTTTGTCAGGAATGTTCACAGAGCAAATTAATTAAGCTGTTTATTCTTCTGTGTGATAGAACAGCAATTCTAAGGTCTTGCCTGGACATCCGTTACAAGTAAACAAAACATAATTTCTTGTAAATTATTGTTTTTGATGATTTTCATAGGTCACTCATAAATTGTCATCTTTAGAGGTCCTCTCAAATTACCTCTCAAACTAACATTAATATGTTTAGAATAAAGTCTTGTTAAAATCAAAGAAGCAAATTATCCAAAGTCACTTGGGAGTAATGCATTTACATGCAGATAACAAATACTGATGGATAAACTTGCTAAAATATTCATAATCTAGGAAAATCAAGACTTGCCTTACTGTGTATCCAAAAGGACTGTACTAATGATTCAAAATATCTGCTTTGGTCCTGTGCTGGCTAGCATGATGTCCCAGGCACCGAGCAATCTTCTGCCTGCCCCGAGCAGGGACAGATGGAGTCCGATTGCGGCGCACAGGAGAACGGGTGAATTTCCAGCTAGGGTTTGCCTTGCACCCTGATGGCTAGTGCGTGCGAAGGACATAGGATAAAGCAGAGGGACTCTCGGTGGGAGAAGGAGTTTATTCCAGGGTAAAAAACCACAGAGGGAGACCAAGACACATGCCTGGCGGGACAGTTTTGTATCCCAACAAGCAGGCGTGGAAAACACACAGCAACCAATGATACATCAGCCAGGGGGCGGGGAGAAGAGATTACAACTAATGGGAGGAGGGGTAGGCGGGGAGGATTAGAAAGGACCAATTAACAGCCAAAGGAGAAATATGGGGAAGGGAAAACTGTGGCTAAAGGTAGGGCAGCGAGCATAGCTTTTGGTGTGCTCAAGGCTTTTGGGGCTGGCCCTAGGGTTGGTCATTGTTCACTGCAACAAATATCACATTTACTCCAGTCATTTAATTATTTACAAACGTAGTTCAGACAGAGCTAACTGGAAATTTTACTTGGTTTTGTGACCTCTTCTCTAACATTGCTTAATTTCCCAGGATGGTTTTGGTAAAATGATGGAAACAATAGACCTCTTCTGTAGTACACTTGGATCAATGAGCAATATCACAGGCTGTATCATGACTTACACCTTGACAGCTTCTTTGCTTCTTGCTCACAGGGAATATGGAGCTGGCGTCCCTGGCAAGGCTGAGTTTGAGACACAAGGCTTGCTTTTCATTGATGGCAAGGTCCAACAACCCCAATTCCCTGAAAACACAGCACAAGTTTGTAGGTTTCGGGGGTTCTGGGGTCCTGTCGGGACGGCCGGACGTAGACGGTGACGGATGGAGACGAGAGATCTCTATAGGCAGGTCTTGGGACACAGCCGGTTTATTGTAAAGGGCGTGGGTATTGGGGCACTGCTCAGAGCTGGCAGACTCAGCTCTGAGCAGGCCCAAGAGAGCAAGAGAGTGAACGGGTGAGAGAGAGAGAGAGAGTAGGAGCAAGAGTAGAAGTGGAAGAGAGAGAATGAATAGAAGTGAGAATGAGAATTGAGAATGAGAAAGAGAATGAGAATGAGAATGAGAATGTCTGAAGTCCTGGTTACAATACAATAAATCATCTTCTGCACTGAATATTCTAATTGTCACTAACCAATCTAATACAAGATACAAATCCTATAGCATTTACATACAGCCTATAAGAGTTCTTATATTACCATAGAGTGTTACATCTTAACTTCTAAAAACTACTCTTTGGACCCCTTCTGCTGAGCTAGTAGGGTCTGCTCTGACCCTTGGACCTGTTTGCAAGCAGAGGGTATTGTTCCATCAAGAGGGGATTACTTCAGTCGGCCATACCATTGTTTTCTAGTTGTTCAGTAACTAAGACCTGGTATTTCAAAAGTGGCTTTCATTTCGATGTTGCCTGTAGTTTTCATATTCCCAAAATCTTTTGTCAGGCAATCATATTTCCAAGGCTTTCCTGTTTCATCTTCCCCAACATCTCCCCCTTTTCGACGGACAATTAAGATATTAGACATAGTCTTACTCGTCATTTTTTGCACACACTGAAGTATACAAGGTACTGCTACTAAAACTATAATTATTACTACTAGAATAATCAAGCCTATTTTACAGAGTTCCCTTAGCCAGGGTGCAAAGCTCCAACCATCAAACAAACTGTCTAGCCAAGACGGGTTATCTGTTGTAATTTGGTTAGCTAGGTCCCTTAGGTTTTGTAACTGTTTGTGAATGGAAACAGAATGATCGGATAAATTCATACAGCATAATCCTTCAAAATCTTCACAGCCATGCCCATGTGCTAATAAAAGATAATCAATGTAAGTTTGGTGTCTATGGCTGGAAGTCGGAGAAATGTGATGATTATCACATGGCTAATACTTATCAAGAATAACATTACCAAAACCTTCTGGAAAAGGCATTCCAACTGAACAAGTTGAAAAAAGTTTGTCAGGACTTGTGTCAGATAGACAGATGGTATCGGAGCCTGCAGATTTGGCTAAAGCAACCCAGACATTTGTCTTTGGTTGATTTATAGGTAAAGTTTCGCTACAAAAACAAAAACAAAAGGTTAAAAGCAACATGCATCTACATAAATAATGCTAAAACTCCATTCTTTTCTTGAGCTGTTTCTGGCAGACAATCTTCTCTCAGTGGTTCTGCCGAGTTCACATTTCAGTGTTGGCTTCTCAGCTTCCACTCGTGGGGTCACTGGCTGAAGTGGAACTGACAGTGGGCTTTAATGCGTGGTACAGCTTCACGGTCTTTGCTGGAATCCACTTAGTTCCTTCACCTGTGGAGAGACATGCAAATCCCTTTCCCCACATTATAAGATCATAAGGTCTTTCTATTTTTCCTGATGCTAAATTCTTAATTAAAACTGGAGGGTGCTCTTTCAGTTTTGCTTTTTTGTTGTTTAGGAAATGTCTATAGATGGGGGGTTCAGGCTCTTCTGCAGAGCTGTTCAAGAAATTAAAAACATACAAGGCTTTATTCAACCTTCTTTGAGGTGTAGCCTGGGCTTTTCCCCTTTTCTGTTGATTTAAAATGCGTTTTAAAGTTTGATGTGTTCCTTTTAGGGTACTTTTTGGCAGTTGTTTAAGATACGGTGAGCAAATGCCACTGTATCTTACAGCACTTTTTAGTTCTTTAATTTGGAGAGTGGAGATAGGAGCCCACATTTTAGGACTGTCAGGCTGTTGGCTAGCTATCACAGGCTTAGTTAATAGACTAAGACTTTCATCTTTATAGATTTGGGGTCTTATTTCATGGCAATCTGTTAATTTAGAATAATCTGAGCACTTTGGAGGATTTTTTGATTCAGAAGGTAGCGCTGACAAACTTTCAGAACTCGTTTTCTCTTTCTGGGTTGCAAGATCCCCGCCGCTTGCCGGCGGGACTCTGGGGCTTATTGCAGACAAATCTGGCTGCTTTTCAGAGTTTACTTGTGTTAGATTTAAAGCATCAGCTCCAGCAGAGGGGCTCTCCGTCTCCCCTGCCACTGGAGCTGCATTATTGCTCTCGGTTCCCCCCTTGCTCGTGGCTTCTGAGGCAAGGCTGCGCTGCGCGGAGGGATACGGCTGTACGGTGTCGGGGGACCCCGGCGGGGGCGGCTGCGGCGCGGGGATGGGACCCGGCGGGGGTGATGATGGCATGGCAGAGTTCGGGAGTGGTGCAGCCGATCTCGGTGGTGGCGGGCGAGGAGGCGGGGTGGAGCTGCGTGGCGGAGTCGCAGGAGGATGCGCGGCTGGTCCCGGGAGCGGTGCTGAGGTTGGAGAAGTCTGAGCGGACTGATACCACTGGTCCGGGAGTTGCAGCAATGGCGCATGCGCGTGTTGCGTTATCAGGTCCGCGCGGTAGGCTGTAAGGGCAGCAGTCCATGTGGCGGGCGGTTCGGGCAGAGCGGGAGATGGCAGGACTGCAGAACCAGGGGCTGGGGCTGCGGTCGCGGGAGGCAGGAGGGCTGGTGGCTGGATCGCGGCGTGCTGCTGCTGGAAGCTTGTAGGCTGGGCTGGGGTGGGTGGTGGCGGGGCGGCGGTGCCGGGAGGCGGGGCTGGAGCAGCGGCAGGAACGGAGGAGACTGCAGACCTCCGTGCAGGCAGCGCGGCACCGGCATCAAGTGGCTCGCGGAGCTGGGGCGCTCCCAGCACAAGCGATGGTGTGCGGGGATCGGGGAACCGCACAGAAACGGCAGGAGGAGCGGGAGTAGACACAGGCGGCTGCTGTGCCGCCACGGGGCCGGGGGACCGCTCGGGGCGTGCTGTGCGCGCTTGAACGGCAGGGTGGGGGGGTAGGGTTCCTGCGGTAACGTGCACAGGGGGTGCCGGAGACAGCAGGACAGCCGTGGCCGGCGCTCTGGGCACCAGTGTTTCGGGAGCGGCAGGGGACTGTGAAGACGCAGCAGCGGCGGACGGGGATGGAACAATGGCTATCATCGGCGCCGTGGGGGGGGGGGGGGGGCCTGGGGGGCTGGAAGAAGGGTCGCCGCTTGGCTTTGGGGGGGGCCGGCTATAATGGCAGCCATGGCCATAACCGGCGCGGCTGGGGGAGGGGTAACACCCGTAGGTAGCAGGGGGGTAGGCGCTGGCCCCGCCGGGGTACCGCCGGGGGGCGGGGCCATCATGATGTCAGCAGCGGGGGGTGGGGTAGCAATGACGGCAGCAGGGGGGGGTGGAGCCGCGGTGACGGAACCGGGGGGGGGGCACGGAGGGGCAGGGGCAAGGGGCGGGGCCGCGGAGACGCTGGAACTGAGGGCGGGGGCCGCGGGGGATGGGGCAGCGGGGGCCGCGGGGGATGGGGCAGCGGGGAGGAACGGGATGGTGGGAGGGGCCATAGGGTCCGGTGGGGTGGCTGGGGCCGGGGGTAACGGGCGCGGGGGCTGCGAGCACGGGGGGCGGGGCGGCGCGCGTCAGCCGGACCGTGGGTATCGGAGCCGCGGGGTCCGGCGGAGGGGCGAGGGCCATGCTCCGCTGCGGGCTGGCGACGGCAAGGGGCGGACTAGCAGCCGGAACCGGGCTCGGCGGGGTGACTGCTGCAGGCGGCGCCACTGCAGCAAACAGCTCTACCAGCGCTCTGCAAGCTGGGAGCAGCTGTGCGGCTGCCATATCTCGGTAGGAGATATTATTAAAGAGCTTAACTCCAACTGTGTCCCAAAAGTCTCTTGTAAAGACGGCTGAACGGTCAGCATTTGGGAAATTAAGTCGGGTCCATTCTAAAAGATTTTTTAGCTCGTGTTTAGGCAACTGACTTGGACCAGAGCTTATAAGTAAATGCTTAAGTTGCTTATAGAGATCTCTGTCATGGGCAGAGTGGGTTTGTCCCATTTTTTAGACCAGTATGATACTCACTTAGGTGATGTCGCAGGAGCAGCGTCCTTACTCAGGTGTCTGTCGTGCGGGGCTGGCCAGGCACTCCACTCAGCACTCAGGACGCCGCTTTTCGGTCCTTTCCCAGAGCTCCGGTTTCAGGCGTCACTTGGCAACGGCTTTCCGTGCTCAGGACCTCACAGGTGGGTCCGCACTGAGCTCCAGTGCGGGCGGTGCTCAGCACTACTCGCCTGTGCTCGGGGCGTGCGGCAGATTTCCCTCCGCAGAGCTCCGGTCAGTACTGCTTAGCAGCGTGTCCGTGCTCAAGGGGTGATACGGCAGACCTCCTCAAAGAGCTCCAGGGGGCCGCTGCGCAGCAGTGGCGGCCTGTGCTCGAGGACTGCCAGGCAATTGCCTCCAAGAGCTCCAGGTAAACCCCATGCTCGAAGGCTGCCTCAGCAGAATTACAGAGCTCCAGCTATTACGATGCGCAGCATCGGTATGCCGTGCTCACGACAAGTTCTAGGTGGCTATAACTGGTCTTTTAGTTACCGTCCATGGAGAAAAGTCCTACAGATGGAGAAAGCTGAACCGGGCGTTCAATCACGTTGTGCGCCAGGCTGCAGGTGCTGGGTGTGGGCTCGGCAATCACGTTGGGCGCCAGACTGTAGGTTATGGGTGTGGGTTGGGCAATCACGTTGGGCGCCAGACTGTAGGTTTCGGGGGTTCTGGGGGTCCAGTCGGGACGGCCGGACGTAGACGGTGACGGATGGAGACGAGAGATCTCTATAGGCAGGTCTTGGGACACAGTCGGTTTATTGTAAAGGGCGTGGGTATTGGGGCACTGCTCAGAGCTGGTAGACTCAGCTCTGAGCAGGCCCAAGAGAGCAAGAGAGTGAACGGGTGAGAGAGAGAGAGAGAGAGAGTAGGAGCAAGAGTAGAAGTGGAAGAGAGGAATGAATAGAAGAGAGAATGAATAGAAGTGAGAATGAGAAAGAGAATGAGAATGAGAATGAGAATGTCTGAAGTCCTGGTTACAATACAATAAATCATCTTCTGCACTGAATATTCTAATTGTCACTAACCAATCTAATACAAGATACAAATCCTATAGCATTTACATACAGCCTATAAGAGTTCTTATATTACCATAGAGTGTTACATCTTAACTTCTAAAAACTACTCTTTGGACCCCTTCTGCTGAGCTAGTAGGGTCTGCTCTGACCCTTGGACCTGTTTGCAAGCAGAGGGTATTGTTCCATCAAGAGGGGATTACTTCAGTCGGCCATACCATTGTTTTCTAGTTGTTCAGTAACTAAGACCTGGTATTTCAAAAGTGGCTTTCATTTCGATGTTGCCTGTAGTTTTCATATTCCCAAAATCTTTTGTCAGGCAATCATATTTCCAAGGCTTTCCTGTTTCATCTTCCCCAACAAAGTTGATAGGCAACCACAATAAATAAGAGCTATGGCAAAAGGCAAAACATCTTTGCAATATGCTAACCTTCCGATGTCCAAGTTCCACAGGAACCTGTTACTTTACAAAGGTTTTCAGGAACTTTATAAAATGCTTTTATTTCATGTTTTCACCTGGTGCAGTTAAGGAAATGACTGGCTGCTACAGGAGAGGAGAAGAGATTTGTCAAAAAGAGTATTGTAGAAACCCGAGAGAGAGATTTAAGGGATGAAAAATCTACAAATTTCAAATTGGTAGTAGCTGTGTTTTGTTCCACACAGATAAGAGGAACATTTTGAATATTTGATTGTTTGAAGTTATGAAATTGATAGTTTTGATCAAAAATTTAGTGTTGATTTCCTGTGCTGAGTTCTTTTTTGATACCATCAAGAATTACTAAGGAGAAACTCACTGTGAATTGTTTGACAGGATTTCTAGTACTCGGTTTTCAGAGCGCAAATTGCTTATACCCTTGTGTTTGTGAGGTTTCAGGGCTTCTACACTCTCCTCATAAAGAAGCTGCCGAAACAAAAATTACTTTTTTTCCAGTTAGATGCATTCAAAACCTTGCTATCAGTTTTTATTAAAAATGCGAAATGAATTTTCAGCAGAGCTTTGACACTTACGTTGTTAATGTGCCTTCAGGCATGTAATTAGTAGAAGACTTTAATCTTTTATATTCCATACTTTGATCAGAGAAAATAAGCTCAGAGAAGCTATAAAGTATTGACCAGCATCATAAAAGAAAGTTGTAAGCACCACTTGAAGATACTTTCATGAACTGGAATGCACATCATTAGTTCTGCTTATAATAAAGAAAATGTTCTCTTATTGTTATTATTGGTATATCACTCTATCCCATAGAGTGTTGTGGTTTTCTTCTCCCTTTTCCCATTTTTTTTAAACTTGTGATATTTTTCAATATTCACAGAAAAAAACCTTGGAAGCTGCTTTCTGTAGCAGCCTGATAAATAAATAATTTCTTCTATTATTGATTACAAGCTAAAAAATTTAATTGATCATTAACGAAACAAGTCTGGGAGACTAACTAAGAGGATGAAGCTGTTTGCATTCATACTTTTGAACATGTAATGAAGATTAAAATCAGGGTGCCCTTAAAGTAAACTAGGAATTAGCAGAACAAAAACCAGGTTTGAAAAGTCAGCATTTTATAGTAGTTAGATTTAAAACTTTCATAAAATATTATACTGAAAGGTGTGAATTCTTTAATTCTACAATTTTTTATTCCTGCACAGATCAGACCAGTCACTAATAAAATCAGAATGAGAGAGGTGTTGGGTCCAGCCTCAAGAGAGAAGATAAGTTTAATCAGAAAGTCTGATGACCAGATTCTGTTATTTTCTTGTTCCATCTATTTCCATAATGAAAATGAAAATGTCTTTTTGTCCCTGAAAATTAGAAAATTAGTTTGATATATTTTTGACTTATGATTCAGATCATACTCTTGAAAAATCCCCAGAGAAGAAGTCTGTTGTGAAACTACATATGTTCACTGTGTAGTACATGAAACACAGGGTCACGTAAGAAAAAAACATGACCCTAAAGTTAAACTTCATGCTAATTTTAGGAACATGGAAAACAAGACACTTATTTAATGCAGTCCATATAGCCCTCAGTTGTTTCACAGACTACAGAATGCATTAAGTATCCAAAGGAATATTTGTAAATAATAGAAATAATAGAAATAATCCTATATGATCTTCAAGGAATAATAATTTACATTTTTCAATTATTGCTCAAATATAAAAGCATTTTAAAGAGTTCTGTCATCTCTAAATTATGAAATGCACTACTCCAATCTCTCTTCATCAAAAACCTGAATCCAGAACTTGCATTTTATCTCAAAATGTTATCTCATCCCTTCCCAGAATAAACATCTGTCAGGAAACAAGATGAAATAATTTAGCACCAAGAAAAGAGGACCTTTTCAAATTCTTCCATCCTTACTGTCTATAGGGAAGATCACTGCTTCTACAGTTTGTAATGATATTATTGGCACTTCAGGCTTGGGAGGAAAAGGCAATTTGACAGACATTGCTTTGAGGTTATTTATTTCAAACTCTTTTTCAAAATAAGATAGTAAAATTTTCTCCTGTCAAATATCAAAATCATTTAGACTGACTATTTGTGAAGATGAGATGCACATATAATTCAAAGTACTAAATAAAATAGTACATTTGAGGTGATTTCAATTATTTTACCTCTCTCTAGTCAATTTCTCAATAATTTTCCCCTTTCCAAGGCTTGCTCTTTATTTCGTTAGATTTGTTCATAAACAAGTTATCTGTGAAAACACAAAAATTAATCACTTTTCCATCTTAGTTCTAAATTATTCTTTCATGGGTAACTTCAGTTGATTTATTCACCAAAAGGAAGCTCATTTTATATCGATATATATAGATCTGAATTATCAAAAGAAATGTGCTAGATCAAGAAATAATCTTTTTAAAAACAATTTTTCTAATTTCTTTCAAAAAGAGCCATTTAGTCTGGGGATTGTGATGGAAACATGTTACATTTATTGTTTTATGTTCCTTTTAATGATAAAAATCAGAAAATCCTAGTTTAATGTGTGTCTTGGGAACAAGAGTGGGGTCCTCTAGTGACTAAGACAAAGGGAGTTAAAACACATAAAGACTATTCTATATAATATTTAGCTTGTCATTCTTTATTTTTTCTACATGAAAAATTCAAGACTATTCAAAACTGTTTCTACATGACTATTCAAGACTATTTTCATTAAAAATACAATAGTTTGCATACTACGTAGTACCTTCTGCATTTAATCAGTAAATTGAAAGAGAGAGGATCCTGTGAGGAAAAAAAAAAGACCATAAATTGGTATTATTGAAGACTGCACCATAATGAATATTTGCCAAGAGCTCATTTAAAATAGTTTTACCTTAGAATATCTAAAAAGCCTCTGAATAATATTTTGTATTTGAAATTTTTAGATTCCATTTGCACATAAGGTATCAAACCAATAAATTTGAAAATGCATTTATAGTGAAAAAATTACCTACTGTAAGTTGTATTTTGCAAAAAGTCTCTAAAATAACAAAAATAATTGTGTTACTTAAGATAATAAGTGATGCCTGCACTTAGGTTATTGAAAAGTTTTAAAGCTTACAGATATTGAATAATATCCTAATGCATTAGATGTACAAGGAATACAAATTCAATTTTTTCCCAAATTCATTACAACAAGAGAAATAATTGTTTAAAAAATAAATAAATAAAGTGAAGGCTGAATCAATGCTATGAAAAAATTCTAGGTAGTTTTACCCTGAAAAAGAATTTCAGCTGCAAAGTAGCACTGCCAGATTCACCCCAACTCTGCAGCTAGAAGTCTATTTGTTGTGCCACAAGCTTCATTTGACCTGAGCAGTGGTAGGGAAAGTGAGACACTGTCTCAGCTCATGACTTGATGATGGTTTTCTTCGTCTCTTCCCTCCCAGGCTCATGCTGTAGATGCCCAGTGGTGCTGAACATCACAGCTGAAAACACAACTTGCCTACCAGGAACAGAGGGAAGATGGATCATCTTCAGCCGCAGCAGGGAGGGTGTAGGGATGTAGTGACGGGCTGTGACTCCGTGGTTCATTTAGAGAACAGCTGGATGAGGTAACTTTCTAGTGAGAGAAGGCAGCAGCTCCTGGATTTCCCTCTCCTCAGTAAAGAGGAAGTGGCTGCACACCCAGGTGGGACAGGGACAGCACCTATGAGACTGACACTGGTCCTCCATGTGGACTTGCTACTTTGGAGACACTCCACATTAGATTAAACTTTCTACTAAAACAGTGAGAGGCCACATTTCCAAATCACAAGTTATCTTTTATTAAAAAAGTAGTATTCTTTGTGGCCAGTGCTGATGTGCCCATGAGCATCCTCATTAGGCACAGATTGTATTTCCAGCCTGAGACCAGTGGATATGATGTATACCCTCAGCCTGGAAAGAACTGCATATATAAAATGCGACAGAAGTTTTGCCAGTACCTCATTACACATGGTTATCCTGCTGCTATACACAAACTACTTTAAAAACACCACAAAAGTATACAGACTCTTCTTTTATTTTTTTTTTTTTACATTTTCCTGCAGTTTCCTTATGGTTTTGATGAAGTCTTTGTGTTTTGAGAGTAGTATTCATGCAGTGTTTTAGAGTGATTGTGTAAGAAGCTAAGTACAATAAGGCTAACTGTGAGGATCAGAAGAAAGGCTGGAATGAATGTCTTGGGGTACTCAAGTCTCAGTTACGGGATTCACAACATTCTTGCCTGTGTCCAGTGGAGAAGAGACCTCAAGGGCATAGATGCCGTAATATTAAGGAACTGCCAACAGCATAGACTGACTTAGAGATGCGAATATTTGCTTAAACTTTTTCTGAGGGAGGAAACAGTGCTTAAAACTACACACAGCCTATTTCCATGCATTTGTGTCAAGAATGCAATTCTCCTGGGTTTGGAAATTAAATGCAACATCTGCTTATGCAAATTAGTTTATGCAGTTTTTAAAAAAACCCCACATTTTTAGAAAATCATAGTATAGACTTAATAGACAGCTGTTGAAGAAAGCATGAACATGGCAATATTATCTAAATTCAAGCTGCTTGGAAGCTGGAGGCTTTTTCCTAATTTTTTTTTCTTTAAGTCTTATAAAACTTACTGCTTCAATACGTGATACACAGACTGTTAAAATGTCACTTCAATTCTTTAGATGAAAGTTAACATATCCTCCATGCTGAAGCAATGTGAAACCAAATTTAACAAAAGTCAGGTGGCTGTTATTTGTACCCTAGCACGAGTGCTAGCAACTATGCAGTGATAGAAGATCAAAGCAAAACAAACAAAAACTTACAGTATTTCTATGCTTCCCCAAAACAAAACAACAGTAATTAATGTTGGATAAAACACTTTTGGCTGTAAGCTGAATATACTCACAGAATACATTATCCTCCCAAAGTAGCTGTTATTCATTAAATAAATTATTCAAGAATAGTCTTTTGCAGTATTTGACCATCTCTATCTGGTTGAATGCCAACTCATTGAACAAATTGTTCAAAAGATAACAGCTTGATTCATGTATAATGTACTTGAAAAGCTTCTTTTCTGGTTCTTACCATCTCTGCTGACACTAAGTAATATTCTGTGCTTTTATTAATAATTTGTCATATGGCTGGCAAAAATGAATATAGGCAGCAATAAAGGACAAGGATCTGACTTCTTCAGAGGTTAGTGGGAGTTTTGCCATTGACTTTAAGTGGGGTTCAGGGTTTCACCCAAAATGTTTAAGGGACGACTTTGAAATGTGATGTGCATTGTTAGTGTATTTATGTTTCCATAATCTAAGGAACTGATTCTATTCTAATATTCTTCCGTGATGACAGTGTGCCATAATATTTGGGTATATACAGATCATTGATACAGCAATGGAATCATTATCCAATATGATCAGAACTGTTTGTGTTAGTTACCTCTTAAGAGTCATTCTTTAAGCTTATTTCAATCTGTAAATCACAGAAGGTATGGAAACTGCAGTATGAATACAATGGGGATTTTGACATTTTTTTGGTTATAAATATATAAATAATAAAAAACTCTTGCAAATTTATACTGTCTGTCTGCTTTATGAGAAGATAGAGTCAGAGGTGATACACAATAAGCAAGTTTCCAGAAGCCTGTTCGCTGAGCAGCTCCTGCATGCTGAAGACAAAGTGACAATGATAAAAGACCCATGCTGTTGATTACATTAGACAAGACAGGACAAAATAGCACAAGATGTATTAATGTTGAAGTTAAATTTAAATCCAGGTATAAACGACTTCAGGCAGTGTGCATAAAGCAAGAAAGCTCAAAAATAAAGCACCATGCATTTTTCCAAGGCTGGAGGTTCATCTTTCCACGCTGTGAATGTTTTAAGATGAAGTCTGAAACAACAGCATTGTAATTTGAGTTGGAAATCCATGGACTGCCTTACTGCTTGTGAGCACTGCATTGTATGTGGAACTAATTTTCAGTTATTTTTTTTCTTGTAACATTTCAGCCTTTTTCTCAAGTCATTACTTTCCAAAACACTGTCATCTTGTATGTGTGACCTTCAATTTCCATTGCCATGTTTAGATAAGAGCAGCTTATTAAATATAATGTTGGCCTATTCTTACAATTTGTAGCATTCCAGTAACTGAGGCTTTTTTCATCCATTTTCTAAATGCAGTACAAAAATTATTTGATACCATTGGGCTTTGTAAATTTCCTTACAGAATCCCCACTTAAAATGCTTGGATGGGAAATACATAAGGACTTTTAAAGAAAGAATCTTTTGCTATTGGTTTCTGTGTTACTTTGAATTCATACAGCATGATAGTTTTACTGAGTGTTACAGCTGAAAGGAGATTTAAAGCCAGAGATGCTTTTGTACAAACAAGTCTTCCCAACTCCTGATCACAGCTCCAAGGGCCATCATTTGGCTTATCATGGAAGACGAAAGTAGGAAGAATATTCTCTGGGAGGGATGAAAGCCCCTGGGACCTTTTCCCCATCTTATTCAGTTAAGCCTTTAGACTGACAGCTGCCTTCTGAGTTCTGATTTGATTGTGCCTGCCTAGGGTGGCTGATATCTAGGGTGTGAGTGAGACCTTTCTTGTATCAATACAATTACTGAGTCTTGTGATGGCCTAATGATTTTATGGCAATAGAAAGATCATCCTATTGATTTATAGTGTAGTCTACCTATTCAGGTACCTGAAATATTCACACCTGTCTTTAAAAAAAAAAAAAAAAAAAAAAGGTTTAAAATTAACTCAGTGTTGACTTCATCTAGCAGGATTTTCCAAAGATTGCAAACATTTGCCCACCTGAACTAAGGAGGTGCTTGCTAATGAGATTAGAAATACTTTTTTTTGCAGATTAGAGGAGTGTATTCCCAGAAGAGTAGTGTAATGGAATAAGATGCTTACTCCAGAAGAGCTAAAAGTCTGTGACTATTAGAACGTTACAGTACAGATGGTGGGTGAAGCAGGGTGCACCTGCACCAACAGCATGCAGGTGTAATATTCTTTTCCTTCCCTACCTTGTTCCATTTTTGCTGCTATGTCCTGCAATTTAGAGGGGCAAAGAATTCAACTAACAAGTTAAAAAACACAGCTAATGCTTTTCCCTCTAGGTCTTCTGAGTTGAAATAAGAGCTGGAAATATGATTTTTTTTCTTTGGGAGGAGTAGGTGTCAGAGACTGAAATATTATAGTTTATGACTTAAACATTTTCTTGAATGACTTTTAAAACTGTATTACAAAAGCTGCAAAAAAGACTACTGAACCCTGAATGGGGCCTTGACTGAGGCCTTACACTGCTTGCTGATGAAGATAAGATAAAGTAACAACTCAGGGCTGGGGATATTCATGGAGCACAAGCTTAACACCTCCAAGGTGGAGACCACAGCCCCAGGGCTATCAGCTGCCAGGCTCGAACAGACCCTCCACCAAAGGGTGGGGGGAGGAGAGGCTTTGGGTATCTTGGAAAAGCCTCTGGTCAGAAGCTTATCAACAGCAAAAGGCGTGACATGGCCCATCACAGGGGCCCCCCTCAAAGGGGTCCCCAGACCCTGCACCAAAGCAGCAGAGATGATGCAACAGACGCTCAGTGTTGCAAGGGACAGTGTCAAGCTAGCCCCTACAAGAGGAGGCAGGTGGGCATTCCCACCTGGCCCAAAGCATATATTAATCCACGGGATTCTGTACTCTTTGGCATGTGGCGGCGTGGTGTGGCATGTGGTACGGTGGTGTGTGGCACGGTGGCATGTGGCAGCGTGGCCACAGCGGTGACGGGGGACCCTCACCACCAGAAGACCAGATGGAGGGGAACAACGAGACGTCATTGGGACCCTCGGATGGGTGATCTGCTTCCACCTAACCCCTGTCACCTCTCCCCCTCCCCCCACTCCCCACGCACACTTCTTTTTTCCACTTCTTTCTCTCTTTCTTTTTCTTCCCTTCTCTTTGCCTCTTTCACTATTAAATAAAATATATCAATTTTTTTGGCATCAACATCTAACCTCGTTTGGTTTTAATCTTGTTCCTGGGAATATTTTGAACCTTCTAAGTTCTTTCTGGTTTATGCACAGAAACTTAGCTTGCTTTGCTTTTCTGAGTTTAAACTGGATTGTAACAGTAGGTAAAATATTTGGAGCTGTATTTCAAGTAGTAATTAAAAAATGTGAACTCAGCTCACAGCACTCTAAATGTATACATTTGAAGTCAGTAGGAGTGGAATATTTATATGGTATAGATTTAAGATTAGATTTTTGTACACAGTTTCCTAACTCCAGATCTTGGCATTTTGTTTTTCTTCCCATTGTTCTTCAAGTTCCGTTACTGCATACAAATGGCAAGGCACAGCTGTACTTACCAGATTTGGTTTCTTATGCTATCTTGTTTAAGACAAAACTTAAGATAAGTGTTCCTTTGAGAACGTAAAGGCTTGAAAATTTCACGTTTTTATCAGCACCTACCTCATACACTTATACTTAATTTGGCAGCTTTCACTAGAAAGAACAGCTACCAAGTGATTTTTGCATTCTGAATAGAGTACTAGCACAGAATAGTTGTATATCCTGCGTCTTGTAACTGAGGACTGTGAAGTCCAAATAAATAAGAGCAGTAAAAAATCTATAACTGGGTATTTGTCTAATAGCAGAAGTATACCTATTCCTTGACATTATGTCTACAAAAGAGAATTTGAATAAGTGTGGGTCATTTCTTCTATATAAGTAAGTAGAGCAAGAGTTCACATGTGGATAAATTGAAATCTAATCAAGATGGAATGCTGTAATATTACTTTTAAAGAGAGTTATCACAACATTTGTTATTGATATATTGGTGAAGATCTGTTTAAGGAAGTCATCAAAATATAATTTCATTTAGGTAGACTTTTTTTTAACAGAGAACTTATCCAATGGATAGTATTTGAGATGTGAGAATATTTAGATATTGGATTTATATTGGAGTATTTATTTCTTACTAGATTCACTTTTCAGTTTCTGATACTTGTGTTTTGGCAACATATCTGTTCTTCCTCCTTTTTCATTTCAAGCAACAGCAAAGGTATCTTATTGCTTACCAGGGTCTCAAAAGATGCTGCTATGCAAAGAAATGTGCTAGCTCGGGAACATTAACATGATGTCAGTAGTGGAACCACAAGGAAGGAGAATGGGTTTCATGGTAATTTTCACTTTCTCTGGAATCTCAAAAGATATGTCTTTGTCCAGGTTGCAGTCAGAGACTGATTTTTATTTTGAAGCCTTGTGGGAGTCCCACAAAGAAATTATTTAGGAAATTTCTCTAGTGTGTTGTGGTGATTCGGTGTTTTATTGTGGTTTTGTATGTTCTTTGTACCCTAATGGTTCGTCCCTACCTTCCCCACTTCTACTCCCACTTGGCCTGTCCCAGATTCAAGCCGCTCCCCCAGTGCTCCCAAAATGGTTATCCCCTCCCCTTGTTCTGGCACCTTCCCTGACAATCGCCCAAAGCCCTCCCGAAGTTCTGGACTGTTCTGTGCCTATCACCAAAGCCCTCCCTAATTACCCTTATATGGTCCCCGTCAATCCCCTGAGACCCTGTCCCCTCGGACACCTCCCCTCTTGGAAATCCCCTAAACCTGGATGCCCCATTGGGGCATGTGACCACTCTCCCTCCACCCACCAAGACCATTGGACCAGATGTGAGTCCTTCTCTCCAGCGTCCCTCTCTCCTAATCTGCCTATTGGTCCCTAGTTAGGATACTCTCCCTGTTCAACCCCCCTTTATAAGGTGTAGCAACCGTGCAACTGTGGCTTTTTCACTGTGGATCCCCTTCAATAAACTTGGATTATCTCCCATGGCAAGCCTTCCTGCTACTTTTTATCTTTCCCGTCCTGGAGGGCTGCTGACTGCCATAGTGCCTGGAGCCTTCACTCCCCTGGGTAGAGCAGAGGCTTCGGAGGAGCAGTTTTTAAGCTCTGTGCCTCAAGCTGCTCCCCACTCCTGCCGCACAACGCTGGAGCTAGCCTGGGCAGTGGACAGCAGCGGTCACTGCGACTGTGTGTGTTTGCTTGGCTTGTTTTTGCAGACAGTGTCATCTGCCTATCACATGCTGTAATCAAGCCACATGTCAGAAGAATGGGATAGACATGAGAGCTCTGGAAATTTGTCTGTACTGTCTTCCAGAATTTAGATGTCCCAAATCTCAAAGGAAAGCATCAATCTTCATTACTTAAACCCTTCCAATTCCCTCCCCTTCAGTATTGGTTCCAACACCAAGTACAAGGATACAACTGTTGTACAATGCCATTCCAACACAACATTTTGAAGCAGATTAACATTTAAATGGTAAAAAGAAGCCTAAAGCTCACCTGGAGATTATATTTACATTCATAATTAATGTGTTATCAAAACACAAGACAGAAAAATAATATATAACAACAAAATGCTTATGTGCATTTACATTTCTATCCAGAAATATGAATCGAAAACAGAAATATAAGAAAGGACTCATAATTTCTTCATTATTTTCTTATTATTAATTTTTCAGGAATGAGCATATCCTTCAGCAGATGTCACACTGTTATCCTTGGAAACTTAACACAGTGAAAGTGATCCTGCCTATGCATTGGGGCAGATACTACAACCTGGGTACTAAACTGCTGCAGTAACTTGCAGTGATGTGTTTATGCAGCCATGCTTCATGGCTCAGAATTCCTAGATAATATGTCAGAAAAATCATTAAATATATAAAAATATTTTACAAGCCATGAGATGCTGGTAAGTCTCTCTGTGGATTACTTCTTGTATTCTCTGCTCTCCCTACCAAGAGCTCTCAACATGTGACAGTAGATCCTTTATGATATTTGGAAGACTGAGTGACTTAGATGTTTTTAAGTTTAACTAACTTTTAATGTGCTAAGACGTTTTCTAACTCATACAACAGTCAAAGAGTGATAGGCATTTAGGGCATGGAAGCAGTAAGACATGCTCATGTTTGAAAACTGTACAGTCAGAACAATTTACTTAAACAGAAGGTTAAAGTTGCCTTTCTGTTCTTTTGCATTGTTTCCCCCTAAATTTCCTACTTTTTTTTTGGTTTTGTATTTGCTGATTTATTATGTGTAGAGGATGATTACATTTAGATTGGAGTTTTAGGGTTTTGCTGTATATACAAAATGTCATGGGCTAGCAAGCATAGTCCTGGAAGGTATTTTCCTGCAAAGAGGTGCTTACAGCTTCCTCTATGACCTGACAGAACCTATCAACTGGCTAGTTTGAAGATTGACAATTTTTTAAGCCACTTAAAATTTTGACCGCCTCTGTGGTCCACATTTAAGAATGGGCAAACCCCGGGAAGCTGTCTCTCTTGCTTCTAGCCAGGGGACAGGTAACTGGGCTCGGCCCGTACAGGGCCGAGCCAGGCCCTGGCCAGGACACAGCCATCCTGGAGCCGATGGGCCCTGTTCCACATGCGGCCCCCTCCAGCCCTACTACATGCAGACAGTGCAGCCCGGCTTCCCCCTCTCCAGTGCGGCCAAAGATTCAGCTGAAGCTGCCTTGCTGCCCGGCAAAGATCATGTGACCAACAGTGATAAGTGAAATTCCAGCTGCACGGCCCGGGTGAGATTAACCCTTTTAGTGCTGTAAGTTTCCTCCAGAACAGATGGAGCCTGCAGACATTAAGTAAAGAAAGAAGAGCTGAAAACCTGAGGGAGGAGAAAGAGGAGATGCTTAAAGCTGAAATTCTGTTGTAAAGCTATGGTGGTGATAGACTATGATATATCAGAGTACCTGCTGTAATTTCATGAAAGCATGGGGGGTGAAGTGTTCAACTTGTACTTGTGAGCAAAAGCACCTGTGCTGGAATGAGCAAATGCTGAAGCAGCTGTAATTTGATGAGAAACTTGAACAGGGAGAGATGGAAGTGATGAGGACTCTTGCTCCAATCGGAAGGAGAAGACCTCTGTTCCTAGAGATACTCCCAGAGATAGTCCTAGAGATGAAGATGATGAGGACCCTTTTCTCCCAGGAAAGGAGGAAGGCCTCTCTATTAGAGATTAAAATGCTCCCAGAGATGGGTGAAGAGAACCTTTGTTTCTGAACAGCTCAACCTTAAAATGGTACCCCAGTAGCTCAAGACTGGACCCTCAAAAGCAGTTGTGGGAAAAGCTGTAAATTGGGGGAAGGGACTGTCACATGCGAGCAGAGAACCAACCCGGGCGGCTGTCTCGTTGTGATACTGAAGCCATGAGAGAATCTCTTGTCGAGATGTCTCCATAGCATGAGCAAGAGACACTCCTCTCCCTAAGTGAACTGAACAAGGTTATTATGGAAGTGGTAAACAGACTGAACATCTCAAGGGTTGTCTGGGGGGGAGGAGAAGAGTTCTGAAGGTGTGGTATGATTTAATTTTTTTTCCTTCTTTTAGGTCTGTTAATAAACTTCTTTATATCCTTTCAAGTTTTGTGCCTGCTTTGCTTTCCTCGTAATTCTTATCTCACAGAGGGTAAATAGTAATGAGTATTTTGGACCAAACCACTACACTAAATTGGTGTTTGCACCCAGTTTTCAAACTGAACCCTCTACACAAAATAAGGTAGTAAAGGTAGTTCTAGCACCACCCAAAGATTCTCAAGTTTTTCTCGGTTGATTGAATCCGACATCTATCCTATCCTACTCTCTCCTATTCCAACCTCCATCTGTTATTTCCTGCTAGCACTTTATTGAAACTTTTCTATCTCTTGATTCGTATTGATTAATTCAGCTGGGTTTTTTTGTTGGTTTAGGATTTTTATTCTGAAGCATAAAAAGTTCTCTATCTAAACTTCCACTCCATATTTTCTTTTACATGAAAATTAACCAGCATAGTAATTTTAGAATTTTGTCTTCATTCCTTAAAGATTCAAAATCTTATTTCCTGCAGGTGCATGGTTTGTAAACTTCATAAGGAGAGACAGGTTAGGAGAATATAGGGCGAAAAGAAGAATATAGTACTTAATGAAGGCTTTCAATATATATAAAGCAAAAAAAGGTTATGGTTTTCCTTTAAAAAATCATATGTCCCCTCTGATTATGTTTTTTTAAATTAATTGTTTTAAATAATTATAAAGTTTTTTTAAATTAAAATCAGTGATGTGTTTTCAACCTTTAATCATATTTCCAGTAGAAATATAGAAGTTAGAGGAAAGTGTTCAGGCCTTTTTATATATGGAAAACATCATTAAGGAAAATACTCTCAACACAATTAATGTTTGGATTTTTTTTTCTTGGTAGGGATGGGTCCATCTATTATGTTAATTTGTACATAATTGTGTCAATACTGAAGTTTACTAAAGGTGTGTCAGTTTTCACATCAGAGAGGTTTTTAGAAACGTGTCCAGGATGTTAATTTTCAAGATGTACTGAAGGATCATCCCATTGACATCATCAGAAGAGAAGAAGAAGCATTAAACTAAGAATTTGGGTAGTTTAGGTAAAATAAACAAAATCATAAATAAAGTAGCTTTTCATTATGGTTGATACGTTAATTTAAAAAGATAACTAAGCACCTTTGCCTGCTGGTCATGATTGTTAACAAACATCAAACTTTGTGCATTTTATATCACCTTATCTTTAAGCAATTAATTTGGCCATGATGAAAATAATCAAGAGTTCCAAGCAACACAACAAGATCATGGCATACTGGCAAAGAATCTAGGAACAATTAGTTTTAAAATTATTAGTGTCTGCATCAGCCTCAGTAGAAACCAGTTCTTCTCCTTACTCACTTAGAAATCTGGGTGTACGTCAGGGACTGAAATGGTTCATGCCTCAAACATTGTTACGAAGGAGTTTTGCGTACTATAGGAAAAACTGTATAAAGAAGCTACAACCACAGAAGCCCACTCCTTCTTGAAGATGCCTGACTGGAATTTTGGACTGTGAGTTAAGCCACCTAGATAAGATAACAGGCAACACTATTGTTCAATCATCCCAGGTCTAGAGAGAAACAAACAAGGCTGAGGGAAAGAAATGCATCTACAAGAAAGCCAAATACAGTAGAGAATCATCCCTGGCTGGGTTTGGAGTGCAGGAGACCACAGCCCACAGAGGCCCGGTTTATACAGATACCCCTTTCCCCCCCCGCAACCGAGGGTGGGAGGAGGAGGTTTCGGGTGTGGGCATAACCTCTGGTCAGAGGCAGTGAACACCCATCCTCCCTTACACAAACCAGCCCAGCTGTGAAACCCCCCACAGGCCACATCCACAGGACATTCCCATGAGGGGCAGCTGAGCAGTTGTCGTAATTCATCAAAGACCCCCCAAAGTGCCCCCCAGACTCATTCCTGAGGCCTTGCACCACAGCACTGCACATGACGCAAAGTGATGCAACAGATCCAGAGTCTGCTGCAAGAGACTGTGTTAAACTGCTTCCACTACACCCCCCCAGGGAGGTACATGGGCCTTCCCACATGGCCTGAATGTATATTAATCCATTCTATGTTTTTTGGGGGACCCTCACCACCCAGAAGACCAGCTGGAGAAGATCATCAGGATGCTGGTGGGATCCACGGAGTGGTGATATTTTCTTCTGTCTCTGTCACTCTCTTTCTGTCCCCCCCCATCTGTTTTCTGTTTATTTCTCTTCCTTTTCTCTCTCTCTCTCATATTTACTATCAAATAAAACTCATACTATTGACATTGGCTTATGGTCCTGTTTGAACCTTAATTCAGGCAGAGGCATTTCTAATAACTTTAAAAACTGCACCGTAACAGTGAGTAGTTAGTAGAGTTGTAGAGGTGAGTGAAGGGAGAAAGAATATAAGGCAATACTGAGTCAATACTATTGGTCACGAATGTGATCTTAGATATCTGCTGCAATGGCTGTTAAATGAATCTGAAGTTCTCTGCAAATCTCCTGCTGCTCTGCCTATTTGTGCACACCAGAAATCCCTATTCAAGTGCACATGGTGTCTGAAGAGCGAGATAAGGTCAGGCTGCACAATTGCTCAAATTCTACTGAAACCTGATCTGCTTGGGAGAAGGTGATATCAAAGTGCATAAAGAGTGGAGCTGATAATATCCCTTCTGAAAATGAGGCTGACTAGATTAATTTCTTAATGAGATGGATGCAACTGAAAATTCCAGATTTGCCTCAGAGCTCTATGTAGGAAACTTGAGTTTATGTTCAAGACCATTGTTGGGGGTAATTATAAAAGTATGAAATTTGAAATTATTTTAACATTTTGGCCTATTCTACATCCCTATTTTTTTAATTCCACTAACAGAATTAAAAGTAAAAAGAATTATGAGAAACCAAAGCAAACTTTCAGAACAACTTCCTCTTCTAGTACCTCCCTCTTTCCACCTGCCCGCGCAAGGGAAACAAACATGGGGTTTTGGTCAGTATTTCATTTCTTAAGAGTCTTTTTTTAAGGAAAAGACTTTCTTCCGCTGTGCTGTGGGATTCTTCCCACGGAAGACAGCTCTCTGCGAACTTCTCTAACGTGGTTTCAAACTTCATGAACAACAGTCCGCTTGAATCTGCTGCAGTGAAAAATCCCTCCCACGAATTCTGCAGTCTTCCCACACTGCCATCATGGGTCCTAATAGTCATGGGGTTTTAGTCTTTTAAATATGAGCTATTCCAGCCTGAAAGCAAAAGCTCTCTTCTTCAATCTCTAAAAGCCTTTCACAGCATCTTTGGGCTCTGGCATTGAGCACTTTTTTTCCATGGGCTGTGTGTGGATTTCTGCATCCCCCCATGTACCTCATCTTATGAATTATAGGGAAGACAAGTTGCTGTATTACGGTCCTCACCACGGCCTGCAAGGAGAATTTCAGCTCTGGCTCTGGGAGTGCCTCCTCTCTTTCCTTTCCCCCACTAACTGTGGTGCTGCCATGTTGGCCTCCTCACATGACATCACTTTTCTCTTTTCTCTGAGAAGAAAGTTGGTATCTGTAAGTTTTCAGCTGAGAAGTTCATCTTGTTTGGGCTCTGCATTGGGGAAAGCCTCGCCCTGTCTTTCGTTGCCGGCTGCATGGTGTTTTTCTCAGTTCGGTGCAAGCCATGCCAGCTGGCCAGGCATGGGCTGCACTGGCTGCAAAGATTCACGCTGCATGGTTTGGGCTACGCAGCTGCCCAGGGCTGCCTGTGGCTCCAGGGCAGCTTCTCCCGGCCGGCCCGGCCCTGTCACTGTGCCGGGGGGGGGGGGTCCAGGCGGCCCACTCCAGGAGGAGGCTCGGGGGCCCCCCTCCACCACCCCTTGGCGTGGAAGCACGAAAAGGAACTTCTCATGTTTCCTCCTTTAAATATGTACATCACGTAGGCATTACCAGCTTATTTAACTGGTCTAACCACCTGTCTATCAACTATGGGCTCTGTGCCCGTCACAGAAGTTTTCCAAACTGCTAAAACCACCACACCTTCCATGCTGCAAGGGATTCCACTAAAGAATAATTAAAAAAAAAAAAAAAAAAAAAAAGATTTCTTTACTTCTAGTTCTAGTTCTGCTGCCTTAAGGAGGCAAACTCATATCACCCTCAAAAACCCTTCAAATAATAAATTCAAACAAAATCTAGAGATCTATCATGTTCCCTAGAATGATCATTAAAGCATCTGAAATCAGCTAAGTGTTCCAATTAGAAATGAGGAATAGATACATTCATAATTTAAATCTGTCCAGACATAAGGTGAATGCCTATTTCATGAAAGTCATTGTAACTTTGTTGGACTTTATTCTTTTAGTTTGGGTTGTTTATCTCATTACCTTCTATATTGCACTTAGAATCTCTCCTGTTTCCTTTGTCAAGTGAGGAGATCTGTGGTAACAACATGAAAAGCAATGGATGTAAGTCTATTATTATTATTTCCTGTGTTATTGGATGCTTTATGTGTACTGTAAAAATAAAAGAAGGTGGCAAATTAAAGCAGAGTTCATAACAGTGCCCATAAGAATTGCATTTTTGTGGCTTGGTGCATCATCATCAGTAAGACTGAGATAAGTTTTCTCAGTATAAATAAAGTAAATATTCTCTAAATAAACTGCTCTCTACATCTCAGCTACCAGTGATGCTCCTGGGTGTGTTCTCTCTATAGTTTGCTCAGTTTTGCCACCATGCAGAGAAAGTATTTTCCCTGAAGCACAATTACAATCTTCTCTACATGATTCTGTGTAAATAGCATCAATGAACGACAGATAAAATTGTCACTTTATTTTTGCATTTTTTACAAATATTTTGTACTTTAGAACAGTTCTCTTTTCAAAATCTCAATTTGCTGCATAAGCTTTTGTTATGAAAACTACATAAAACACTGCAAATTCACAAAAATTGCCTGTTTCTTTGTAAACTATACGAGAGATATCCTAGAAAAACTTTCAGTTCATTTCAGGTAGAAATGGAACTGTTTTCTCTTGAAATGTAGCCAGAATTAATTGAATTTTCACAGGCAGGAAGTTAAGTTTGTACAAAATTCCTTGTGAGATTGTAGTTCATAGATACTGCTGGAGAAATTTGGTACTGTAGACCAATTTTCATACGAATTTTTGACTAAGGGAAAGGTACCTTCTTTGGAAAGACACAGTGAAAAGTGAGAAGTTACAGCACCTTACCTTTTTCACAGCCATAATGACTACATCATTCATTTGCCCTGAAGAGCTTCTGATCTAAAGAGATGAGATGAACAAAAGAATGATAAGTGAACTGCAGAGGTTCATGCAGCAGGTCAGCACCAGAGCTGTAAAGAGAATTCAAAGTGCCCATTAGCCCACCTAGCTTTGGAAAAGTTTGTGTGCAAGGCATAAATGGACAAACGATGATGAGAGATGATTCTTGTGAAGTATATTTTAAGGTGTCACTGTATTTTTTGTATATAATAAATGTAAACCATTAGGCTTCAGCATACTAGAAAAAAGAAGCTGAAAGATGAACAGAACTTGTCACAACTCATTAAGGAAGCTATAAATTTTTCCTTCCTGAGAATTAAAGCCTATCCAGATCTAGGCAGAGAAAATAAAATAAAGTAAATGGCATTTAAATTCTTAAAAAATACTTGTAGCTACTGATGAAGCTGTACCCATATAAAACTCACCTTTCAGCAGCAAAAATCATTGCATCTCTGTAGTACTGCTCTGTTATCTGCTCCTTAAGAATCTTAGGAAGTTTCTGCGGGTCAGTGATTATATCCTGTCTGCCATAAGTTTGTTTCAAGTCTGCTCAGGTTTCGTAATCAAATATTTCTTAAGTTACTTTGTATGAGGACATTCTCTGAAATAATTATCCCCTGAGAACAATTAAGGAATTGGTTTCTACACAAAAAAAAAAAAAAAAGGTCATACCTTTTTTAAAGTTAGTGAAAGTAAAAGCGATGTCTTCTGATTATTTCTTGAAAAAAATATCCCACAATAACTAAGTTGTCTCTGCACTTATATAGATAATAGGAGTGTAGGTACACTGAATTTATGGTATCTACTCATGCTCTTTCCTGTCTGAGACAATGTAAAACTGTATCTTACTTGAGTCTGAGGATACCATCAAACAAAATGTCTGCTGCATCTGAGCAGACAATGTGGTGATACAAACTTTTAGTGCCCATAGCTGGTGTCTCCATTCTTCAGGGGCAATTAGTGACTCTTAGTTTAGTCATCCCAGCCTCCATCAATGTCAGCCTCTGGAGTCCGGCTATTACTAATTCTTGTTGCTCAGTGGAAAATTGGTGCAAGTCCTTTAGCAGTAAGGAAGAGAGAAATCAAAACAGACATCTGTCTTTGCCTCTGGAAACCTCTGCCCTTCTTACCTTTTTTTTTACCAACAGGAGAACTTCTCAGGAAAACAGGAAAAAATCTCAACATATCGTAGGTTTTGCATCCAGGTTGCAGAAAAGTCCCTTAAGAGTGTCTAAAGATTGTGATTTCTAAAGCTTGCTGTCAAGTTGTCTCTGTCTAAGTTTGGATGTTCAGCTGACTAGGAGTTTCCACAGTTGGATATTAAATTAGA
This sequence comes from Corvus hawaiiensis, assembly GCF_020740725.1. Classification (NCBI taxonomy): domain Eukaryota; kingdom Metazoa; phylum Chordata; class Aves; order Passeriformes; family Corvidae; genus Corvus; species Corvus hawaiiensis. The sequence continues at coordinate 66,106,403 of NC_063217.1, forward strand.
AGAAATTTTAAAATTTATTTCTTCATCTTGTATCTTAATACAATTAAAACTCTATCTTCAAAGATAGTCATTTAAAACTGTGCTGTTTCAAAGATAGTCATGCATATGAGTACTGGTAATTTCAGGTTTTGTACACAACAAACAGTTTTTTTGGTACACAGCTCTAAAACAGTTCACCTTGTGTTTTTGAACTAAAGCAATCTACCAGTCTGGAGTATCTGGCACTGGTCATCATCTGGAGATGCTTTTATGACACTCCCTTAGGATTTTCTGTGAACCAAAATCTTTTATTCATGTGTGCTCATCTTACATGTTGGTGAATAGTGTGACTTTCTTGGAAACCGGTTTAATACCCAAACAAGTTCATCTGAATTGAGAAGGGGAACATTGTGTTTTATAGTGGGACAGTGTGACAAAGCTCAGCAGTGCAGTGGCATGGAAAACAGTCTGCCACATGATAAGCTCTCCAAAGGTCCTAGAGGCTGAGTGATACAGCCCAGACCACCCAAGTGCTCGCCATTTCCAATATATTTTAAAAGAGAACCAAAGCAACTGGCTGTTCCTTCCATCTTCCTGCTCTGCTCTATACATGTGCAAACTGATTTGCTTTGAGTATTACACAAAAACTCAATCAGGCCATATTAATTCCATCCAGTTCTGCATAAATTATTTTCAGATTACAATTTCTTTCAGAATTTCTTCTTTCACTGTATCTTCACATGTATGGACTATATCTGTTCTTCCACTTGTCTAAATTTTGGATACAAGAATATACCTGGACTTTTATGTACTCTGCACATGTATACCAGTCTCACAATGGACTGGGAAAAACGGATTGAAAAGTCAAACACGCAGGCTGGAGATGGTAATACTCTGTCCTGGACCTTTATTTGAATGACTGCAAGAACAGGAACTAAGTGGTTGTTATTATGCAAATATTATTCATTCTTAGCATAACCTTTGCCTCCTCATGAATTAATGAAACCCCATAAAACACATTTTAAAATGAATGCTAATTCAATCTTTGTGTGAATTGGATTATGGGGTATATCATATTTCAAAAATAGTATGTAGTTATCAAAAAAAGATTAATTGAAAACAGAGGCTCTGTAAACCCAATATTGAATACTGAATCAAGCAGAATATCCGAAACATGAGTGGGTTTCGTGGCACGTAACACTACTATCTCTAAAAATGCATACCTAAAGTTATGGAAAATAACTCTCCAAGGTTGCACAATGACAGCTTTTCATGTCCTCTCTCCATTAAAAATTTTTTGAAAAGAACATGAAACTTTTGCAAAAGCAGCTTTCTTGCTCCAGAAGAAGCCTCCTTACCCTAATGATCAGCTGCAAGTAGCAATCTGGTCAGCAAGAGAACAAAACTGCCAACAAGGTAAACAGGCCTTTTTTTTCCCCCTTTCCCCTTCCACTCCATCCCTCTCCTCTTTTTCAATACATTTGTTTTTAAATAACAAAGCCAGACTCAGCCTACCAGTGACCTCTTATCAAGATAAATTCCCTAAGTCATGGTGAATGTTTTCAGACTAAACTGTTGACCTTATGATAAAAAATGTCAGTTGTCATCAACAATCAAAATTTCTGTACAAAGAGACAAGAGATGTCTGCATCTTGACACACGTTGTACATAACACATTTCTTCATTGTTTGAAAATGTTGGGCACATCCCCTTCACAGCTCCAGAGTCCTGCATTGAGCCAAACCCAAACAGGTGAATGAATGTTGGGGGTTAGGATTTGTTCTTTTTTTCTCCTTTTTCTTTGGGAATTTTTCTCCCATTTGTTGCCTCGGAGACTGGAACAATGAATACTTAAGAGAGACAAAGGATGTGGCCAAGATGGGTGGAGGGGGTGCAGCTGGCTGCAGTCTCTTAGCTGAGGGACCTTCTCTTGGGAAGTGCAGAGATACTGCGAGATTTCAGCTGGGGGCTGAGGGGCTGGGCTTGGCCCTCGCTCTCTCTTCAGACTAGAGGTGAGATGGTTTCCTTCTGGTGGTAGGATCAACTCGGCAGGCACATGGCGTGGGCGTCTGACTGGACGTAATGTTGCCTTGTGGTTTTTGCCTGGTTTTTTTTTCCTTTCCTTCCGCACTGTGACTGGGGCATGCCAGCTTGCTTCTCTGCTCCTCTGCTTGCTTGGGAGCCCAGAGCCAGTGCGTGCTGAGCCGGGAGCTGGCAGCACACTGTCCCCCACCCAGCCGCTCCCCTCTGCACAGTGGCCTGACCCTGGGACCAGCCATCACTGGTGAGCTATCCAGAGGAGCGATCCCCCACCCAACCCTGCTGTTTTCTGTGGCAGCTTCAGGGCTTTTTAGTACACTTTAACCCAACATGCCATCCCCATCTGGATACCCTGCGGCTCCTGGCACAGCTCCAGAGTTTTTGCTACACTTTGTTTGCCACCTTGGATGTGCTCACCTCTGCTGTTCCGGTCTGCTGCTCTGAGGTGCCTGCCTCAGCCCATTTCACCATCCAGAGGGCACCGGGACAGGCTGCCCCCAATGTTTGCAAAGGAAAACTCTTTTCCATTTCTTTCTGCCCGCTGTGTCTGCCATTAACACAAGAGAGGCAGCTGAGCTCTCCCCACAGCGCCCCCTGCAGGTGCGGGGGAATCATCGCAGCCGCCCTCCCCAGCTTGGAGCCACCAGCGCCCCTGCCGGCTGTGAGCGGAACTGCACCCAAGGGGAAAGGGCCCGCGGCCGAGAGAGGCTGCCACTGGCTTCTGGTTCTGCTTGCTGCTGCTGCTGCTGCTGCTGCTGTTTGTTTGCCTTGTTATACATGTACAAACTAGTAAAGAGCTGTTATTCCTTTTCCCATATCTTTGCTTGAAAGCCCCTAATTTCATAGTTATTATAATTACGAGGGAAGGGGGGGGGGGGGGGTGTCATATTTTCCATCCCAAGGGAGGTTCCTGCCTTCCTTGGCAGGCATCTGTCTTTCAAACCAAGAAAATAAGCTACTGTTTTTGCACTTCAGCAGAGATTATCTGGACAAAGGAAAAATTTTTTATATAACATGCATTTCTTATTCTTAATGTATTAAATAAAATACAAATTTCCAGAGTAAATATAATAAACTTATTTTTCCTTATTAAGCAAATAGATTTCATAGAATCATGGAACCATTTCATTTGGATACTCACAGAAATTGACTTTAGAAAGATAATTTTGGCAACAAATAGGGACACCTTAAATCAAAAGTTTGACATAGAAAACACAAGTGCTTCTGAATTGGATCACATTTGATCTACCTGGATACATGCCTTCCTTTCCTGTCAGAACTATATCATTACACTTTGCCGTTTGCTTTCCAATTTTGGTCTGAATACAACAAAGTTACTGGGAGTCAAGCATAGAATAGAAGAAATATCATTAGTGCAGCTTATGTTTTGATATTGTCAGTACTTCTGGACACAGCCTTCTAAACTACTACAAAAATGTTGATTCAGTTAGAAGGCCTAGCTGATACATCTTAAGAATCTTGGGCATGGGTCCACGAAACAGTTTTAAAAATTCACAGTGTTGTCCCCGGGGTCCCACAGCAGAACTGATTTCCTTGTGTTATGCCCAGGGAGTTGGACACATCAGGGTGTGATGCACAACAATTACAGCATTCACATGAAGCAGTTGTTGGCTAAAAAGATATTTTATCATTCTTGGTGTGGAAAGCAAAACACAATGCAGCTCCTAGATAAGTGCCTTAACTGCAAGGCTACCAAGTCCTTAACCACCCTAGGTTATGAACCATCTGCTAAAATAATTTATTCCCTCTTCTCTCACTCAGTCTCTGAATACTCTGATCATTTTCATGAAGGAGAAGTATTATCTTCCATATAGATGTGAGAAACGGAGAAAATAAATATTCTGTTGTCTTAGGTTACAATGTAAGATGCAACCAAAAGTACGCATTCTGTCACCATCTTCATAAGCTGTTAAAAACAGGTGGGGCACTGTTCTTTATCTCTTCCATGACTCATCCTTGGTAACTCCCTCTGGCGACTATATTTTCTGTTAATGAGCTATCAAGCCTCACTGCATGACCCATAAAATTACATCATCCCATTATGAAACGCTCCACCCAGGGGGGGTACCCAAACATTCCTACCTGGATATAATCTGAGGTTTGGAACACCACAGGCAGCCCTTACCTACTGGATTCCCAGAGGAAAAGAGCTACATAACCACCACTGGACCTTCAGAGGAAGACCAGACCCTTCTACAGGATCACCGCTTCAACAGAACCACATCTATCACTTCAGGAGGACTGCAGCCACCATTTAATCCGACTGCTACCACCACCCTGACCAACAGGGTGTCAGGTTGTATCCTGACCCTATCAGTTTAAGCCAGTGTTTTCTGCTTTTATTTTAATTTTCCTACTAAATTGTAGTTCTGACTTGGAGTGTCCCACTGGTTTGTTTTCAAACTAGTACATCTAAGACTCCCTGTAAAATTTTGGTCTGTGAGGGAGCCGTGCCTTCGATAACTTTTACTAGTCCAGAGCTTTCATCCTAATGCTGACTTTGTAACATCAGTTGCTCATACATGGAAGAGTAACTTTCTGTCTGCATCTTCAAGTTCCCTTAGTGGAACTGCTGCACATTTGATGCAGTCAACCAATTGACTTTCAGAGTTCATTACCTGTACTCACCTAAAGAAGACAGTCAAAATCCTCAACTTCATATTTATTATTTTTATTATTTTATTCTGAAAATGTCTTACATGTGCTTGTTGCTTTTACTCGGTTTTTCTGGGGGCGTTAAATTTTCTGATCTTCCCCTTTAGCAGCAAACACTGGTGTCCTGGGTTGCAGTGTATTCTATTACCATCCCCATCAGCTGTTGAAATCAGGTGGGGCAGTGTTTCCTTGCCTCCTCCCCCCAGACTATCTTTCTGTTAATTGCCCATCATTGTCCTGCCGCATGACTCAGAGATAACTCCCTCCGGACTATCTTCTGTTAATGAGCCTAATCAACACTTTGCCTCATGACTCGTTACCCCATTGTGAGATGCTCCACCCAGAGGGAGGAACCAAGCATCCCAGCGTGGATATAATCTGAGGCTGAACACCAGAGACACTGGCTTCCCACTGGATTTCCAGAGGACAGGAGCTACACAGCCACCACTGGACTTCCTGAGGAAGAGCAGACTGTTTTACTACAGGATCACTGCTTCAGAGGACTGCAGCCACCATTCTACCAGACTGCTACCACCACCCTGCCTAACAGGGTGTCAGGTTGTACCTTGACTCTGTCAGTTTGACAGTGTTTTCTTTTACCTTTTTTTTCCCCTTTTCTTTAATTTCCATTAAATTGTTATTCTGACTTGGTGCCTCCCACTGGTTTGTTTTCAAACTAGTACAACTGGGAACTACTTTGTGCCAAGAAGTAGGGTTGAAATTGTATTTTTACCATTTTACCATTAAAAAAAATCACAGTTCTGATCTAAAGCTCTGAATTTCTCTAAACAATTATAAATCATCATCTTAGTTTTGGAAAAATATTATTTCTCCAAGAAATTCTGAAATTTAGAGAAATTAGAAATTGATATAATTGATATAAGATATTGATATGTCTTTAAATTCCCTTATAAAAATATTTTCCTCGCTCAATGCTGAGCATAAAATGCTATTCAAATAGCATATCTGGAAATAATGACAAAATGAATACCTTGCAAAATAAAGAGTATCTCAAATAAAAAAAAGTAGTCTGTTAAGGAGTATAAACAGCTTTATAGGAGATAGACAAATGGATGATGTGGTGAAGTACAAAGTACAAAGAAGAAATATCGTACTAGATTGTGTTGCTACTCTTTTTTAATACAGCAACAAGTGATGGGGAGAAATATGACAAGAACAAGATACACAGAGGAGGAGGTGATACAGGAGATCATTTGAAGCAGAGATCAAAAAGTATCAAACTGGGTAGATCAGAGGAAACGATTTGGGAGTAAATAAGTATGCCACGATTGTCATATATTTGAAAATACTTGAAGTGCTGATTGAAAACTTTATACACCTTCCCATAATGCTGAAGCAAATGGCAATAGCTCTTGCTTCACAATATGAATCTGCAAATCGTATAGAGCTAATTAGAACAAATTGCAGTATATTCTAAAATACCATAGTTGAACTAGTTAAGGATTCTTGCTTAGAATATTGAATGATGGTGGTGGGAAAAGTTCAATATAGAAACCCTCTTTTTAAAAGCTGTTAATATTTATTTATTTATTTATCCAGATCTTCTGCAAATGGCACTGTTAAGAACAGTCCTGTGACTCCTTTCTCACATCCATCTTTTCCTATTTTGCATCCATTTTCATGAAAAGTTAGTTTATACTCCCAATAAATTGATGTATTATGCAATTAAATGACCTATTTTTTTTTTTTTTCAGTTTTTACATAAATAATGGTGGCTTTTAAAATATCAATACTTCATGGCCTCTTTGTACAATTCTTAGGCAAAATTAAAACTGATATAAATGAGAATTTTGCAAGTAAAAATGCATAATGGTGCCTAAAGATGAATCAAGTTGTCCAGGAGTGGACCAGCCTGTGCTATTGGGGGCGATACTGGCAAAAGGCCTGGTTGTTGATTAGACTCTTCATCTGTAGAAATAAATGAATTATTAAGCAAAGATAAAAGTGGTGCATCATGAAGTTTTTGTACAGCTCAGAAATGTATCCAGTCAGGTCCTCTTCAATGGCGAACAATAGGAAAATATTTTTCTCTCTTAGTTGTGTGCCCCCCAAGCATGTCAGATACATTGTTTTGTGCTTTTCAGTAACTTACCCATGACTTGGGTAGGGGCTCACAAGAACAAAAAGATTAGCTGGAGGCTGATTTAAATAAGACTATAAATAAGACTCATTTTAAGGGCCAAGTATAAAGAACATGGTTGCCTAATGTATATAAATATGACATATTATTGACTTTTTGAAAGGTTGTTGGGAGTATATCTTCAGCTAGAGAAAAGATTATTTTATCTGCATTTCTCCCTGGGAATTGAGATACATCTCTGTCATCCATGTCTGGTTCTACTAAACTGAGTATCAGAACTGGACAACCTAATCTGAGTACACCCCAAAAAGTCTTTATCCCTTCGAACGGTCACTAATGGGGTTAATGATCCACCTTCTAACTGACTCGACTACAAAGGGAGTAAGCACATGCCTTCATTTGTAGAATGTGAGGAACTTTAAATAAATTTTATTGTTTTCTTTTTTTTTCCTGAATGAATATAAGTTTCCTCTGGATAACAATTAAAACTTTTAATTTAATTGTCAACATTCATTTAAATTAATGCACTTGGGAAAAAATTGCAGAATTGTATTGTCTCTCTTTTTTTAAAAGTTACTTATAAATAGCTTAGAGCTGAATCAAATTTTAAGTTCATTAGTTTCATTT